>NC_059471.1:87990185-88321852 GCF_018139145.2 Gymnogyps californianus | reverse complement strand
AAGTATTTCGGCTTACAGTGAAACAGAAGGGCTGAGCAGTAGGAGCACGGCTCGGTAACAAAACAAAATACAAAAGGCTTAGAAGATGCACATCTGAAAGGAAACCTTCGTCCCTTCATCACCCCAAACCTGAAATCGTCACTAAAATTCCTGTTCCATCTCAATAGGAAGTTTACCTGCCTAGAAACAAGAGCCAACACTGGGCCAGGCTCTGAACCCTTTCCATCAGTGAACTGTTGGTGACAAATCTATCCTAATCTGGCAGGCAGCCGGGTCCGAATTCTGCAATCCATCGTCAACCAGTGGCTTCGGTGGGAATTTGAGCGAGGGGAGCGGGGCTGGGTCCTAAAATCTGGCATGTAATTAAATGGTTTGGGTTTTTTTTGCTCCCCAGTTGTTGTTAAGGTACATGACACTGTGCGTGGTGCGTTTATGCTGCAATTAGCAAATGATATGGCGCTATTTTATAATAGTCTTCAGGTGGCAAAATTGCATATAATAATTGTAATGTTCTCCCAGCTGTTTATAAACAGATTAAAAGAACTGGGTTAATTCTGGATACTGTACTAATTAATAAACAGCAGTTTAACACAGCTGCTAATGGCTCAGGAAAAACATTCAATTTAGAAACAGGTCTGTTACTATCATAAGTTACTTTTCTTATTAAGGATATCTACATTAAAACATCTCTACTCCTTATGAACGCATCTGCTCCACTCCATCCCCCTCTGAAGCTCTCACTGTAAATATCTCGTTTCCAAAATCGAGGCACCTCTTGGTCTTAAATTGTATTCTAAAACAACTCACAACAAAAATGTGACTTGAACCACACACTGTTCTTTCAAAGAAATACTAATATACATAAAAGCATTAGGTTTGAGGTACGTTTACCGGCACGTACAGACAGTTGTGACCTATTAACTCTGCAAATTGAACAACAGTATTTTACGTTTCCAACATTAAGACAGCAGTAAATCGAAAAAAACCCAACTCATTTGTAACACGCAAAACCTTTCAAAGACAAAGAAGCACAGAACAATAAACATAATATTTGAGCATACTTTTAAATTCGCCAAAGAAAGGTAACAAATGCCCCAAACCATGTTTCAAAAATTTTTCTCTCTGAAACCTGAATTACAATGCAGAATAGTCTTCTGCAATAAAGTTAGATGTGTAACTCCTCAAATGGAAAACAGTTAACCTGCCACAAAGTCTGTATAGTCAAAACAAGACAACCAGGTGGGCCCTAGTGACTTTATCTTCAACATCACAATTCCCCATTTTATACACACCTCTAACAATTTTATCAAGAGAAATTTCGTATTTTTAAAATTCACGACAAAACTGCATTAACATGGACACTGTGAGTATCAACGAGGTCAGTAAGATAAATATACTTAAATAAACTATTACGGTTGAAAAATTCAGTAAGAGACAGGGTTTACTTTATTAAATGCAACTTTATTGTTGCCATCTTTTCTTCATTTATTAAACAAACTGAATAGAATTCAGAACACGCTATTGAACAAAAGGTATAAAAGTCAACTAGAAGCAATAATCCTATTTTTATACAGCAACAAATCAAATGCACAGTATGTTTTTTTTGTTGTTTTTTTGTGTGTGATCGCAGGTGATTGGCTTTAAAATAAGCTAACTGCCTGAAAGGCAAAATTCCTTTCTGATTCCAGCCGTAAGTCTGTGAGAGAGACTTTAAGGCAGCCCAACATCTTTATGATGCCGCATAATGTGCTGGTTCTTCTCTGAAGGCCTTCGGAAACCTTTCTTGCAGTACTCACAACGGTGAGGGTAGTCTTTTGTATGAATGGAAATAACATGCCGTTTGAAGCCTGAGGCGTCTGTAGTGCTATACTCACAGTACTCACATTGATAAACTTTCCTGCCACTGTGTGTTTTCATGTGCTTTTTCAGCTCGTTCTGTTGCCTAAAGCCCTTTCTACATCTCTTGCACCTGAATGGAAGATCCTTTGTGTGAACTGAGAGTATGTGGCGACTCAGAATGAACGGATCTGCAATCTTAAAGTCACAATGTCTGCACTGGTGCAATTTTTTACCCTTGTGAGCCGCCACGTGTTTTTTCAGTTCCGAAGGCCTATGAAAGCCTTTATCACACATGTCACACTTATGAGGATAGTCTTTTGTGTGGACTGAAATTATGTGTCGTTTCAGATCACTCGAGTTTGAGCTCTTATGGTCACAATGCAAACACTGGTGTGTTTTACTTTCTTGATGCATAAGCGTATGCTGCTGTAGCTCTTTGGTATCTGAAAAAGTCTGGAAACAAATATCGCACTTGAATGGCGTTTCCTTACTGTGTTTAGTCTTTACATGAGTTTTCAAGTTAGAAGAGTCGGCGGATCGGTATTCACAATATTGGCACTGGTACGGTTTTTCACCAGTGTGGATTCGCATGTGCTTCTTGAGCTCTGACGGATGGCGAAATCCTTTGCCACACTCCACGCAAATATGAGGAAAGTTCTTGCTGTGGACAGCTAAAAGGTGATGACTCAGTAATCCTTGTTCTGCTGTCTCATAATCGCAGAATTTGCACTTGTGCATTTTATTAACTCCTTTGTCCCTGTGCACCATCTTGTGAGTAAATAAAGTTCCTGCATGAGAGAAGCTTTTCCCACACTCATCGCACTCAATAAGCTTTTCTGTTTTGTTGGTCAGCTTATGACTCTCCAAGTGGTTATGTAAACTTATTTTTTTATTCGTAGTGTAATCACAGTCTGTGCATCTGTATTTCTTCTTAGTAAGAAGGTGCTCTGGGTGGTTTTTCATGTGCCTTTTCAAGAAACCTCTAGATTTAAATTTCTTTCCACAAATCATGCAGGGGTAGACTGTCAGCGGATGACCATCAGGGCCAATGATTATTGCTGAAAAACAACAAAAAACCCTTCATCAATATTATACAACAATATTACACTTCAAGAAATAAGCTGAATCGTTAAATAAGATCAGACACATACACTTTACTATATAATAAACAAGCTTGTTACTGGGTTAGGTAGAAGAAATTGAGGGAATTACTACTTTCATTCATTTTTATTATCAGGAGAAAGGAAATACTCTTTTTTGATGGAGACAACCAAAGCATCACCCAGCTGTTCTTCACCTCAAATAATTCTACTTTGAAGAATTCTGACCGAGTTCACACATTAAATACATGCAGAAACTGATGCTGGTGCAAAGAACAGCAGCCAACTTGTTAAACTGAGTATTACATAGTAAGTATAGTACATGATCTTCTTTGACTTTCCACGAATCTGTAGATAAAGTTTAATCTGGCAGTTTAATCACTGACTACAATTCACATGTCCCCAAACCAACACCTCCTCCTTGTGCCATCTGTCACAGTTACAATCTGAAGAGGTATCAAGCAGGAATCAATGAGAACACATTTCACATACAGACACCTCAAAGCTTTGGAACTTATTTGCACTCATCCATCAGCCTGATTTGTTTATCCTGAATTTGTCTAGGCACGCTAAAAAGCTCTCTTTTCCAAAAATGTTTTAGAAGGAGAACTGACTAGGTAGCTGGAAATAGAAAAAGCAAATTTTAAGATTAAAATTTGCCTGGTTTACTGATTCAGTGCTAGACAAAACAGAACTCCTACAGTTAGGTCAGAATTTGGAAAGACACTTTTAGTATCATTTAAGGCAAGGCTACTAAAGAAAAGTCATGTGCTTGTTCAACTTTATCAGACCAAATAAATCATTCAGACCATAACACAGTAACAGCAGAAACCGAGTAATGCCAAAGCAGCGCACCTGTTCTTACAGGTGCAAGTAAGAACATTGGCATGAACATCAAGGCAATTTATTTCACAACTAAAACAGAAAAGGGTATAGAAGTTACACTACCAAATGTAATATATAATGTTCAGATTTTCCAGTTACTTATTGAGCTGATATAATGAAATGTATTGTTCTATATATTTTCAATAAAGACAAAAAGGGTTTTTAAAGAGCACTATTACAGAACACTGTTTATCTAACACCACCTTTAAAAAAGTTACATTAAACATTAAAATTGGTGTGGCAAGTTAAGTATATAGGTTTTGAACCTTTTGCTATGATAGTGATTTTCTTCTATGTCAGAGATGGTTTCCTTTAAAACCCCCACAATCCAAACCAACTAGGTATTTAAAAACTTTAAAATAAAACATGCACTCATTTATGATGCAAAAGTGTTGTCAACAAAATAATTCCCAAAATAATCACTGTTTTTTACAAGACATTGCACATGCTATCAGCAAAGTACATCTGTTCACAGATAAGTGCCTAGAGGAATGAGAGTACAGCCAGCCACCAGATACTCACCTGTTTGATACTGCCTAGACTCAGGTCTCCTTTTTTTCTTTGGTTTTTGCTTAGCCAGTCTCCCAAGTCCAGCTGACTCATCTATGTGCAAAAGAGCACTTGCAGTGCCATTCCGACTTTCAATGCCATCATTATTATTACCTAACAAGATAAGTTAAAAAGTTACCTACCGCCATCACTCTACAGGTATTTCGAGCAATAAACTCTACAATGATAATAAAAGAAATGATAAACTATTATCTGGACATTTAATCAAACCATAATAACATACAGAATGAGCTGCAAAACTTATCTGTATGTAACTTATGAATTATGTTTGTTAGTATGAACCTGGAAGCACTGGCTTTGTTAACCTAATTTTACAAGAGTACACAGTTTACAGGAATTAATGGTTTTCCATTTCACAAAGAGTTCTCCTTTAAATGCAGTATATTTTGCACTTCTTTGGTTCCTAATTATTCCCAAAATGTTTAACATCAGTAAACAATAGTGTGTCAGATTTTCTTCTCAGTCCTGAAATACATTCATGTGTGAGCTCCCATTCACTTCTGGACATCTCAATTCACCTGACTGAAGTTTCTCACACACCAAGTTTCAGAACCGGAACTGCGATCAAAGAATCATTCTGAACAGCCCATAAACTTGCACACAAAGTACACTACTTACTATTTGCACACCTGATGCTTTAACGCTTACAAATTCTTTCTACTGGGAACAAAGAGCATGCTCAGTATTGTATAATAGAAAGAAGGAAACAATCTTTGCCTCACAGAGCTTCGTGTTTAATACACAAATGGTATCGCTGGATGTAAAACAAACATGAAAATTACAAGTAAATGTATCTATATATTCGGGAAGGTATTTATTGGCAATCAGTTTAACATTGGTGATTTAAGGGCATAAGTAAATTTTAGTAACAAATTTTGTGGTTTTTACTTGAATCACTAGAAGGCAACAGTTCCTAGGGAAAGGAAAGCACACAAATAAGACAGGAAGATTGAAGTGGAAGACAGTGCAAGACGCTCAATAGCTGTTCCCTTTGTAGAGTGCCGAGAATGAATATTCATGATTAATGTAAGAAGACTCAGAGCCAGGAACAGGCATGTGCAGAGCCTGAAGATTCTGATCTATATGCTAGCTCAAGTGTTGAACAGCAAATGTGGCAAGTGACAAACGTTGAAAGTAAAAACCCATTTCACACCTTAGATGTAGAAAGTACAGTTTGCAACAGGTGCATGAAGAGTCCTGCTAGAGTATAACACAAAACAGGCCCCAAATATTTTCTAATACTAGAATAAAACTGCAAAAACTTGCTGGAATATAAAGTACAGTGGGACTGGGCTTTGCTACAATACAGCAACAAAACAAATTTAACATTTTAAGATGCCATTGTTATTAGCTCTTAAACCCTCTTTAAGTGGAGAAGTGCAGATGACAAACCTCTGCCATTTTCATGCCTTCATGCTTCATTATTTCTTCCCTTCCCCACCACCTCTCGCCTTGCATGCTAGGTTGCTTACTGCTGACAATGCAATCACTCCACTGTTTCCCACATTCTTAAATTCTCCTTTCAACTCCATCTCTCTGTTCTTAATACACTCTGCTCAATTTTCTCCTCCTTCTCCAAAGTCACTGAACGTTCAGTCTATGGATGTTGTTTCGAGTTCACTTAATTTCATTTTTAATTGGTTTAACTCAACCTGGCTTCTGTCCTTTCCTCTCCACTGAAACTGTGCTCACCAGTAAATGGCCAAAGACAAGGCTCTGGGTGCACTACCATCCATCTCCTAAACAACTTTCAACACACGCTGCTCCCTGAAATCTTGCCTTCCCTTGGCTTACGTCTGTGATTCCAGCCCTCATCGCATTCTCAGCACTTCCCTGCCGTTCGTCTGCTGGCACCATCACCACAATCCACATCATCCAGACATATAACGTAAGTTTTGTCCTCTACTCTACTATTTCTCTGCTTCATTTAGAAGGAGAAAGGGGCAATATGGAAACATTTCTAAGATGAGATTTTGGTCTACCAGGTTATGTAAGTTTTCGAAATCAGTTTGTGCACCAGTTGGTGCTCAGATACTAGTGATCAAGAAAAATGGTTCTGCATGCTGGAAATATTTTCAAGGTTCTGTTATAATTTTAAGATGTCCAGCTTCTTTTTTGTTAATCAATTAATTATTTCCATTACTGAAATCACATATTTATATGTTCCTTCTAGGAAGCACTTAAATCAAGCTAGAGGTCAGTGTTGCTTTTCACGGTAACACTGATTCTTACATATTCCCATCTGCTCCCCCCCCCCCCAAAATATTCAGTTCTATTCCCAAGCCAGCTCTTACTGTGTCCTAAAACCGTGAAGGACTGATGTACTCAAGAGGCAATTTTTCAGCTGAAAGCTTGTGTACTTCCCCTTCTACATCATGAAAATATGAAGGAAAATGCCTGTTAAAATAGGATTAAGAAGAAGGCTGCCTTACAGCTTCTCTCTTCTTCTCTTTTTAAGGCTCATTATGCCAAGAAACCATTCTTAAACTAAAACTTCAAAAACAAACACAAAAGCAGAAATACTCCACTACCCTCCAAGAAACAATCCCCAACATTTCACTAGAGACAGTGTCACCAGGAAGAATTCTTCGAGTATTACCTACCATAAGCTGCTGCCCAAGCTATGGGCATGAAAGTTTTAATTTCAGTGTCATCAATTTGCTGTTCATGGGCCACTGCTGCATCCTCCTCTCCTACAATCACTTCCATATAAACCTCATCAGCTATTTCTGCAACATCTAAGAGAAAAAGAAGTCAAGAAAAAATTAATAGGAACACTGCACTGCTGAAAGTGAAAATCCCTGTTCCCAAATGAAAGCCACCTACTTACTTAAGTCTTCATCTTCATGCTGAGAATCATTTACAGTCATGTAAACCATTTTCTCCCTTGGAATACGAATACTGCTATTTTGATCAAGTAATCCAACTGCGTGGTCATTCTCTGGCTCGCTCTCCACAATGTCTACTGTGCCCCCTAATTAGGAAGACCAGAGCAAAATATTTTAAATACACTTTGTTCAAATTCTATGCTAAACCACAGAAAATTGAAAGTTTGTCACTCTTTAACGTTAGACCCACAGGTCTTTACAGATGACTTGAGAGAAACCACAGTCTCTACTTATGCAAAATTTCAAATGTCAGGTTGGAGTATTCTAAAATGAGCGTGTTTTACCTAAATCATCTTCTCCAGGATCTGCTTTGAATATATAGACCTTGATGACTTCTGGACAAATGCCATCCACTTTACAAGAGCCACTTTCTGACTCTGCTTCCATGGTAATTTCAGCAGAACCTTCGTGTTCTATCTTACCAGCATCATCCACTACAAAGAGAAGTTATTACAATTATCCAGTCATATACAGACAGACATATATGAAAGACTTTATTACTTTATTACTCAAATTTGGAAGCAGTTTAGAATTAAAAATTTGTGATAAAGAACCTACCCATAAATACTTTTTTCATATCCTTGAAAACAACGATAAAAAACACAAGAATAAATTCAAGCCGTATCTTCTAGTTAAGGGGGAAGTGCAAGAGTGCTGCAGTGATATGACTAGGAGCATGAGCACCACACAAGGCAATGCTAATAGGGAAACAGTGATCTGCAGCAAGATGATGGTAGGAAGAAACTGCACATTAGTACTTACTCTGTGGCATAATTTCACTTATTCTCAGTTTTAATTGCTTTCTCCTTCACAACTGATAAGCTATTAACTGTTTTTTCCAAAAGCATTATCTGTTGCTCAACCCTGTCTCTAATACAAGCGGTAATATTGCTGCCAGTCAGACCTGGTTCCTTGCAAAGCAATGTTACTGATGCTTCTTCAGTTGACTAGAGAGGAAACCTGAATGAAAACTACAGGAAGAAAACCCTCCACTTTTCTCATCCACTCAACAGCTGAGGGATCAAGCACAGCGCCAAAGTGCTGCCCTGACACTACAGCACTGGTCAACCTATTCAACTGATTGTTCATGGTGCCCTTACCGAAAGGGACTTGCACTGGATTTTATCCTGTAGCCCTATACGCTCTCCTTACTATCGTCTCAAATTTTGTTCTCTTGCTTTCAGAAGTGCAGCAACACCACGCTTCAGTTTGAATTGCCATAACTTGCCTAGGCCTCCCACGTAAACATGGCTAACAGCCAGCTTTATGAGGAACACATTTCTGATTTTTAAGACATACTCTACATAGGCACGCACACCCACCCACCATCTTACTTTACCAAGCATGGGTTTTCAAGAAAAAAATACTTAATATATGTTCACAAAAATCAAATCCAGCATCTCAAGACCTTCAGAGAATCTCCCAATTTCAGAAGCCCCAGAAGTTTCTCGAGTGTTGAGATTATTTAAGAATTCTTAACATGACAGCATACGTTTGTAATTTGTGACTTTACTGTTCATAAAGTCACTTCTGGAGGCTGACATGGCTCCCTCAGAGCCATGCATAACTTCAATTCATGACAATAAGGCATGAAATTTATACTAAAGGAAGTGTAAGAACCATCCTCCATAAATGCTGTAGAATTTTTAACTACTACGCCTAGCACATACAAAATACTTAATGAAGTATGCTAATTTTACTGGCACTCATTAAACTACCCTCATAACTAAATCATAGCTTTACTACTCAGTAACTGCAACTCTTCCATTTACTTTAAGGTCTACTTAAAAAAAAAAAAAGCTCAAAATGTTATTACCATTATTTTCCTGCCATGACGTCAATAAATTAGCCTTTAAATTAGATAAACTAGCATGTGTTCTGTCTCATGTATCAAACACAACTGTACTTAAGTACAATTTCTCAATCAAGCATCATTATTCACAAAAAAATATGAATAACATTAAATTATGAAGCACTAAAATAAATTAATCTCCTCACCAAAAGAGCAGCAGAAAAAAACATTAAATACTCTTATGCCAAGTTTATGATCAATGGCCACCGTACAGAATGTTTCAAGCATTAAGATGTTTAAAAAATTACTTTGAGTCACGGGACAACATAACATCTTGTAGCTGAAACCCCAAAGCATTTCAAAAGTAAAAACCTTAAGATGTTCTTTTGAATCATGTTAACAACGTAGCTCCACAGTACGTATATTCAGTTATTGAGCAGACTTTCATAAATTCTTTGGCATATGCATGAAATACCAAACGTCACTGGAACTCTGACAAAAAGAAAACTTGCTTTCGTTCCTACACTAGATTTATGCAGTTGTTCTCCTTTAACTTGGCTGTTTCCAGTGTCACGCACGTGTACTTGGAAGGCTTTCAAATCAGTGTAGACTGATTTTACATCACTGAAGCCAAAGGGGAAGTCTGCCACCAAGCTCAACTGATGCTGGAACGTACTCAAGGAAGGAAAATTATGGCTGAAGCAATCAGAGAGAAAACAAACCTACATGCACCATGTGAAACAGGCTGGTTTCTTTTAACCAAAACAGAGTTTTTTACTTCCATACATATATGGAAGTATCCATTGATAACATTCACACAACAGAAGAATTCTAGATCTTAAAAATATGCTCCATTTACTCTTTGAAATAAGTTCTCCAAGGTTCAAAGTCATCTTTTAAACAACATGATTAAAAAAAAAAATCATTACACAATTTAGAGTTTGTTTATCCCCCATTTCCCTCTATATTCAACAGTGTTTTAAAAATGTAACAACTGGTTTAAATATTTATTAACAGCACCACTAAACTGTAAGGAAATTGATGTGTAAGAATATTAGGCCAACTTTTCTCATCCAAAATGAAAAAATTTCACTCTTGATAGGTGGTAATACTTGAAAAACTAAAGTCCCTGAAGGGCTTGAAAAGTAGTAGTATTTGCAGTATAGTAGCAAACAGCTAATAGGAAGAAAAGTAGGATGTAAAGAAAAAAGTAGAAAAAAGATAAAAATCAGAAAAAGAGACAAACAAGGTGAAAGAGAATGGGTATCTATCACACAAAGTACCATTTCCATGGTATTTTGTCCTACGGCTACGTAAGCATTTATCTATACTGAGTCACTGATGCTCTGGCAGCATTTATGAAATTTGATTTCTATTTAACACTTTCCCTATGATTCTGGATTTGCCACATATCTCAGTCTCACAATCACAGAAAATTATATTCATAAATACTTGACTGATCAATGTTTTAAGTTGGAACCCTGATGACGTTTGAATTTTTCATTTGAATTCACAGCCCATCAAAGGATCCCACAAATACCATGCATGACTGATCTTCTCTCACATTGTTCTCTTTGAAATTACAAAAAAAAAAAAAACCCAAAAGTACTTAAAAGTGTTAGTTAAGCTTATAAGAGACCACTTCCTTTCAAGTAGAGACACTGGGCAGTTACTAAACTAATCACAAGTCACATGCTAGAAAGAAGTTCAGACTAGCATTATTCCAATGCAGTCATACCTTGTGCCTCCATTTAATCAGGTATTCACTGAACACTAAAAAACTTTAAATATATTTTTTTTCTCTCTACTAGCTGGTAACTTTACTTCAGTAAACAAGTGGATTCAGACTAGTTCTCCAAGTTTAAAAAAAAAAAAAAAGGAAAGAAAAATTATTAGACACAACATTATTTTACGAAAATTGCAAGAATGCATTCTATGGTTAGTTTGCTGACGTTCTTCACAGGCTTCACTGATTAGAGCAGCCTGCTCTTTGCATACTATGAGCTGCAAGAAACAACTAAAAAATGTATGCACTTCTCCAATGTTGCAATAATTGCTTCCATATAAAGATAATGCTTGAATTTTTATTAAAAGCACAAACAGATGAGAAAGGTGTCACACAACATGAAAGATGTGGCATATTTAAAGCCTGGCTAGTTATCATTTACATTACAAGGAAATCAACAAAAAGAGACCAAGAGATAAAGGAATAAAGAGTAAAGCGAAGAAATAAAAGATGCAGGCAACATTAACAACAGATTGATTGTTTAATGTGTTCTATCACGATGACAGCATTTGTCTCCTAGAAAATATTACACCTAATAAAAAAATCATATAATGTCATAAGCTATAATGTCCAACGAATAATTATCTCCTGTATCTTTACCCTCCTATTAAAACGTGTCCAATGGCATTTCTGAGATAGAAACAAGCTCCTATGTGTTGATAATAAAAAAAGTATTTAAAACCCAGCTGAGGCCACTTTCCCCATATAGTAGCATAAATGCTAGCCCAAGATCCTGCATACTGCATTTGCTTAAATGGTACATCTTTTGTTTAACCATGACACATACACTTTCCCCAAGAAGTTGTTTTTATTTTTTTATATCCAATATTTAATTGATCAGCAGATATAGACTTTGTAGCCTTGCAATCTTTTACTCCTAACTAGAAAAATGCAAATATCTGTAACTGTCTTTATTTTATTAATGGTTTCCGTAAGCTTTTACATTTATTTTTTCCTACCATTTCTCCTCTACATGGGATTAATGAGGAAAATAAAAGGATTGTAAAAGATAAAATTCACTTAAGCACTAAGAAGTCTTCCATCTTTTTCAAGTACACACTGGTCATTGCTAAGTAACACACCAAAACAGTTATTACAAGCATTCTAAGAAAAAGTCTGTCTCTACACCAGTTTAATAGGTCTTAAAATCTGTCTATGGAGCAATTAGATGAGAATCATCTATTTTGGCAGCCTTTATGTTCCAAAATGATTCTCTTCGCTGCTAAAAAAATGCCTATCATGGGATACTTGCCTGCTTACAAAATAAACAACCCTATTTAACCATTCTTAATGAAAAAGGCCACTGCTAACTATTCTGTTTTCTCTAAAATAGATTAAAAGCATGCTGTACTCCCTAGACAGACTTTGTTCAGTTACCTGTGATAGAAACATTTTACTTACACTTCACTTGATAGCAGAGAATTCCTAGTCCACTAAAGAAGTTATTTTTACCATCCAGTTATTTCTTAAATGGCAAAGCAGGTTTCCTAACCTGTGATAAAATAGAAATCTGTTCTATTTTGATTTTAATGCCATTGCCATTACACATGAGCAACAGTATACCCTATGCGTCTGAAGCTCCCCTCAGGGCAGCAATCTAGCAGAGGAGAACTTCCTGAGCTCCAAACTGGTATCTAACACTTGTCATTCTCGTCCTGCTCTCCCCAGCACACAAATCAGACTAAGCTCTGAGGCATCACTCAGCCCAAGGGAACTCTCATCTCCATCACCTCTCACAGGGACCTCCTGAGCAGCCTCGGCTGCAACAACTGTTGGTGCCATTCCAGTGGTCAGACGGAAGCATGCCAGCAAGCTCTACCTCACAGAAAGAAAAACATGATTTCCTGCATCTTTAACAATCTCCAGGGAAAAGGAGGGAGGTACTGATTTATGCTAAAAAGGCAAATAAAAGCATTTTGGTTTCTTGACTAGAAGTCTACTGGATGGCCCTAATGAAGACATGAACTTTATGGCTTTGCTGATCAGGTCCATTGCTTTCAACTTAAACATCCCACAAGGATGAGAAAAGATAGGTTTCACCTAGACCTATGAAAAGATGCAATCACTATTCTCTCTCTGAGTACCCTGGGTTCTGACTCCTGTAATGAAAAGTGTTAATTCAGATACAACAGACGTGTCTAACTCAGAGCAAAGTAAGGATATGGATGGACATAACATAGGGCTTGTGTTTGCAAACATCATATAACTTCCTAAAACCGCAGCTTAAACTTTGTGAGGCTACCCTTCCTTCTCTCCAGACTCCCCTTGTCAAACCTCCTTTGTGCCTCACCATTTTTACTGCAATTAAATACGAGTATATCAGAGTACAACTTTTTGTCTTACGGAACAAGTTCATAGCAGAGGATGTGTCTGTCTTTGCTGAATTGAATAAAATCAGACAAGCAAAAATCTTAATTTCCATCTTATGGCCAGGTGTAAGGCACTACTTTCCTTGGTTAGTAAATGCAGGGGTTTTTTTGTTGTTGTTTTGACAAGCAGTACCTAATCTCACCATTACTGTTTCACTTACAGAGAAACAATTTTCCAAGCCTTAAAATTTGCTACCAAATAATCAGTACCAGTTTGAGCCAGAACACAATTTATCCTTTCCTGACCAAACTCATGAACTGGCTTGTTATGGCATATATGAAAGAAAAACTGATTTATCAAACCTCCTTGAATCCTTTTCAAGCTACTAACTAGTAGCAGTTTGCATTCTTTGTCGAATGAATATCTGATTCTACTCTGCCCTAAGTGCCCCAAATCTACCATTGACCAAAAATGAAGCTTGAGGGCAAAGACAAAGTATCCAAGGAAAAAGGTGAGTACATCAAAAGGTAAATGATAATAACAAGCTGTGCCAAGAAACGTTATCTTGGAAATGAAAAAAGCAAAGGCATATCAATGCAGAAGCTAAATTAAATCTAAATGGGAAAAGAAATATTAAAATACTGAGTTTATTGAAGCGAAGTCACAGAATGAAACCCACAGGGACTGCACTCTTTCAAAAGACAAACCAGTCTGAAACCAAGAAAGAAGGTAGAAACACAACATTAAAAAAAGTACACATAGATTAGTCATTTCAAAACAGGTATTTTCAGGATAAAGCTAACAAAATTATCTTAAGAAAATCTATGTAGACTCAGTTCATTAGGACCAAAAATGGAAATGCTTAAAGAGACAAGATAGGAAGAAGACAGCAAAAAGATTTTGCCAGTAACTTCCACTGAAGAATATAGACTGAGAAACCTACGACAGAAAGAACACAAAGTGTCATCCCCTGCTTTGCAAGGGACTAGCTAAAAGACAACAGGCAAAAGCATCCTGAAGAACACAGTCTAACTCCCAGACCTGGGAAGCAGCTACATTTGGCTCCTGTAATGGCAGACAAAATTACATTCCAACATCTGCCCCAGCAGTTCAGGAAGGTTTGCCAGAATCAAGCACAAATTTACAGGTTAGGATGAAAAAAATCAAAAACTAGGCTAATGTTACTACCTTTTAAAAACCACTTAATACTAAGTTCAAGTGAAGAACTGAGACAGTCAACAGATCAATAAACACATATACTGCCGATGCAAAAAAAAAAAAAAAAAAAAAAAAAGGAAATTAATTCAAATAATGTTTTCCACACAACGAAGAGACTATTTGGCAAGATAGTCTTTACTTGACGGAAAAGCACTAGACTCTGACTTCACAACCAGAAGAACTTGTTATGCAGGCTTTAAACACAGTAGGTGGTAATAGGGAACTTCCCTTTAAAATGAACTGTAGAACATACCTAACATTTTAAACACAAATAGAAAGGATGCATGTTTTGTAGCATAACGATTGTTTTAAATGCTGGCTTTTTTAAGGTTCTGAATCTAAACAGAGTACATCACAAGACTATCAAGAGGTGTTTAATATTAAATAAAGAATGAAACTGCAGAAATACATGACTGAAAACGGAGAATATCCCAGCACAACTGAACAATTAAATTACTGTGTTTTCTGCCAGTTACTACCTTTTGACGACTGGTACATCTAAGAAGACTTCCTAGCTGGGTGGGTATTTTAGGGATCATGCAATATGGCATCTACCAAGACATTCTGTCCTTGTTCAGCCACTGGCAATGGTTGAATGGGACACGTATCTACCCACCCCTCTCACCTGAATTTACACAGACACAGTTTGCAAAGTGTTCCTATGACAGCAGCCCCAGAGGCCTCACTCTGCTGCCCATGCTGCAGGATGACAACCTGCAGTGGAAGGGTGAGCAGAGAGACAGGAGCAACTGCATCTTAAAGAGCTACAGTCAGGCATAACAAACAGGTAAGGATCACCACCAGAGTCTTTACACAGTCAGGCCTCAATTATCCATAGGTGGACTATCGACTTTGTTACCTAACTATGCTGCAGGTGCAGAAGCATTTGAGCTGCTTTCATCTGATATAACTCAGGTCCAGAATCAGAAAGTTGTATCTGTACCATACTGTACAGAGTGCATTTATTAGTTTGGATAAATACTATTTCAGAGCGCAGCATCCCTGACCTATTTCACCTCAGTATGATCTTGCAGCTTAATTTTACAATATTTTGTGTTATCCATATTTTGCATTATCCCATTTCATTGTTTTCCCAGATAATAGAGAATTAACTGTACCTCATATAAACTCAAAACATGGCTGCACAAGGTTACTCAAGGAACTCAAGAGATGATAAATTAAGAAATGCAGTGATCCTAGGTAAGGAGAAGCAACATTAAAATCCATAAGTACAGAATATAAAATTAAAACAAGTTATTATACATTTCAAAAAAGCGTCCAAAGGAAAAAAAAAGGAAAAAAAAAAAGAAAAAAAAAAGAAAAGAAAAAAAAGGTAACTGAAGCAGAGCATGAAGTATACCTCATCAATGGAGTCATTTAATGCTAGACAAAATTGAAGTGCCTGAAATGGCAATTAAACAAACCAGCCTAACAAAGCTTTTCTATTTCTACGACAAACAAATGTTCAGCAGTGACACTCTGATGTTCCTAGGTGCTGCACTGAGCGATCATTATAATAAGTAGCACACTTAGAGTAAGCTCTAGTTCACACAAATGGATATCCTCAGTAGAAAAACGATTGATGATATGCTCTGTTTTTCTCCACCCTCTACTTTAAGTCTTTTGAAATAGGACTCAAATCGATTGTGCCACTGTTCCTAAGGGAGATTAAGATATTCACGGTTGTTTCTCAGCTATGAGCAGCAATAGCTACTCTTTTTTTTTAGCAGCATACCTCTGTCCTTTGCTTAATCAAGAGAAGAAAACACATCCTAACAGCAAAGAAAACCATATTGTTGTCTGTATCTAACTATAAATGGGGTGGAAGCAGTGGGGGCTGAGCAAAAACAACACAAGGATAACAAATTGTCATTTGGACTTCCAAAAACCCAGGTTTTTTCACTTTCCCTTTTCCATGAAATAATTTTTTTTGTTTTCTTAATGTCTTGGCAGTAATCTTAGTAACCTGCATATACATGCGCTTTCAAACAATGTCACATTTATTTTCTTTCAGTTCTTACTAAGTATATGGCATTTAGTTTACTGGAATTCTTACTCTTTTGTTCAAGTGCTATAAAATGCTACAAAAATAATTTATAATCAGACATGCATTTGCCAGTATTTCTCCCATTAGCTTCGCCAGAATTTTTAGCTGGTACATGTTCCCCAAAATACCCCCATTTGAGTACATTTGTGAGATCTGCATTTCATTAAATAATACAGAAAATCTGGTTTTGGTACCTATGTAAGCCCTCCCTCAGATATTTCAAGCACTACCCAGGCCCATATCGTAAGAATTTTGATGGCTTTACCCAGACACTTACAGGAAATCATAAGGTAATCTTCACAGTTGCCCTTCTCGTCTTGGTGTTCCACAGGGATTCCATTGGCATCGATCACTGCCTCCGATGCACAGTCTGCCACCAAGACTTCCTCAGAAACAACATCTGTTCCCAGAGTATCAGTGACAATATCTGCTTCTTCAACATTATCATGAACTACATGTTCTACATGTCCAACTTCAGGTACATGCATTGACTCACTTGTCAGTACATGTTCTGGTATAGACATTGCTTCTGCTGTTATGTCAGAAGCTAAAACATCATCTGGGACAGTGCAATGAGCCAAAGAAACCTCTTCGGCTACGTCTGTGTCCAGCACTTGTTCAGGAATAATGACAGTTTCAGATACGTCTGGCTCCTCCATGATATCTGGGCACTGAACATCCTCAATAACAACATCCTCAATGACATCTTGGATTACTACAGAATCTGGATCATCAGGAACAAAATTATGCACGGTTATATCTGAGTCGACTACATCTGAAACAAATACTGTTTCCTGTACTTCCACAACAATCTGATCTCCATCCATATGTGCTGCATCAGCTCCTGAAAAACATAATTAAAATAGCAGTTAAATTGTAAAACTAACTCAGATGAGGTGGTTAATAATTGAAATTACTTCCATTTTACTTCAACTTTTACGCTATGCTGCAATTTAGTAAAACAGGCATAAGAGCCTATAAGCAATTAAGATAGGCAGATATATGGTGAGCTGATAAAGCAAGTGCTCAGTAGATGCTAACATAACTAAGATGAACAACGTTTTCTCTCCTGGAAAAGATTACCAATTTTTAGACTCTCCCCCAATATCCAAGAGAGAACAGTAGCTCATTCATATTGCTCTGAGTAATAAAAACAAGCAAAAATCCAAAGCGACTACTCTATACAAAAGCATTGATGCAGCATAGCACTTATAAGCAAAGACAAAATAAATGACAGTCAATTGCATCTAATGTGAACGCTCTTATCTACGTATTATCTCCTGACAGACCTGTTGGATCAAAAAATGCATTTGGCTCATGTGGCTGCAATTCAAGCCCATCTTCATCCATGGCCTTTAACTCTCATCAGTCACAGTGTCTGTAGAAGGTAAAGAAGAAATGTTATTTAACTTGTATTATGCTATGAGGGTTGCCTCTGCCCGTGCACTGAAAAGTGGAAATTTTGGGTGCATGGAAGTTAACAGATAACACCTCTTGACTTTAAGATGGACCAGATTTCACTCAGCGTACCTCTCTTTGGGATTCCAGAAATACTACTCTAGAACAACAAACACCCAGGGTCTGAGTAAGAGGAGTGTGAGCTCCAACGCTCCAGGTCCATTTCTCAAATCCCCACAGCTCCACAAACACAACAGCAGCTGATAAAGGGATATGAAAATATGAGTTCCTTATAATCTTACAAAGAAACAAAAATCAAGACAAAGCCTAGACAAGTTCACACTCAATCTTTTTTGGATGGTGGAGAATACAGCGTTGTCAACTCAACAAAGATCAATAAGGTAAGTTAAAGGTAGACAGCTAATAATCTGAAATGCACACCACTTTTGATGCCCCCGGTGTTCATACTTGGGCAGTCAGAAGGATGTTACTCTTATGTCACTTCAGGAATCGAAATCATCAATGCAAACTGCTTCCAGAAGATAGCATCATATGTTTTCAAACCCCAGATCGTGTGTGAATATTTTAAAAACTCCTGCCCCAAGACAAAGTACCTATTTGCTTTTGTATTAAAAAATATCACCAGTTCTCAAAAATTACCAAATGTCATATTCTACCAAATTTCTTTGACTACAACGTCAACATTTCTTCAATGCCTAATAACAACTTAAGATTTCAATCTTCTTAACAAAAGAACCAAACAAGACCACAAAGTTAAAATACTTACTAAAATCTGAAACTGCAATCTAAATTTTGCTGCTTACATATGTGCATTATAATTAGGATCAGGCAAACCTAGTTGGGTAAAATGTGATCTAACATAAACTTGTACTACTCTCTTGCACTTAGTCCAACTAGTTTCCTAAGTGCAGAACCAGCAAGAGGCAACAGAATGTTGCTGCACGTTTCTGCTTGTGTTTCTGTACAAGTGGAAGATGCGATTCTCCTTCCTCCAAACATTTTTCACAGTGACAGGTAGAAATCTCCCCATTCCTGTGATACTTTCACAAAAGACCTAGAGAAAACATTAAGATTCTGCCCAAGGTTTCCATAAGAATCATAACCTTTCCAAATTACGTCAACTAACATTCACATTAAGTCTGTCTTCATGGGGGAAACTGCTATACAAAAGAAAAAATTAACAACTATTCCAAAACACAAACCTACAACCATAACCTGTAGCAAGTATTTTTTAGACTTCACCATTTTTCTAGCTCAACTTTTCTCAACTCTTTGCAGGTAACCACCTGATTTATATATCAGAAAATGTATTTTTACAAGTTGAGGGAGAAATATAGTCAGAAATTGAACTGGAGGAAAAGCAGCGGCAGTCTAATAATTTTCCAAGGGGTCCCATGTTCAGTTGGAAGGCCCCTATATTTTAAGACAGCTGCGCTAACAAATCATTGTGGTGTCCAGCTGGACATAAATCACCTCACAATTATTCTGACTGTCAAGCATTTGTCAGAAGCACCCACTATTAACAGGAACAGCTCTTCACAGATGCTTTTTTCAGAATCAAGAGAAGAAGAAAAGTGTTTCTCAGCCTCAGATACAAGACATAGCTTGACTGATGGCAATCAACTTCTGCCATGCCACAGAAACAAGAACAGAATAACAAGGTTTCACAGTCATTTAAGCAAGAATTATTCATACCCAAATTGGTTTACTTTCTTCTATTCAGTATACACCTAGCCAGCCTATTACAAATGTCTTTCCTATTCATCTTTTCATCTTTTCTGCGTTGTCTTCAGTGTTCAGTTTCTTCTTTTCTGTTGCTGCTTCTCCAACTTCTTGTGTGCCTGCACCTATATTATGTTCATTACCTCCCCACCTGCTCATTTCATCTCTCCAGCTTATAACTACCGCACACTCCCATCATTCACACAAAACCATGCTACTCATCAATTTGTAGCAAAGATTGTATCAGCAATTCAGAGATTTTTTTTTTGGAGGCGGCAGGGGGGATTAAGGGTTGGTGGAAATAAATTGCCTCTCTCCTCAGGCAACACACACATAAGAAGACAGCACTTGCTGTCCAGCTCTCTGGGAAAAGTCAAGACACCATTTCTGCCTGTGCTTTTGAGGATTGTATTATCATACATATTAGCCTCTGATCAGCTGGGACCCAACCAGCTTGAAGCGTCAGTTCACCACTAGCTACTGGAAGAACTGGCATTCGTTTTCTCTGCTTCCTGCTTTCATCACCCACCTGACCATCACTCCACCACAAATTCCTACTTCTTATGAGTCACGCATGTACTTTCTCTATCCTCTTCCCAAATTCCTCTCTGTCTCTATGAGTGAGGCTCTCCTTCACTGTCCTTCTGTCTATCCTCTTCACCCGAGACCCAGAGGCTGCCACCACTACTTCCCAGCTTCCAGAACACACCCGCTGACGCCATCTCTTCACTGCTACTTTCACTGCTGCCCAGATTCCAGGCGACAGATGCTAAAACCAACGAGTCTCTGTGGTGTTCACAACGGTGCAGTTTCATAAAGACACTGCCACCAGCAGCGACAGCCCAGCAGACCTGCAACTGCACGCTCTGCGTAACAGCGTGGCCTCTTCTGTATTGGCGAGGTCTTTTAACCTACAGGGGCATAATATGCTGCAAAACAAAGGCTCAGGTTCTACACAAACTGAAGAAGTTTCCTGGGCACATGGGTTTTCACGACTGAATCTTAAAAAGGCCACAGATTTATGCTTTGGTACTTGTTCCAAAGAAGAAGAAAAAAAACCCAACCCATTCACTGAATGAGTTTCTTCCTAAATAAGGTTTCCCATAATGCGCTTTTGCACCCAGACCCAGCCAACAAATTCATGTACACAAATTCTTAGCCCTGTGCAGGACCATAAAGACTTTAAAAGTGCTCCACTAGGGCACAGACCCCACCCCCACAGAAATTTGCTGCAGAAAGAGGACCAGAAGAGGATAAAAGCATTTAAACAGGATCTAACTGAACTATCTAAAATGATAAAGGTGTCTAAATCAAAATCTGCCATCTAAAAAGGCATCAAGACATTGGTCCATGGATGGGGGGAAAAAAAAAATCTCTAAAAATTTCCTGAAATCGTTTCAGGGTTTGAGCATTCTAACCAGTAGATGACAAAGCACTGTGTTTCTTCCTGCTTGCTCTTCTTCTAAGCAGTGGGCCAGCACAGGGGCCCAAGATTCAGCCACACAAAGGAAGGCATGCCACATGGTTCTGTACCAACCAGCAGCTCCACGATGAAGGCACTGTTCTGCAACACGAGAAATACCAGAGCTTCTTGTTGCGAGCACCACACCGAACACCTTCAAATTCCTTGGCAAGCACCCTAAGCTCTGTGGTACCATAAGGCTAAGAAGCAATTCCAGCAGTTCATTTTCCTGCAAGATTTCAAGAAGGGCAGAAACTCCTCTCAGTTCTTTCAAAATATTCCAGCTGACACTTACCTCAGGAGCAGGTTCTGGCACCAAAGCAGACAGAATCAATTTTCAGTTCCGGTTTGGGAACCTAAACTCTCAAAGAGAAGCAGGTGCCCAGCCATGTCCCTACACTTAGTCCTTCTCAACGCCCAAATCTACGTGGCTCTTTCTTCAAATCCCAGTAATTCAGGAACTGCTCTTCTACCATGACAGAAAAAGCCTAGGCACCTAAAACCAGGTTTTATACTTCTGAAAAGAACTAAACATCTACATCTTTCACTTGGCTTGGGTCTATGCCAGCTTCACATGGATTGAGAATTAATACAACTCTGAAATACACCTAATTCCATTTGTGAAGTTAGTTCTTACAAATTGATTTTTACCTATTTATTCAGAGACTTGGGTGGTTTTGGTTTTATGAAAGTCAAGGCAATATTTTCAAGTGGAAGGACAGATAGAAAATTCTATATTAATGGAAGAAATGGTATTAGGCTACTAGCAATAAAATAACCTCCCAAAATAAAAATGAGTATTTTCTGTAAATCTGATCTTGAGTACAATCAGTAAAGAGAAGCAACGCAGACAGTGCGCTAGTCTTGCCACATTACAAATCTTTGACTCAATAGGCCTAGCAAGGTAATCAAGATGAAATAAAAAGAAACAGACGAGCTGTCACGTTTTAAAAAGAGAACAACTTTAAAAATAGAATTGCTTAGAAGAAAGAGCTTTAATATGCCACAGAAACTGTCAGTTTCTCTGCTCTCACCAAAAAAAAAGGAAAATGGGAAAAAAGGAAAAAGAGAAAAAGAAACTTCAGAAAAGCCATCCTTATGAAAAAGAAATACGGAAGATAGCCCTTTGCCTACTCCTAAGAACAGTACATCTGTTTATCTGCAGTAAGGGCACACACCAAATACTCACGCAGCAAAACTCCGAGCCTTCCCAGAAAAACCCAACGCATAAACAGCAAAAATTCCCCACATCCAAGCCCCGGCCCCTACCTACGCTGAGATGACTTAGTGTACAACCATAACCAAGTTCCCATCGTGCCTTGCTACATCACATTAAAAATTGCAGCACGCCTTGCATGTCCCAATTGGGCTGGAGCCCCGAGCTACCCGAAGCGTCGCTGTGGTTATGAGACGACTGTGGGTTCAGTCTACACTATTGCTGCAGTGTCACAACTCTCCCTACATGACCCACTTACGGAGAATGCGATGTACACACATGCTCTCAATCGCACACACGAAAGGTAAAAAAATTATGCTCCTATAGCATCTAATTCTTATCTCGGAAATAACCCCCATTATTATTAGGTGAATAAATGGAAGAATAAAAACGATGTTACAAATGTGACAGTGTAATCATTTAGCTGTTTATTTCTTGATGCACCTCCCTCAGTTTTAGCAGGAGAATCAGTACTGCTGTTTTCATTGCGATTTTGTAAAAAAATCTCAAGCCTTTTCCTCTTTGTTGTAGTTCAGTGGTGTGGGCATTTGCAGAAACTGGTTAAAGAAATGGGTTTGCTCCAGATTTCATAGGGATGTTGTGCGTCAGACGACACCTAAGCTAATTCTTAACGAAACCTAAATTAGGGAAATAACCAGTCCCGGGCGCCCCTTTGAAACTACCTTCCACTCAGCTGGGGGCCTCTGCAGGAGAGGGAATAGCCAGAGGGGAGGAGAAGCCAGCACCAAGGGGGGCCCCAAGGGGGTTGGGGAGCCCCGCACCTCCGCACCCGGCTCCTCGCGGGGCGGCTGGGCGCAGGAGGCTGAGGGCGAACCTCCCACCGCTGCCCAGCCAGCGCTGCCCAAATTCCCGGCCGACCGGGAGATGAGGAGACCGCGGGGCTGGCGGGCCGGGCGCCGCGGCAGGAGGGGGCACGGCTGGCAGCCCTGGCGCGGCCGTACAGGAAGCCGCCACGGGCCGGAAAGCGCCGAGCTCCCCTGCGACTCGCTGGCTGGCAGGCGCCGAGGCGGGGAGGAGGGAGAGGCGGGGGAGAGGGGGAGAAGCGGGGGTGGGGAGGCTACGGGCTCTCCCTCTCCGGAGCCTGCGGCCCGGCGCTGCGATGAGCGGGGCCAGGGGCTCCCCCCTCCGGCCCGGCCCGGCCTGCGCGGAGGTACGGGCTATGGCGAGCGATTAATTCAAGATGGCGCCCGACGCCCTCCGCCTCCCCCCCCCGCGCGCCGCCATTTTGTCTCCTCCTCCAGACACTCTCCGAATCCCCCTCGGCCGGGCCCGGGGCCTGGCACCGACCTCGCCCGCCTCCCCCCAGGCCCGCAACCACCCCCCTCCGCTTCCGCTCCCCTCACGCCGCCGCCCCCGCTGCCCAGGGCCGCGCCGGGCGTGCGGAACCCGCCGGCCCGGGCCCTGCGGCCCGCTCTTTTGCCGGAGCCCTGGCGCGGCCTAGCTGCGGCCTCCTCGGGGCCTGCGCTGCGGCCTGGTGCGGGCAGGGGAAGGCCCGGGCCGGGCCGGGCGGCGGGGCCCAGCCCCGGGGCTGCTTACCGTGCGGGTGGCGGGCGGCGGCGCTCGCCTCGGCGCGGCCTCTCTCAGCGCGACTGGGCCGAGCGCGGCGGCGGCGGCGGCTGCGGCGGGGCGGGCGGGCGGGAGGGGAGGGAGGGGCCGAGCTCGGAGCTGAGTGGAAGCGGCCAAGCTCCCCGGGCCGGGCCCGCCGTCAGCACGTCACGTCACTGCCCGAGAGAGACCCAGGAAAAGGCGGAAGGGAGCGCGCTGCCGCCGCTGCCCGCCGCCTCGGGCCAGCCGCCCGCCGGGGCCGGGGCCGCCGGGCGGGCCGGGGGCCGCTGCCGGGCGAGGCGAGCCGGCGCGGGTAGGGGTGGTGGCGGCGGGGGGGGGTGGGGAGGCGCGGCGGCGCTCGGCTCCCTGCGGCTCCTCCTGCCGCCGCCTCCGCCGCAGCTCGGCCGCGAAGCGCCGCTCGGGGCTCGGCGTGCGCCCCCGAATCGGAGCGGCTGCCCCGGGGACCCCCCTCCCCTCCCGGCCCCTCCATGCTGGCGCCGCCCGGGCGAGCCTCCCCCGCCCTCCGCCTCCTGCGGCTGCCATCCCGCGGCGCACGGCCGCCAGGCCTGCGGCCCGGCCCGGCCCCGGCGTGCGGGCCGGCGGGCTCCGCGCTCCCGCCGGCGTGTTTTAACTCGCGTCTGCGCGCCGGGGGACGGGGACGGGGGGGAGGATTTTTAGGGTGCGGAAACTCCGCGTTGGGGCGGACGCGGGCCTTGGGCTGGGGCTTGCGTGGCCTCGAGTCACCCCGGCGCGGGGCGCGGCTACCAGCGGGAATTACTGCGAGTAACAACAACAACAACGACGACGACGACGACGACGACGATGATGATGATGATGAAGCGGCGGGGCTCGGTGCCGGGGGGGCGGCGGCGGGCGCAGCCGGAGCCCCAGGTTTTCACGCGGAAGGCGGCCCCTCCACGCGTCCCCGCGGCCGCCGGCATTTATGTAAGGGGCTGGTGCCGCGCCCGGCCCGCGCTGCTCCCCCCGGCAACAGCAGTATGGGGGGGGGGGGGGGGGGGGATCGCCTTTCGTGGACGGTAGAAAATTTGAAATAATGCGGCGTCGAAACCAAAGTCCAGGCTAGCAGTGTTTTGTCATTCTTGTCCTGAAAGTTAATCAGAATTTTTTTTTTTTAAGAAAAGAATTGCTGTTGATCCATGAAAGACGCATCCTAAAGTTTTTGAGGCATCAGAAATTACATACCATGAGTAACCTCATGGAGATGAGGAGGTACATTCAGTTTGGTTGGAGTTCTTGCATAATTGTGGGGTCGGGGCTTGAGGAGGCTACTTCATGTGCTGTTCTTACCAGTTAAGCAAACTGGAAGGAAATTGGCTGTTGCCCTTATCAAATGATGCAAATGTGACTTATCTGGCCATGAACAGCATATGTGCAGTGTTTATGTTGCAAATGAGCCTTTGGGTTCAGCTTTGACTCAGCTTTATTTTTATGCATTGGTCTTTTCTATTTTAACACGCAGGCTTAAAAAGTAATTTGGACAATGCTTGTAGTTTATTTCAGTATAGCGTATGGTAAACATGTACCCTGCACCGTGCAAATTTTAACCATGATGCTGAGAACAGAAGAGGAACCATAATACTTCAGAAATTAATTCCTTTTATTTAATTCCATGAAGGTCATAGTTAAACTTTTGTAGAATCAGCTCAGGCCTGTATTGCAGGAGAGGGTCCTAAAATATTTACCTTAAAAAGAATTGCTGAGCTTGACCATATATGTTATATTAATGTACAATAGTCTTAAGTAAATATTCTTGTCAGGACAGAAGAGGCCAAAAGAACAGGAGCAGGGAAAGATGATGGTAGATTCATAATCGACAGAAAGGAAAATCTAATACAGAAAAGTAAAATATGGTCAAAATATTTGTTGGTTTTATTTATGCATTGGTAAGATCCTTGGTTGGAACATGTCTCTAATAGCTTGTATTATACAATGCTTTCATAGGAGCTAGGCCATTAAAATGGTTAAGGGACGGGAGCATCTGACATGAGGAGAGGCTGAGAGCTGGGACTGCTCAGCCTGGAGAAGAGAAGGCTCAGGGCGGATCTTATCCATGTGTAAATACCTGATGGGGCAAGTAAAGATGGCAGAGCCAGATTCTTCTCAGTGGTGTTGAGTGAAAGGACAAGAGGTGATGGCACAAACATGGGCAGTTCAATTTAAACATAAGAAAAAAAGCACTGTGAATTTGTTCAAACAGTGGAACAGGTTTCCCAGAGAGATTGTGAAGTCTCCGTCTTTGGAGATACTCAAAACCCAACTGGACACAGCCTTGAGCAACCCTTGCTGTAGCTGACCCTGCTCTCAGCAGGAGGGTTGGACTAGATAATCTGCAGAGGTGCTTTCCAACTTCAATGATTCTACGATTTTTAAGCCAGTTTTTTCAACAAACGTAAAGTGCATAGAAAATTATAATGAACAGCAGGATATCCTATCAGGTCTTTGGTTCCAAGGATATTTTAATCAATCTGTCATTCACATAGGGAATGGAAGTCCAGAATACAGGGCACATCATTACCCTCAAAGATTCAGCATATCCAAATGTTAGGTCATTGCAGGGGGAGACCTCAGAAAAACTGTGATGCCATTGAAAGGCAAGTGACCAGATGTTTTGTAAAGACCCGAATCTTAACTTCTTGACTGGTTGGCCATTCACCCTGTCTGCGTATAACCGTTTCACCTTTATCCCCTTGTTCTTTACTGCTCAGGAGCCAGATAGCAGCAGCTTTTGAGTCATTAGAGAGACATTTTATCCTGATGCAGCCATCACCTAAATGTTGTCCCCAGCCACTATGGTTTCCAGTAGGCCACAAACACCCTGGTATGATCAGGAACAGGGTAACTCCCATCAGTGGAGCTGCCAGAAAGGAAGCCATGTCTACAACTGATATTCACAGCCATTTCTGCTCTCACAGCTAATGGAGTTGTCCAAGGGCAGAATGCACTTGAAAACTGCAGATACAATAGGTATGCTTGCACCACTTGTAACAACGTAGGTTAACTTGTTTGCACAAATGTTTTTGTAACTTGCACTTTTTGGAGTGGAGTAGGCAAATGGTAAAAATACATTGTAAGCAATAGGATTTCTGACCTTAATTAGTGATTAGGTTGGGTCAGATTTGATACACCAGAGAGAGAATATAGCTTGTATATAAAAGTTTATAGCTCAATTGTTCACAGTCCTGTGAACAGAGCCCTTACCTTCCAACTCTGATTTTACCTGTGATCCAGTGCCTCTTTATATTTTTCCCTAGAGCTTGTTTTAATGTGATTCAGCAGTAGGTACCATGCTGTAACTGACTTTGCCCTCACAAAAGCAAATGAAGCTGGTGGCTTTTGCTGAATGTCCTCTTAAAATTATACTTGTACTTAGCAGTCACGGAGTTAGAAATTACCAGCACATAACTTCAGAACTTACTTGGACGCTTAATTATCACATTGGCTATTATGATGTTACAATCAGGTTCCATCTAGGTAATCTTAAAAATAGTGTGTCCTTCAAGTCATGAAAAATCGGTATGGCTGTAAGTCAGTATGGCTGATTAATGTTTGCATCCATCTCTGGTAATTTACACGTGAATAAATTGTAAAAATTAGTAAAGAGCCATTTTCAGTCACAGTTCCTTCCTATTTATCGTGCGTCTTATTTAGATCCCTTTCCAGGTGTTGGCAACATGCTTGGCAAACACCAGTGTGCTGAGTAACACTGCTAGATTTCTCAAGCTCTAGCTCCTCTTGCTAACAGCCCTAGGTTGTAAGATGCAAAGTTGAGGGTCGTCAGCTTTGTGTTGACTGGTTTGAAGGCCTTTAGGTAAAGATGTGTTTGCTTCTTGATTTACAATGAAATTGAGTTATTTTACCATCCAGTTACATTATCATGTTTCCTTTAACAGTAGCAATTTTTCAACCTTGACAAACCCATCAGCTGGTGATGAGTGGTTATTCTGAGTTGAATCGAGGTTACTTCACTGTATAGTAAATGTACTGAGCCTGCTGAAGTGATCTGTTCATGTTTTTCCTATGCAGCCACAGTGATGGAGGGAAATTAGAGGCTGGGTAGGAAAGAAAGTGGAGGGAGTTGTTCTAATTTCTCCCAGAATAGTCTTCTGTTAATATATTTTAATGGAAATTCTACGAGTAATTTTTCTGTCTTCCAGCTTCTATTTGAAACTTGTCTATTAAAAAGAAATACTGTCGTCTTATCCAAGGATCTAAAGTCTTCCATAACTTTTTCTATTTTAGTTGTTAATAATATTACACATGCACCAATATTTACCTGCAATCATTTGATTAAAAAGGAGTGACTAAGGAGGATTAACAAGATTGCTCGTAACAGTGGTAAAAAGGTTTACTTCATAACTGTAGTAGCTGCTGACTTCCAGTAAGGAAGAGTTGGAAAAAATATCTTTTCATTTTAGCTGGCTGTGGTCCACCTTTGAAACTAACTACACAAGAAACAGGAGTTTGGTGTAGTTAAATACAAAAACTTGCACATAGGACTCTGAGGCAGTGCTTGTAATACTGTTATCCACTAAACCATTTGTGATGTCCAGGAAAAATGAATTACCTTTACTAGTAACGTCTCAACTATTTATCCAAGCAACCCATGATACGTATCAAAGACTACCTGCATTTTAAAAAAATGTGGATTTCAAAAGAACCCAAACACCTGAGTATTTAGTATTCTTGTTTTCGTACTGCTTGTATCGCCACTAAAACTGCCCCTGACAAGAATTGTGGAGGACAAAGAGCTTTGTAGTATGTTAGCAACAACAGGTTTTAGCAAATGTATATTTCCATCAGTAGATGAAGAAGGGGTGGTGGAATAAGTGTTTCTGTTTTCCATGTGACAAAACCAGAAAATGTGTTTGTAGTTTATGAAGATTAAATAAAGCAGTTTTCAGTCTACAAGCAACTCTGCAAGGTTTAAATTGTAAACTTTTGCTGGGATAGGTTTGCCAGCAAGGTCAGTTCCTTTATTAGAATTAATTTACTCAGGAAGAAAGGAGTGAGGCATAAAGCATGTCAGCTGAGGTGGTGGTTTGCAGTATAAGCTACAACTGTACTAGGAGCATTTTTCATGCGTAGTGTATTTGGGACAGTTACACTGAAAAGGAATTCTTGTAAAAATATGTCCCAAAGTGAAGGAAGTACGAGGGATAGGCAGTCATTCTATTGGTACTATTTAATCTGCAGGTCCAGATAATCCTGGAGTCTTAAAAGTAAACGTAACAAAGGAAAGGCTGTCAGACCAGAAGTGCGTTAGACCTCATAAGCTGTTTCTGGACAATAATCAGTAGAAAATGCCTAGTGAGAAGTACAAGTATAGGGAAAATGTAGAGTGGTACATGCCTCAAAATACACTCCTGCCTGCCTTTGTCAGCAGAGGAGGGGGCTGGTCCATTTACAATAGTAAATGTAAATCTCAAAAGGCTTGAGCCATTTCAGACAGAGTGGTATCAGGGCCAGTTCCCATTTGTCTGAGCAGGATGAGTCAGGTCCTAATAAGCCAGCCCATCATGTTAAAGTCAGTCCTCAGCAAAATAATGGAAAAGAAAACACAAGATTTCTTTGATAAAGAATGAAAGGACAGGAATATAACTAATACCAGTAAGCGTGGCTGAAGGAAAAAAGATCTTGGCAAACACACCAAGCTTCATTACTTGAGTAGGTGAGAAGCTTCAGCACTAAATTGTGTAGATGGAGCAGACTTTGGTAATGTGCTTCATATTACACACTGGTGAGTCTCACTTAGTTTCAATATAATATGTTAAATGGCTTAAAAGCTGATGGACTGACAGATCCGAAGAAATAAGTAACATTACAAAAATAACCAAACAGTTGGATTGTTCACAGAGGTGGAGCCTTAGTTATGGCCCAACAGTTCCATCATGGTCTAGGAGTCATCATAGTGTTGCCACTGATTTTATTTGTGGCTGTGACAAAGATGCTGGAGTGAGTAGGTACGGATGAGGAGGAAAAGACAATAATGCAGAACAATCGCACAGACTGGGTTACTTTGTAAATGGAACCACTTAAGTAAGTTATGTCTTAATGTGTCCAAATGCAAGATTACGTATCTAGGATTAATGAATGCAAATCATGTACCTAGAAGATAATACTGAATCCTGGAAAGCAGAGACTTTAGAAAAGATTAAAGAGACACAATCACAAGACACCTCAAAAAGAGCCTGGTATACACATGCGACAAAAAGGGCTAGTGCTGTTTGGGGATGCTAACAGTGGAGTAGATAATAGAAATAAGGTGAGTTTATATTTGCTGGGTTCCCTTTTTTAAATAGACCAAAAACTGGAGAGGCCACAAAGAATCATGAAAGGATCCGGAGGCTTAAAAAGTCTTTAGCTGTTTAATAACAATAGGAACAAAAAAATAGAGATACATGAATTATATAGTGCTTTCCTGGTAATGGGAAGTCACTTTAGTCTAGAGAAAGACATAACTGAAATTGATAGCTGGAAGTTTAAAGAAGATGGATTCAATTTAAAAACTCAGACTTGACTTTCTAAATGGTAAAAGGTGATCAACCACAAGCAAAACATAAGGGACAGGATGGGTTCTCATCCCCTTGATGCCTTCAGCTCAAGATTGGATGGCTTTCTGGCATTTTTGCCTGAGTCCAAGTCCTTTGGTTCACAAAGGAGTGAGTGAAATTCAATGGCTTGCACCATAGAGAGATTCATATTAGGCCATCTGTGGCAATTCTCCCTTGCCCTTTCAGAAGTGGAAGGAAGTACAGATATCCAGAAGAATATAATTTCTTGAAGTCACATTTTTTATTATTCTGATGTTTTCTGTTGAAGAATAGTTTCAAATCATTCCTTTTGCTCTATCAAGACATGCCCAGGCCTAGTTGCTGTGTAGTAGACAGTAAAATCTTCTTGTCCTTTTTTGTAGTCTCCATAAGGCTGTTGAGAATTTCTAAAGAATTGTCCAGACATTAATTAGCGTTTGTAAGTTAATGTAATGTAATTATCTAATACAAACCTGTGGAGACACTTAATTCTGTAGAGTCCTCTAGTGTCCGTGCTCGGGTGCTTGCTCTCAGCCAGCAGTGCCTCTTTCTCCCCTCTCTCCAGTCTCAGATATTACAGGTTCGATATTTTTAAATATTGCCAAGCCTTTTACTGGTAGACTGAGACCCTATTCCTGTTTTTCTTTGCTGACTGCTTTAGGAAAGGGTCTTTCTATGGCCACCACAAGAGAATATTGCCACCAGGTTGCCATCACCAGCCCTCCGTTATCTCCTGGCAACCACTTGGTCCTTCACCAAAAATGTCTCAGGCTAGGTGGTCTCAAGGGTTTCCATGCAGGACCTGGAAGCATCCAGTGAAGAATGGGCTGCGACTCTCAGAAGGAAATGCATCAGAGATTATTTGATCCCAGCCACTGTGCCCAAAATGGGTCTGAAAAGGAGATTCTTTAGCTCCTTTCACTTGGGGCAAAAATCCTGGCAAGAGAACAGTTACTGGAACCTCCCAAAGCAGCACTGGTTATTGCTGTCTGCCATGACAGAGGCATGCAGCCATGCACAAAATCTCGATGGATGAAGCAAAGTCCCTTGAAACTGCCTACAGAAAAGCTCAAGTCATCTGGAATTGACAGTATGTTTTATCCACAGGATGAAGCGCTGAATCATATTATGGCCAAGGAACCAACGTCATCAAATTCAGCGAAATCACAGCATAAGACAGATGCAGTCAGACAAAAAGGACACAAGGTGCTCCAGGTGTGAAGCAATGTTATGAGGAGTCAGGGCTTGGCATTCCTGCTGGACAGGGGAATGACAGGTGTATATGATTAATCTTTCTTGGAGGTAGGAGATCACAAGCCTATAAAACTGCCCAGGTCTCACTATGCATATGTGATCCATAGGCACCAAAGGGCAAGTGCTTTATAACCTTGCATTCCTCTCCCAAGGCACAGTTCAAATGGTTTTACTTTGTTTGGCACCAAATTGGTCACAGGCTGCTCACAAGTAGAGGCTTCCCTGATCTCCAGGTGGCTCTGTTAGTTATCTGCCTCATTAAAGACAGGATAAAATCAGCACAGAACTCCAGGACAGTCAGCTGCCATATCCCCTAGCTTCAGCAACTAGCAGTCCTCCTGGGTTTGCTGCACGATCTGCTCCCACCAGGCAGTATCCTCACCACGGAGCTCAAGCACCAGCTGAGTGCTGTGGCTTGGTGTGCTGCCCATCACCCTCCCCTGGGAGGCTGTGAAAGGGCTTTGACCCATCCATCTGCACTTTTCCAATCACCGCTGGTCTTCAGGATGCTCCCTGAGAGACCCGAAGAGAGAACTGGCTTGCTGTGGGTAGGAAGCTTCACATAGCTTCTGGGAAACAAGGGTTGGAAGGCACAACCTGGGCTGGAAAGGTGCCCAGGCTGCCACAGTGTTTTCAGCCTGATGTTTGTCAGAACAAATGGCTGGGCCACTGAGACAGGCACGTTACAGCCCATACCAACACATGCAGCGCAAGGCCACCAACTCGCTTCAACCCGTGGAGCTTAGGGACAAAAGTGCCATACATACTTGGGGATACTGAGCCACCCTGTGGTATAGCTCTATAATCACCTCTAAGACCAGAAATATCCTCCTGCTTTATTCAGCAGCATGGTTGAATTTGCCTATGTCTATCAGTCTCCAAATCTAGGACAAATCTAGACAACCAAAGTTGTGATGCTCACTGAACTGCCCGTGCATACAGGCAGCCAAAATGCTTGGGAGCCAAAGGCTTGAGTGCAAAGGAAGATGAATGAAGCTTTTGATGAGAAAACTAGTTGCAATGAATGAAGTAATGAAACAAAGATTGACCTGAACAATCGTGTATTAGTACACAATTCTTTTGAAGAAATTGCCATTAAAAATGCTTATCAAATAAACCAAAAGGCTTTCAAAGAAGGTTTTCATGGCATTATAAAACATAATTTTCCCAAGTCCCAATGTGGATATTGCTGGGATCTGTGTAATGCTGAAAAATAAGGTATCATCAGAGGAAAATCTATGAAAGAAGCATGGCAACGTGTTTATTTGGAGGAAGTTCATCATGATAAGGCTGGGATATTGAATAGCAAAGGCGTGGGAAATACACAGGCTGAACAGTGAAACGTGATCTGAGAATATCTTATTTGTCAGTGTTGCTTGGGGTCTGAAAAATGCATTCAGATTTAGACAGACCTTCTAATGGTTCCTACTTATAAAAAAAGAGTAATTAAAAAATGTGTTCAGATATACCAGGCTGACAACTGACTGTCATGGTTTTTATTCAAATATTATCATGCATCTTAGAGAACTGTGTCCAATGTAAAGAATCCCCTGGCTGTTTGGACCCAGAAGAGGAATGCAAAGGGCTCGTGTTTGGTGTGCCTGTGCTGTGCTACACAAGGTAGTTGTAGAGAAAGATCAGAAGAGGGTCCAGATATTTACAGTCAGTCTTATGGTGGTGTTATACAAAGTCAATAGGTTTGAACTGACCTAATAGGTTTAAATCGGTGAAAATGTTGTAAGGCCAATATGAAATCTCTACAGCTGTGTATCTCTCTCGGATAACCTCTCTATTTAGAATCATAGAATGGTTTGGGTTGGAAGGGACCTTTAAGGGTCATCTATTCCAAGCCCCCTGCAATGAGCAGGGACGTCTTCAACTAGATCAGGTTGCTCAGAGCCCCGTCCAACCTGACCTTGAATATTTGCAGGGATGGGGCATCTACCACCTCTCTGGGCAACCAGTTCCAGTGTTTCACCATCCTCATTGTAAAAAATTTCTTCCTTATATCTAGTCTAAATCTACCCTCTTTTAGTTTAAAACCATTGCCCCCTGTCCTATCACAACAGGCCCTGCGAAAAAGTCTGTCCCCATCTTATAAGCCCCCTTTAAGTACTGAAAGGCCACAATAAGGTCTCCCCACAGCCTTGCCTTCTCTGGGCTGAACAACCCCAACTCTCTCAGCCTGTCTTCATAGGGGAGATGTTCCATCCCTCTGATCATTTTTGTGGCCCTCCTCTGGACCCACTCCAACAGGTCCGTGTCTTTCCTGTGCTGAGGGCTCCAGAGCTGGATGCAGTACTCCAGGTGGGGTCTCACCAGAGTGGAGTAGAGGGGGAGAATCACCTCCCTCGACCCGCTGGCCATGTTTCATTTGATGCAGGATACAGCTGTCTTTCTGGGCTGCAAGCGCACATTGCCGGCTTATGTCCAGCTTTTCATCCACCAGTATCCCCAAGTCCTTCTTGGCAGGGCTGCTCTCAATCCCTTCATCCCCCAGCCTGTATTGATACCAGGGGTTGCCCCAACCCAGGTGCAGAACCTTGTACTTGGCCTTGTTCAACCTCATGAGGTTCACATGGGTGCACTTCTTGAACTTGTCCAGGTCCCTCTGGATGGCATCCCGTCCCTCAGGTGTGTCAACCGCACCACTCAGCTTGGTGTCATCTGCAAACTTGCTGAGGGTGCACTTGATCCCACTGTCTATGTCATTGATGAAGATATTAAACAGTACTGGTCCCAATACAGACCCCTGAGGGACACCGCTTGTCACCTATCTCCATCCAGACATTGAGCCGTTGACCACTACTCTCTGGATGCGACCATGCAACCAAGTCCTCATACCACAGAACAGTCCACCCATCAAATCCATCTCTCTCCAATTTAGAGAGAAGGATGTTGTGGGGGACCATGTCAAAGGCCTTACAGAAGTCCAGATAGATGACATCCATAGCTCTTCCCTTGTCCACTGATGTAGTCACTCCATCATAGAAGGCCACTAGGTTGGTCAGGCAGGACTTGCCCTTGGTGAAGCCATGCTGACTGTCTTGAATCCCCTCCCTGTCCTCCATGTGCCTTAGCATGGCTTCTAGGAGGATCTGTTCCATGATCTTCCCAGGCACAGAGGTGAGGCTGACAGGTCGGTAGTTCCCAGAGTCCTCCTTTCTACCCTTTTTAAAAATGGGTGCAATGTTTCCCTTTTTCCAGTGACTGGGGACTTCACGTGACTGCTGTGACTTTTCAAATACCATGGAGAGTGGCGTGGCAACTACATCAGCCAATTCCCTCGGGACTCTGGGATGCATCTCATCAGGTCTCATAGACTTATGTATGTTCGGGTTCCTCAGGTGGTCTCGAACCTGATCTTCTCTTACAGTGGGAGGGACTTTGCTCCCCCAGTCCTCATCTTGCGGTCTGTCCGCTCAAGAGGTGTGGGAAGAGAGGTTGCCAGTGAAGACTGAGGCAAAAAAGTTGTTGAGTATCTCAGCTTTCTCCTCGTCCGTTTTTACCAGTTTGCCAGTCTAGCTCATCATCGGGGGTACACTTTCTTTGACCTTCCTTTTCTGGCTGACATACCTATAGAAGCCCTTCTTATTATTCTTTGCATCCCTTGCCAAGTTCAGCTCTGGCTGCGCCTTGGCCTTCCTGACCCCATCCCTACACAACTGGGCAGCATCCCTATACTCTCCCCAGGACACCTGTCCCTGCTTCAACTGCCTGTGCATTTCCTTCTTGCCCTTTAGTTTGACCAGCACGTCTCGACTCATGCATGCCGGTCTCTTGCCTTCCTTGCCTGATTTCTTCCACCTGGGGATCAAGAGCCCTTGCACTCTACGGAAAGCATCCTTAAAGATCTGCCAGCTCTGTTTTGCTCCCTTGTCCCTGAGGGCAGTTTCCCAGGGGATCACGTTGACTAACTCCTTGAAGAGCTGAAGTATGCTTTCCTAAAATTCAGGGTCCTGACTTTACTCTTTGCCTGACCCATATCCCTCAGGACTGCGAACTCCACCCGTGCATGATCACTGCAGCCCAGGCTGCCTCCAATCCTGACGTCACAGGTTAGCTCATTTGCGTTGGTGACCAACATGTCCAGTATTGCACCTGCTCTGGTAGGGATGTCTATTACCTGGCTTAAGTTATCCTCAATGCATTCCAGGAGTCTCCTGGTTTGCCTAGAGCTCGCCATGCTACTTTTCCAGCAGATGTCGGAGTGGTTGAAGTCCCCCAGCATGACGAGAGCCTGCAAGCGCGATGCCTCCTGTAGCTGGAGTAAGAAGGCTTCATCAATAGGCTCCCCTTGATCAGGCGGCCTGTAGTAGACACCAACCACAAGGTTGCCTTTGTTTCCTCAGTCTCTGATTCTTACCCATAAGGTTTCAACCTGCTTGTGGCTATTCTTCAGAGACAGCTCTTCACACTCTATCCATTTCTCGATGTAGAGGGCAACGCCTCCACCCCTGCTTCCGCGCCTGTCCCATCTGAACAGCCTGTAGCCATCAACAGCTGCATTCCAGTCATGGGATTCGTCCCACCAATTTTCCATAATGGCAACTAGGTTGTAGCTTTCTAGCAGCACAGTGGCTTCCAGCTCCTCCTTTTTGTTGCCCATGCTGCGTGCATTGGTGTAGAGGCACTTCAGCTGGGCTGTCAACTGTGTCACCTTCTTCTTAGAGGAACACCCCTTAATTCCTTTGAGGTATTTCACTGATGTTTCCCCCTTGGCTCTTATTACCTCAGGAGCCCCTGGCTCATCTCCATAAGACTTCAAGTGTGCTGCAGTGTAGCCAGCACGTCCCAGAGCAACAGGCTGAGGGCCCTCGCTAGCACCCCGTCCCTCTAACCTTGGCGTGTCATCCCACAGCTTGTCACGGGCAAGCCTGATATTCTCCTCCTCCCCCCTCAAGTCATTTAAAGCTCTGTCAATGAGCCCCGCTAGCTTGTGAGCAAAGACCCTCTTCCCCCTTTGAGATTTTATATTAGCAATGTGCAGCGTAGCGTCACTTATTTTGAAGCTGACATTTTGCATTTTTAGTTGCTCATAAAACTTTGCCAGCTTTCACAAGTCTGAAATTTTCCATAAGGGGTGTTGGCCTCAAACTGAATTTGGGAAGATTCCAGACACAGTTTTTTCAGCTGCCTGAGATCAAAATGCAGATTATTTGCCTTTGTTAGGAGAAAAAAAAGAAAAAGACAAAAAGGTTTTTTTTAATTGAGAAGTTAAAGAAAGAAAAAAATTTTGAAAAAAAATCTTACATTTAAACAGCAGGGTGGTCCTTGTATTGAGCAGGGGTCCCTGGCATCCTCTAGAGAACTGACAAGTTATTTGGCTGCATTAAAATCTTTTTAATATCTTGGTTTACAGATATTCAGTAGACTCCTTAATACTTAGTTGTTAAAGGTAGGGTTTCACAGGCAATTTTATTTCTAGCACTTCCTTATTAAGTGCTGTGCAAGCTTAAGGGAATTTTTAATTGGGTAGGGGGTTTAATTATTTATTCTACAATTTCAAATAACATCCTCTTAGTTTAAACTCTCATTGATTTAGGGGGGGAAAGGTTAAAAAAAAAAATCCAATATTTACCCTATAATTCTGTAAGCTCACATTTCATATGCTTTATTTGTCCATGAATCAAAGATACCGCCTCCAGAGTTGTTGGTGAGTACATGTAATGAAGGTAAAAGGACTAGTAAATATTCAACCCGATACGTTGCTAGAAGTCAGCACTGACAGATCTTGAAAAAGAAAGGCTAGAGGAGATTCAAAGAGTTAAAAGGTATTTCTGTTTTCTCTTCTTGGCTAATAAAGTTGTAGATGGCCCTGAGGGCTATCTGCTTCAGTGACTACATAAGCATTGTGTTTTGAAATAGGACTGTGCCAGCCCCTCCCTGCTTCTCTAATAAATAGTTTAACAAGACAGCAGGGCATTACAAAACAAACCATTACACTGAGGGACAAATCCTCTTTTCAGTGAGACTTTAATAGGAACAAAATTTGCTGCTAGAGTAGCAGTAAAGACAACACTGATTTTTAGGGTTGTATTTGTTGGTTCAAAGCTGTGTTATTTGCTCTCTTTCCAGGAAAACACTTCCATAGCTACATTAACTGCGCTCTGGGTGAGCCACAAGGCTACTTTGAAACCCTCAGGTGAAAGATCCTACATAAAACTGAAAATTGAGTGCCTCCGGCACAGATATGAGCAATCTCTTTTCTAATCTTTACATAAAAATACATGTCATACAGGATTGGACCAATGGGACTCAAATTAAGAAGGGAGCAAAAGTAAGAAGCAAAGCACAAATTAAATTTAAACTTCTAAAAGTAAAGGGTTCTCTGAAGAAGCCCATCGTCTCTCCCTGTCCTCACCTGACTTGAGGTGTGGAGTCTGTGCTCTACTTAAATTGATAGGAGTTTGTGATCTGCTTATACGTGGAGCAGCTTTTCAACAGTCCGTAAGCTGCCAGGTTGCGCTGTAAGTACCGAGAGTCCACTTTTCTGTGACATGATGTGTCAAAACAGACACCTTCCCATAAAGCTCAAAATCCTTTCAAAGACAAATGTGAAGCTTTAAGTGCAAAAATAAATTCCCAGCATGAACATACAAATTGGTAGAATAGCAACAGCGTGAAGTAGCAAGTAACGTAAAGGAAGAATTAGGCCTTCAGGAAAATGGAAGTCATTTAAGATCACAGTTTCCAAAACACTTAAAGCACAAGCTTACCTTTAAGTGCATAATGGTCCTACTGGTGTTAACAGGACAATTTGTCTGCCTAAAGCACACAGGTACATGGTTTGCAGGGCTGTACTGGCATTCACTGGCTCAGCACGTTTAACGTATTATCAGACAACCAGGCAAGAGGCAAGAAGCCAAAACCACATGGAGAATATGTGAATGCTTGCGATTGCTGTGGAAGGACTAATTACACTCTCATACCTTTTTTTGGTGAAAAGTATGCTCCATGATAAATTTAGAAAGGATTAAGTTGTATTACAATTACAAGGAATCAAGTTATATTAAAATTACAAGGAATAAATGGGAGACAATTTAAAGAAAGAAAAATACTTGTAGCTAAACTTTGTTATCAACAGCATTTTGGCTGTAGCCAGGAAAAAGTACAAAAGAAAAAGTGTTCTACTTCTGTATGCCCAGTGCTAGTCACCGAGGTAAAAAAAGTTTCTTTAATGAAAACTTGCAAAAGCTGTGACTTAATTCTGTATATGTAGCAGTTAGGTCTATGTTGCAAATGAAATATTTTGAGATTCATAATAGATTACGTAGTCGAATAGATGATTAAGCAAAAACAGAAAGAAAAATGAATTGGAGAACCTTAAGGCATGTTTGCAGGAGAAAATGGTCTTCATCATAAACTAAATAAACTGAAATAACTAAACATAGAGTTGTGTAATGTTTGGCAGGGGAAGAGGCTTTCTAAATAACATAATGAATCCTGTCTAGTATGTTAGATTTCTTTACAGATGTCCACAGAGAGGCAATAAAGGAGAGCTGGTGCCCCAATTAATTTGAATCCTTAGGATTGTGGAACATGAGACTTAATTTGTGAATCTTAATTTTTTTTTGCAAATGTACTGAAATATTAAAAAAAGTATACTGGGCTTTAGAAAGCAACTGCTTATACTGAAAAGTTGGTGTTTTATAAATGTATACCCTGCAATTCCTTAATGAAGCCCTCCTCAATGCAAGTATCATATGTATTAACGTTATTTCAACTAAAATATTTCAACAGTTTTCATCCATGCTCGAGCATGTTGTTCTAGTTCCTTGTATTTTATAAGAGACATTGAAGAATATGTATTTATTTAAATATTTGAGGTAATTCCTTCGACAAGATGCCTGTTCCTTGGCACCAAAATTCTCTTGCCTATTCCTTCTTTGTTGCACACTGCCCATGTTAGGAGACTTGTTTGTTTTTTTTGTTTGGGTTTTAATCCTTTCAAGGTAGGAGGAAAGGAGGAGAACTTATTTACGTACTTATATCACTTACACACAGTTTTTGACTGTCACAGCTGATATGTTATTCACCACATACCAAAACCTCTGTAAAAATGTTTCTTCTACCTGGATTTAGTCTGGAAAGGTATGAAACAAGCACTTTTACTATGCCAGTAGGATGGACTGGAGACGTATAGGAAATGAGATGTGCACACACAGATGTAGCTTTACAGAAACAAGAGCAGCAACACGAAGCCAGAGCACATTCGCAATTTTAGCATCATGGTAAGTGAACATCAGCGATTAAGCCAGCTGTGACAAAATAATTATGGCAGTGGAAGAACTCATGAGTGACAAGTAGCGTACGTGGAGTCTGGGGATTGCAGTAAAAAGGCAACTGAACGTATCACGCGTGCACAAGCGCCATCGCACGGTCAGGAGGTGGCAGGGTCTGGGAACCAGCGGTCTGTGCAATGTTGCGGTGGTTGTTGTTGTTGTGGTAAGGGAGGGCAGCTGTCTGAAGCTTTGTAAATGTTTAGCCCCAGCCTTGCAGCAAGAAGTGATCCAGAAGGGCAGGGGCGCGCATAGCCGGGGCATTGCGCTGGCAGAAGCCCTGATGGGAAGACCAGCATGCGAACAGGATGGGGGCAGAAGTTTAAATCTTTCATGTAGGCAATACTGAGGCCATCGCCAAGATAACTCAGCGTGGAAAAACAGCAGAAACTCCTTTTCCAGCAGTGAGCCAGAAGGAACTTTTGAAAGTGCTACAAAACTAATGCAACAAACCCATCATTTTAGAATGCTTTTGGATTTTGTACATACTAGAACAAAATCAGCAAAGATGTCAATTGAAAATTCATGCTTCACCCCTTCAGAACAAAATCTGAGATTTGGCTGGAAATGGCATTTCCCAAATGCATACTGAAGTCTCAGAAGTAATTACTGACACAGCGCCTTAACTTTGTACCGTTGCACAAGATATCTACTTATTGGTATTAAAGAAGCATGATGTATTACATCATGCTGCCTTCTTAAATATTGAAGTAATGCAGCCTGGCACAGCAATGTCTTCAGTCAGCATTGTATCCTTTAACAATGCTCTAGGTCAACTTGAGCCAATACAAAATACTGTATGATAGGTCAAACCTCCTTCCCTGTTACGCTGTTCAAAACCACTGAGTGCCTCAACCAGGAAAACAGGGTGAGACAGAAACTGATGTAATGACTGTTAAACTAGCAGAACCGCTAACCACCCTCATTTTTTCCCCCACCACATTTTATCTTGGCTAGTTTAAAGGAGTTCCCCGTAAGACACTGCGAGAGCACTCTTCTTTGAGAAATTAACTACGAAACTATCCTCTCACCCGAAGAGCTATCTGCTCCACCATTAGGTATATTTAACTCCTACAACAAACTTTATACATCAGTATGTAATCACAGGGCTCTGGTCATTATGTAGAGCTTAAACTTTTAGGAACTAGTCCAGCACATTAGAGCCAGGGTGGTTAAAGAAGCAATGTCTTTTTGCCTTTGTAGGTATGATTACAAATCAACTTTTCCTAAAACCTCTTCTTTTTAAGGTATACAATGCAACAAAATAAAACATTATCCTACACTTTTGTTGAGTCTGAGCCTACCCATCCTTTTGAGACTTTATATCTCAGTGTTCTGTAGCTGTTTCTTCAAAGAATGAACCTCAATAAGCATCATGCAGAAGCACAAGCTCTTAGCTTTATCCCTTTTCTGCATCACAGAATCACTATTTAGTTTCGGCACAGCCATTCACTGATCTTTTTCTAGTGAGGTAGTGTTATTTATATGCAACAGCATAAGTATATACATACTAACGCCTTAGACTAAACTTCAATATGAAATTAAGATAATGACCTCTTTCTCCCCACATTTTTGTGAAACCAGGGCTTTGAAAGCCAACCTAAGCTGTGAACAGCAGCAGCACCACCACAACTCTGGCAAATGTTCTCTTCATATAACCCTCCTTGTTATGCAACTAACCAAAATGCAGATACTCCATACATACTCTCAGCTGTGTCTCCTTTCTTTAATCAGGCTCACCAAAATAATTCCTAAAAATAATGAAGCAGGGGAAACTGCCAGAATTTGGGGGAAGGAAAAACAGAGATGTTTTGGATTTATTTCGTCTATCATTCGCTTGCATTTTTACTACTTGGAATTGCAATATTACAATTATAATATCCTGGCTCGAACTGTGTTCAGTGTGAATTAATAGATCTATAGAACTGATACATGCACACAGGCTGGGATGTAGTATTAGTTTAATGGAGATAGAGTGCAAAGTCATACATATAAAGTCTTAAGTTACGTTAGGTATCTGAGAACACATAAAGGTTATTTTCTACCTGGGGAAAGCAAAACAGAATTTGCCGTATTCCCTGCCACCTGAAACCTTATGACAGAAACTTCATTTTAAATCCAAGCTGCCAACAGAAAAGACTGTCTTCCATCTGCATATCTCCTTTCATTTCTAAAAAAAAATTTTTGTTTTTCAAACCCGTTCCCTCACCTGATTCACTGTGTATCTGTACAAGCACCAGAGCTGATAACAACAGGTACAGGGAGAAAGCATCCAGCAGCAGGATAGGTCCAAGCTTCAACAACAACCCAGACTTCTGCTCCTTTAAAGCAGCTACATGACCACAGTCGTCATTAATCTGACATTTCCCTATTTTAGCAGGTTCGTGTTTCTACAGAAGTTACTAAGGTGACTGACCTTCATTTTAAAGGTTCCAGTAAATGCATTTTTCCTACATTTTTCTTTATGGCAAATTTAAGGTAGTGGGTGATTTTGTTGTCTGTTACGCAGCAAGATCTGAATGGAAAAGAACTTGGAACAGGGCACTGGGAGGACACTTCTATGTCTTTTGTCACTGTAAGTAACTCGATGCTAGTCTATAAGACAATGAGACCTTCTGTACAAATAGGGATGGGCAGTAAAGGGATCGCTTTTACCTTTCATTTTCATGGAGAGAACTGGTGGGAGAAAGGGTAGGGAAAAAAGAAAGAGGAATAAACTGAACAAGCTCTCCTGTGGGTGTTTATTCCACTTCAGATTCCACCTGGAGTTAATTAAATCGCCGTTCTGAACACTGGTCCTCCAAATCCCTGTAGCATCCCGACAGTTGTTGCAAGTCCCGTGCCATGAAGAGCGTACATACAGAGGATTAAAATCCACCCGCAGTACCCTGAGTGATGAGGACTTCAGCATTCTACGCTGGTGTGGAAGAGAGGTGCGAGTCCTCACTGCGAATGAGATATGTGACCCTTGGTATCTGGAATAGGGCGCTTCTGCTCTCTTAAAAAATGTTTTGCTCCGTTAATAAGGTTTTCACACTCATCTGGATGGGAAGCAGAAACATTAAAAAAAACCCAAACCAACCCAGAGGACTACCTTCAATGGAAAAACTGCTTTTGGGCAATCTCTAGCCACCAAGGCTCGGATATACAGCATAGTGCTGGAGACCTACTCTAGGTCAGGGGTTGCATGCAGACCTTGGAGAGCAACCACTCTTTCCTCCCGTAGTTTCTATTCCGTTCTAAACTTGACTTCAGTTCCATCAGAAACAACAGGAAACTCGCATCCACTTTTATTAAGAATAACCTCGTTTCCATGCATAAAATCAAGGGAAGCAGCAGTCACCCCATTGGCATTTACAAAAAGCTAAAGTGAAGAACTACTTGCAGTTTTGTCCACCTTTGCTTCCTTAAAATCTAATTTCTTAAACTAGGTAACCAACCGGAATTTTAACTGTGAGTGGTTTGCAGGGCAGTACAGTATTTGTGATATGGATAAGCGTAATGGAGAACTCAGTTTCTTAAGTAGCTTGTTTAATTTGAGCTAACCAGCAAAAACTCCTTGGAATGACAGCTAGCCAGTGTCTCTTACTAGTTTTAATACAGAACCAACCAATCACAGGTTGATAAACTAAACCAAACCAGGTAGTAGTTCAGTTAACTTACACTGGTCTGGTAGGTTTCTTAGATACCAGAAGTCTTTTGCAAAATATTTATTAAGGTGATATACTTTCCTCCCCACAGTGAAGAGGCACCACTGTACTAGCACCCTCCTAAAACCAATTACCAAGTTCTGACAGATGATTGGAAGAGATTCAGTTACCTGAGCGTAGGTACTGGTGCCATCTGAGATGCCCTGCTCTATCCAGCTACCGCTCCAGAATGTGGCAAGTATGACAGCTGCCAATTCCACACGTGTGCCCTGGCTAGCCAACCCATTTGAAATGCAACTACACATCTACATTCAGGTAGCTGAATCTGACCTATGAAGGGTAAAAACTAAAAAGAAAAGAAAACCATCACTCTGAAACAAATCCTTGGTAAAGTGAAAGAGCTCACGAGTCATCTGTTACTATTTTCATCCTGGCCAAGAAAATCTAAGTAATTTTCAACTTCCTTAGTTTTACATGGTATCTCTTCCTCTCATCATTCATGTAAATCTCGGCATCACAATTCAGTGAATGCAGAGCGGGCGGATACGGACACATCAGCACATAATATATTTACACTGTTCATACTTGGCTCTCCGATGCTGCAGAGTCACATGCTTCGTGTGTTCACTGAAGTCTCAAAACGTTCCCGTTACTCTTTACTCATGCCAGCAGAGTCAAACCTTTCCAGTTAGAGGAATGTAACATTTACACACAACATAGGAAATGTAACATTTTGGTGGCAAAAAACAGAACTTTGCACTTTACCTGCCCCTTCCCCCTGTGGTGTGACAGGATATATAGCACACTGTTTATGTCATATGTAAATCATAGCTGATGCCTCAGACTACCTATACGTGCTCCTAACATCCATTCTTCTCTTGGGAAGGATCAGGAACAGACTTTGGGCCAGACACACTACTCTGTAACAACCATCCCACTCTTAAGCAACTCTTCTCTGCACAACACAGCGTACATGCACAAATAATGAACCTAAGTCCACCATCAGAAGGAAGTGGACAACAGCTCAGAATATAAGAAACTGCCCTGGGAGAGGGCTGCAGCTGCTAAAAAAACCTAGCCCTGCCTGGAAGAGCCACTGTGAAAGCAGGCTGATGCAAGAACGGGCCAGAAGCAAAATTCACTACCCTGGCACTTCATTGTCTCTGTTGTCTCTCTAGTTCCCACCAGTTCCTGTGCCCGCCATCAGAAAAACAAAATATTACTTAATGTTTCAGAGGGAACAAGACACTTTCATAAAGCATTTCTTAGCGTTACTGATAACACATACCTACCTAATAAATCTGATATCAACTATAGCAGTATCAAATCAAGTTTTAGACCTAAATTAAGTAATGCCGTATGGCTATTTAGCTGGAAGGATGTAAGGCAGGCTACTAATCCTAGCACTAGGACGATACTAGTACTTCACATTTATTACCTACCCAAGTGAAGGAGTACATGATATGTTTCGGAAAGATTATGGCACTTCTATTTTTTAAATCGCAGATCAAGAGATTAAGGCCCAATCTCCAAAATATCTGGATGCCTAAAAACGCCTATGGGTGCTTAACCAATTTCCCAGAAGCATTTCAGCATTTCTGTATCATTAGACCCACACATTCAGTGCATTTAGAAAGAACTCTTCGGACTAAATTTCACCCTGGTGTCATGCTAGCACTCTGCGGTAGCTTACTTTCTCTTTTGTGCTCACCCTCATGCTCCCAAACTAGGTAAGACATAAGTTTATCCAAGTTCCTAGAATTCAGAGTTACAGAAATGAGCTTCCAAAGCATGGAAGATGCAGTCTTTGAAACAGACACATTCAAGATTGTATACTGGTCAAGTACTAGGAGAATCAGGAAGAACTATAGCTGACTCTGTCTCTTTTAAAAAGGAGAAGCACTATACAAAAATTAATGTCTTTACTCTTAACACCATGCGAGGTAGAAGTACTTTACAAATGGAGAAACTGAGTACAGGAATGTAGATGGAATAAGGGAACACAAAATACAATGCAAAACCAGGAACAAAACTCAAGCTGCTTCATCGAAGTCCATTTTGAGGAGTGAAACAGAATTTACCTTTAGAATGCCCTTGAAGATATTACATACAACTGAAACCAGGCTTTGAAAGCGAACACAGTACTTCGTATAAAAATATGGAAAGTAACATGACTTGCTAAATAGTCTAGTATATAAAATACCTAGAACTATGTACATTAGTACAAATGAAGAAGTTAAACCTAAATGGATGAAAGTATTAGCACCCTACAGTAAGTTTATTACATTATGTTTTCTCCTAAGGAGTGTGATTTAGGCTAGCTAAGCAACAGTGGTTTTACACCTTTTTCCTCATCTCATTCTGAATTCCACACCCCGCCCCCGCCAAATCATTCCCTTCTACAGCCTTTTCCAGATATTTTATAGTTCAAGATCATAGCTAATATTTGCTTAATATAACTTTGGAATAAGCAGTTTACTCCTACTGTATAAAGAGCCCCCAGGTCACCCACACAGAGTTCCACAATGACAAATAGCTACGTTTCAAATTAATCACATTCTTTTCATAAATCCATTCTAAAATAAGGTCAAAAACAGTACTGCCAGTTCAGATCCAGTTTACTTGTAGTTTTTCTTTGGGGGTTTAACCAAAACTCGTTGGAATACTGGAGCGACAAATTTAAGTCAGTCAACACTGCCATCCTAATTACAAAGTGTAATACAGCTAGAATCCTAAAGTCAGAACCATACAAACTAAGGAAGAATGTTTTTGCTGTAAACAGCTATCTAAACAAAACAAAATGTTGTGCAGAAAGGGTACTAGTCTTCAAGAAGAGTTTGGATTTTTGCTTTTAATTCTTGTACTGGTTGAACAATCACTGCAGTCTTTTGTTACTCAGAAAAATTGTATGAATTAATGAAAATAAGCAATATTTTATTTCAATACCAGATTTATGGTTTGTGTGTTACACTGGGGCTGGCTTGGCTGATATTAAACAGATATGTCTGAAACACAAAATAACATAAATTAGACATGCCATGAGACATGTACAATTAATTTCTACTAAAATGTGGATAATTAAACCCACTTCTATGCCAATTCTTTTACACTTTTAATGGTGATAGTGACTAGTATTTTAGTAAGAGGGTAAAATTCAATAAAATGTACAAGGATAGCCATACAACTCAAAGATACTGTTTGCACAGCTTCCAATTCCATTGTGAAAATAAACCCCCTCCAAAATAGAAATAGGCACTTCATCTTTAAAAATGAAGCACTCTCTTTTGTATTCAGTCATCATCAACAGTTGGCTTGATTGTCACTCCTCTTCTGATTTGACCCCAACCAATTAAACTGCAAAAAGAAAAATAGTTTATATTACTTTTAATAGTAGTCAGAAATATCCTGGATAAATCAACATCCTTCTGTCGTTCTTATGCCTTCAGTTCTCACATTTTGAATTTTTTCCACTTGTCTCCCACCCAAAACATCCTACAAGTTCTAAGACTGGTTAGTGGAAACACAGAATCAAAAAGGATGAGGGACAGAGAACATTTGTATGTTTGTAATCAGCTAAGGATGTACCTTTCAACAGTAAACTAAAAATCTGAAAATGTTGTAACTTATGTTGTGCTGGTGGACTGTAAATCTATTCACAGCTTGATCTCTTTCACCTATGCCTGAAGTGCTGCATTACTTTCAAATAGAAATGAAAATGTGAAAATTCAGACAAGATGACAGTAAGACTATAAACAGAGCTGTAACTCTCAGTGAACATGTAACCTGTAAAGGTAACTCAACTCTCAGGTAAATTCTACTATTTATAGTCAGTAAAACTAAGGCCCCTTTTATAGGCCACTGTTGCCTCAGAAAAATAAGCTTTTAAAAAGAAATTAAGATTATGTCCATTTCCACAGTCAGCAGGCAGTCCGTGTTATTAATACAACTGTCCTTAAAACATTTCCAGTTTCTGGCAAGGAGATACACAGAAACCACATGTGCATCTCAATTTAATTTGCTAAGCAGTAGAGCCTGTCTCTGGACACCAGAAAAGGAACTGAAGTACATTAGCCCAGCACTTCCCACTTTTTAGGGCCATATCCATAGGTTATAACTAGTCCACCTTTGAATTCACTTTTTCGTGGAATCACTAGTGTATTCTGTTTGCTTGGCCATTTGCTGTTTAACCTCTATGCCTCTATACATTCACTTTCTATTTTATACCTCCTTTTCGTCTCTTGCTTTCTCACTTTCTTCCATCTTTTCAGTACTCCATTGCCTCAGGCTACAAGTTCCTTTTCACAGTACCAACTGTATGTTATCTTTACTCCAATTGGATTTTATTATGCTGCTCTTCCCAGTTTGCCTCCTTTCCCTTTTCTCAACTTTCAGTTTCCTTATGTTGTCTCTTTGTCCTTTTAATATAGCACAGAAGGCAACTTTTTAATAACAGGATCTTTATAGCAGGCTGCCACTACTTTCCCACCCCATAATCCAGAGACAAGTGGGCTTTTGCCAAAATTTGGTCATGTTTTTCAAGTGGGAAGTAATCTACAGAAACAACAAAACAGCACAGGCTATCAGTCTATAGCTTAAAAAAACCCCATTGTTTCCAATATAAATAGTTTCTTCTCTTCCTTCTGCTTTCCCTGACTTAATTGCGGTCCTGTCTTTTTTTTCCCCCCCTTCCTGTTCAAGACGTTATCTTTTTCCTTGTTTTTTTTCAGGAAATAATCTCTTCCCTACTTTGTCAGCTAGCTCTGAGACAGCAAGCACTAAATTCCCGTCTACGCTTTCTTGTTGATCAGAAAAAGAAACATGCATCCATGGATATTTAAAGCTTGGTTCTTCTTCATACAATAGAGACTTCTTGTAAAAATGGCTAAGTTCCCTTATACTACAAGAGCTGTGCAGGGTCAACGAATCTAAATATCCTTATGTTCTTATGATATTCATGTAGTCTTATGGAACACATACCCGGTACAGTATGCACAATCATCTAAAAAGAAGTATGGCACTAAGATTAAAATGAATCGTCAACCAATTCTGCTCATCATTTTCAGCCTCCAGATGCTTCTGTGCAGTCAGACATTTTATATTTGTAATTTGAATGGGTCAATCCAGTTGATACTTTTTTCTTTCCTCTCTGCTCATAGTACATAAAATACTTGAACCTTAGAATGTCCCTGCTCCATTCCCCTGCTATTACTTCAAGGGTGCACTAGAAATCACATACAGGTTCACAGGTAGAACACCACTGACTTAGGTGTGTATAAAGACAGGCTTTGGCTCAACATTAGTAGAATTTCCAAACCACTCTGCCAAGATTGCCTACTGTTAGCTCGATTTACAGCATGGCAGTTCCGGCAACAAACCATCAACCTCAGATGTTTTCTTGTCTGTTAACTAATAGGTATCTACCCAATTATAATGCTTCTTTAAAAAAAGAGGCTAGTAATGAAATGAAGCATTCCAAAATAATGGTGTCAGTGTGTTAGGAGAATCCAGAGGAATTTTTAAAATGGACATACACTTTATCTATTCTAGAACAAAATCAGATCCATGTATTTTTTTTGTTAACAATATAACAACCAGGTACTCTACCAATTTAGCACCAACTTACCGCCAGTGTTTCTCAACTCTTCGACTCAGGGCAATTTTTTCTCCCACTTCTGTGCATACTGGGTTAGTTAGCACAATCTTCCCCAAATCAGCCTTTACTGCACTGACTCTCCCTCCAGTAGATAAGGATCCTATGTTTACCATTAAAACTTCATTCTTCGATAATTTTTGCACCTGAAGAAAGACATACAAAACTCTGAAACATAAGCTTTAGTATTTAAAAAAACCACAGACAATATTATCTTCTGTTACCTAACACAAAACATCTGTTACCTGCCACAAAAAAAAGATATAGCTGAGAATTGCAAAAACTATACATATCCACACACACAAACCATGCACAACAGTGTCAGTGGATGAAGTTTATATGTGAAAGCACAAATACGTACATATGTTGTGCATGTAGTACTGCAGGTTCTTGGTACGATACACTTTATTGGGATTTCTCTACATTTTCTATAAAACATACTGATGATTGCACATACTGTATTAAAAGCGTAAACAGTCTCAGATATTGCTACAAACTGGAATGTTATACCATTCTTTTAAATAACCTGGATATTCTCATTTCCCTTATGCCTACATACATCAAAATGATTTCTCAAAAAATAATTCATTTCACAGGATAAAGAGAGCGCTGAAGCACTTACTGTTGCGTGAAGCAGTTTATAGATTTTAATGCTAACAGGGAAAACTACGATCTTTTAGTTTTATTTGTGTAAAATGGACCATGGAACACAAGACTGTGCCGCACATCAAGTTCAGATTCTTTTCAACTACAGTGTTTCAAAAATACCTAGCTTTAAGAAGTTCTTCAGAGAGAGAATCTACAAAAAGCATGTAAGTAGGAAGTAGATCAGTACGTGTATAAAACTAATTATTGCACAAATGAATAGGCTGATAGGAAAGGAAAACAACTACCAGTATGTTTAGAAGAATACCTAACTTCAGGACACATAAATACTTTATGCTACTTTGAACTACTCTGATATGAACTCCTACTCCTCTGAAAAACATTCTTCTATAATATTAAATAAGCAGGTAAGTTTAGTGACAAGCATATATGAACAGGGAGACAAAATTACTACATAAGATCAAAAAATGCATATACTAATAAAACTTAGCACAAGAAGAGAAATGAGGAAAAACAAACAAAGGGGTACAGACCTTCGCAGCTTTCTTGTCTCCTTCAGTGCGCACACCTAATAGTCGTCTCAGCAAGAAATAGGATATTTCTAGCTCTGTAAATATTTCTGGCAGTGCTCCAACTGCACCAAGAACTTGGCCAACCATTCGGTCAGCCCGGCACAAAGTTGGATCAATCTTAGTTCCAACACCTACAACACAACAAGGAAAGTCCCAAGGAGTAACTGAAAGGTAGCTGTCACGTTTACGTACTAAAATATTTGAAGTAGATCTAAAACCAACAAACTGAGAATGTACTGGGAATTCCCTATTACCTGGACAGCACTTTCAGAATGTCAGCAAGACTGTGAGCTCTGTCTAAACAGGGGAAGAAATATTCTACTGTTAAAGCCAGTACAATTAACAATGCAAGTTGATCTGCATTGGCCAGTGACATTCAGGAAAATTATTTATTTATTAAATATCTAATTTTCACACCCATGTTGTGTCTCTCTACGTATATGAATTATTTGAAATTGCTCATAGCCTTTTTATTACACTGAAAATCATTGTTGAATGAAACCAAGTGTTTTCAATAAGCATGAAGAAATAAATCTCTTCATAAGAGAATATTCTTACCTATAAGACCTCCTGGAGCAGCATATTGTAGATCATTGTGTTCGGCAAAGAGTGACACAATTTTGGAAAAGATTGGCTTGCACATGAGTTTTCCTTCACTGTCCTTGGACACAATACCAGGCCGCACCTCAATTTCCTGGCCCACCTAATTACAAAAGTGAAAAAGTGATTAACTGGTTGTTTCACAGGAACGTAAAGCTAACTACTAGTCACAGATAAGACCTACTTATCGCAAGATCTACTATAACTACTAGTCACAGATAAGACCTACTTATCGCAAGATCTACTATTTATACAAGTCCTTGGTTCTGGGCTACTGTAGAACTTCTAGGACTTCTGTTGCACTGTTTACTGCAAATTGAACAATACTGAAAGCTCTGTATCTTATAGCCAATGTAACAATTGATTTTCTTTTCAATACAATTTGTAAAACTGCTTTAGCAAAGGATCTTTATCAGCAATAATTCCAACATTTAAATTTTATTTTAGTTTAATTTTTTAAAGTGACATTTCATTTAGAAATGTTACAGCACTGAGAAAAATTGAGTTAATTTGATCAGTGTAACTGATCAGCATCAATAAACTGCAAGACAAAGAAAATACAAGTTGTATAAATGTTCAAAGATGTAGTTTGCTTTCCAGTCTAGCAGAGCAACTTCTAAAATTTCCATCTATTGGCAGAATCCCACAAGCAAAATAAAAAAAATCAAAGTATACAGAATACTTAAATTGGGAAATGGGACCTGTGAGAACCGACACACACTTCTGAGGTACTTTTAAAGTTCTTTTGCTCCCCTCTTCCCCCCAATAATTCAGCAAGTAAAAGTGGCAGGACAGAAAAAAAATAGCTCCCTCAATTTTTGTAAGCAATGAAATCAGTATCATTATCAGCAAAAGTTAAGACTACAGTAACAAAAATATATTAAAAGATAAAAATCAGTGTTTCTTGTTCCGGTATTTTAAAATAGGAAGTAAAAACAAGGCACAGACAGAAAGGGTAAGTACCATCTGACTGTATTCTAGTTTTAAAAAAAAAAAATTCATTATGTAGATTCATTTTGTACTAAGCATGGAAAAAACTCTACTCGTTATTATCATTACAAATCTCCAGACAAGAAAGCGAAAAGGTTACCTTTAAAACACCCTTTAGAATACTGCCACCAGCTACACCTCCCTTAAGGTCATCAACTTCACAGCCAGGCTTGTTGACATCGAAAGATCTAATTACTGAGAAGAATAGACCATAACCAGGTTTATATTTAAGATCAGGTTTTTAAAGAATTAGTGTCTGTCTTTAGCAACTTTGACTGCTTCCCTATACTTACGAAGGTATACGCATGTTTATAAATATTACGAAAACGTAATTCAGGAAGAACACTAAAATGAGATGAACATTTTATTCTGAATTTTTAAGTATATAGTTGATTTTGTTCTCAAAATCATTTAAGCTGCTCATATACATAAACATTTTTTAAAACTTTCTGCATAGCAGAAATTAATTTAAATATCAGTATCTGAAAAAGAAAGCAATGATCAATTACATTACAAAACCCCTTCAATATTCACAATGTCAATTGTGAATACTGGAACCTTGTTTTAATGTAATCATAGTGAATACGGGAACCTTGTTTTAATGTGGTCAATTTTTATGCATTCTCAACATGTTTTGTAGGTCTCCCATCTTTTATGTGGAAAAAGGGCAAACAAATGGATTCATCGTAGTGGAACTGAATCTCATAATATGCTGGACAAGAAATGAGACTTTGACAATTATATCCAGGAGACAGGAGACTAACACGGAAAATCTAACCAGGCTACCTATAAGATTTTCATGGAAATAATTTAATTTTCAAATTCAACAGTTTGTCAGTACTTTGTTAAATCAAATTTAAATTCATAGCATCTAAAGGAATGTTTTTAAGACACAGATAAATTTCTCATCTTTATTGCATTTTAGTGCTCTCATATGCATAGAATATACGTGAAAAACAGCAATTACCTCAAATACAACTATAGCAATTAACTATGAACAAACAATACAGCTCTCAGAAAATATGCAAGTTTTAAAATAAGAGCACACTAAATGCTCCTTTTAAACCTACCTCTTTTTAGAGCATTCAGCAACATGCTATTCTAAGTGTAGATACATGTAGTAAATGGTTAGCCACAAAAGCCCAGACCTAAGCATTTACATACCAATAAGCCTCGGTTCAGATGTGAAGTCTCGCAAAGGGACTGGGATTTTCTTCACTATATACTCGCAAACTACCTCAATGTTGTATTTCAACTGTGCTGAGATCGGAATTATTGGAGCTCCTTCTGCAACTGTACCTAAACCAAAATCAAGTTCAACATCAAGCCTTAATATAGTATTTACAGCAACATGACCAAGTGTTCTGTCATTGTTAAAAATACTAATGAATTTCAAGGCACATTTTATGCATATTTCCCAAAGCAGTAAGTACCAGAGCATTTACCCTTCCCTTCAACATTTTCGCTCAAACCAGTCAGACCTACTTTTCGAGGCATTCCAAAACAACCCTCGTGTTGCCTCTGGATAATTGTGTACTGAAGAGCTTTACAGTTGCTCTCTGAACATTGTGTAAGATAATCTTCAGCTCTAAGGGAGAATTCACTTCCTACATTGTGATCAGAAAGATTCTTAAGATAATTTCCTCAGAGAGATGGGATATCTCAGTATTTGATACATCAGTATTAATTTTACAGTCAGATTTCATTCTGACAAACTAAAATTCCTACCAGTTTAATGATCTATGTTTTCTAAGTTTTGCAATACAAATACATACTTTAGAAAAATCTTAATTTTATGGAAGGATGCATTTAGTTATCAAGGCTTGTTAAATATTATTAGTTTTAATTATATCTATGTTTCTTGTGATAACTCCAGTTCTCAAACTTCAAATTTACGCATCAAGCCACTGACACAGCTGTTATGAACAGCTTATGCAAGGCAACAATTCTGAACTAAAAAAAAAAGAAAGACAGACCCATTGCCTACTTTTAATGGTGACAATCTAGCTGTGCAGCTTTTCACATACCCCAGCTAAAGCAGATAAGCAGGGAAAACAGTGGAAGCTCCTGGGAAAGATGAAACTCAAAGCACTAGACTAAAGCTGAGCAGAACTTTATGGACAGAGTAGGATAACACTGCCTGAACTGGACTTCTAGAGAGAGATGAAAGACCAATCTTTTGTGATTAGATAAAAGAAACGAACACATTTATACCTACAAGGTGCCCCTAACAAGTACTGCTTCATTCTCTCCTGCACTGCAGTAAAATCACAGTACAATCTCTACCAAAGAAACAATCCAAGAAGAAACAATACCAAGAAGAAACCGCAAATTCAGTGAAAGCTACTAGATAAGAGCTATTGCTATTAGTTTTACATCAAGAGCTCCAACCAACAGCCTTAACACTATTGTACGTAAGCAGTCTGAAACAGGTAAGAAGTACAATTCCAATGGTCTATTTTTAACAGACTACGTACACCAGCATCGTCTAAGACAAGCTTTTCTATAAACATATAGAAAACCACTATGTCCGTGTCCTAACACTGAATTATTTCTACCACTAACTGGATTTCTGCTGTTGAAAACTTACCTTGTACAAATGCAAGAATCTGTTCATACTGTTCTTTAGCCTGGCTCTCCTTCACCAAATCAATCTTATTCTGTAGAATCAAAATGTGTTTCAGTTTCATGATTTCTATAGCAGCTAGATGTTCTGAGGTCTGGGGTTGAGGGCATGACTCATTACCAGCTGAAAGAAGAAAAGTGACTGCAATATAGAAACTATAAAGACAGACAAAACTCCTACAGTTAGGACATCTACTTTCCATTGTATCTTCATAAAAAAAGACAGTCACCTCTCACTAAGCTACATGTGAAGCATCCAGGTTAATAAGGGCCTACTCTTGCCCAGAATGGCTGGCTGTGGCATCCACACAATATATGACAGATGAGAGGTTGCCAGAGTGGTTCCCCATTCTACTTGCTCCCAGTAGAAACCCACACCTAAAATTTCCAAAGATACTGACAGCTAACTTGTGTCTACTTGACTTATTCCATCCTTTAGGTCTTGAGACATCTCAGTACTGACTGTAGCATAATGGACAATTCACCTTTCAAGAAATATCTTAAAATTCTATGGCATTTTCTTATCACTAAGGCCATAAAAATGTGAATATCCCCAAACTCTGTAACACATAATAAATATATCAAGTATGTGAATAGGGCAGTTATCAGCATGGTTTGGATTTCAGTCATCCAAGAAGCCAAGTTTGGCCTGATGTGCCATTATGGTGGTTCCTCTCACTTGAGGTTTGGTCTATCACACTTTCTACATCTGAACAGGCAGAAGGAATGAAAGCTCATCAGCTATCTCAGACTATTTAAACTACAATATCTGAAGCAGTTCTTGTTTGTTGACATGCCCTATCTAGGTAAGATAATTACTATTTATCACTGCAGAGCACTAAATTGTTCTATAGACATAGAAAAATCAGTTTTACTCACTTCCTGTTGCTTGCAAATCAGAACAAAAATTGTCTGAATCAAGATAAATCTCCTGTACCTTGATTTTGCCCATATTCATCTGGGTTTACTGTCTGTACTGATGTTTGTGGACTCTCCTGTATGGCAAAGGCTACATAGATATTTAAAGCAAACTGAAGTTTCAGAGAAACTCAAAATATACCTGTAGCTAATCTATTTCCATAAAATGACATAAATTTTACAGTACTATACCACTACAAGGTTTCATCTTATCTAACTCATCTTCTACCAATTGGGCCAGCTAACAAACTAATGAGTATGTATAGCGATGTTTAAAAAAAACCCCAGCTTGTTAGGGTGCATTTTCATTGTAGCATCACTTTATTTTCTTAAACACATCTCAAAAGCATTCACTTGTTTTAATCACTCACCCCACCCCACTAAATTTTAAAACCCATATAAAGTTGCTTCACGATATTAAAAAACAGAGCTCTGCTTTTGTGTAGCAATCATTACCTATCAACAGTAAAGCTGCATCCATTACTGCTGCACCGTTCAACATAGTAGCCATCAAAATATCATGGCCAGGACAATCCACAAAAGAGACATGCCTGTTGTAGAAGAAGGTTAAAAAGAAGTCCAAAAGCTGATTATCAACAATTTCTCTGACTGATTTATGTGAGTGGCTAGGCAGACACAAAAGTTAAAAGCATCCTTAAAACAGATAGATAAACAAACCTTTCAAGACAGATGCTGAGAAGTAATACCTTAAAAGTACTTTCAAAAAAGTTCTAAAAGAACACAAAGGCTACTGAAGAGCTACTGAATAGTTTTTCTGAGTTTTAAGATTCAATACCATATATCCATATTAGGTACTGCTTTAATATTTCACAAATTTACTTGTAAATTAAACTACATTTAAATGCACCAGAATAAAAAAAAAAACCAAACCCAAACCAAAACAAAAAAAACCCCAAACACACACACCACACAGGATTTCTCTGCTCTCTTTTAAAAGAGAAGTCTCCCATTCTCCAATTTTAGAAAATTATGCGTCTTTAATTACACAGTTATAACTGCATTTCACTTCAAAGATTTATCTACAGAGACAACATTACAGCTCCTAGTTGCAACCTTGATTTTATTGTGCAAACCATAACAGTCGATTCACTACATTCTTGCCTGAACCTATTCAGTGAAGAATCCTTGTTTCCTGGTAGCATGCCACCAAAAAGCAACAGACTAATTTGCTGCTTCGCTGACAATGTTAAAAATCTACTATAAGCAAATAAACAGTAAGGTAAAGAATCCAAAGCTTTTAACCAGTAGTTTAACAATGGCTGCATGACTGTCACACTCCAACAGAAGTTATTGTTAGAACAAGTGCTCTACTGGGAATCTGAGGAAAGGAAGGAAATACGTGATTACAACACTACGTGTATTTTACAGATAAGCATGAACTAGGAATCTTGTTGTACAACAGTCTTTGTGACTACTGTCATTTGAGCAATCATTGTAAAGACCCATGTAACAACTGTTGTGGCTACCACGCTTTATTAGAAATGAAGTAAATAAAGAACACCTGGCCTCCAGTTAGAGGCCTGATCTCACATTAAACATCAGGCTTTCATATACTCATTTTAAGAGCTTTGAAAACTTTTCTGCCTCTAGGAAGAAAAAGTTTAACAAAGGTCACCCTCCAGAAAGGGATTTTGAAGATGCGTTTGTGAGGTCCACATTAGTTCTCATTCTAGTTGCTTTAAAATGTACTTATATTAATAGCAGAAAAATTTCACTTCAGAGTCCTGCAAATACACGAGGACAGAAGACACAGTTGTGCTCTACCATGGACTGTGCGTCACGACTAATAAAACCAAGGCAGTTTAGATGATACCTTAGATCAGGGGTGCCCAGCATCTAAGAACGTGTGGTCTGCCATAACAATTCATTCAGCTTGCAGCTCAATCCTGATTATTTTCAGTTATGTAAAAGGAAGTAAACACAATTTATACCACTCATTTTACAACAGTTACCTGACTAGTTTAAAGTTCCCTTTGGTGCCAGGAATATCTGTAGGGAACTCATCTGGGGTGCTACTTCCACAGGATCGGTAACACTCTGGCCGGGAACAGCTTGGGTCATCCAGCTTGTAAATCTATAAGTGATTTTTAAATATTGAGAAAAAGTTTAATTCATCAAGGGTTAGTTACCTATAAGCTTACATCCACCCTGAAATATATTAGCAACATATTTGCTAGATTTATAGTAATGACTCACCTTTGCATTAGCGTAACCCAGCTTGATTGTGATATTTCTTTCCAGTTCATTTTTGAATCTGACAGTATGAACTCCAGATATAGCTTTGACTACTGTCGACTTTCCATGGGCTACATGACCAATTGTACCTATGTTTTAAAAGCAAATGTTTGTCAATAAACCATTTTTTAATTTTGTGCAATGTTCCATTACGATCAACACATAATTACCCCAAACTCTCCGTAGCCAGTAAGTCCAGAGCTCTCATCAGAAGTATGTATGGGTTTCGTAATCATTTTTGTTTAAACAAACAAGATCCTAAATTGAGCTCCCAATGGACAGATCTTTGCATTTTCATGAAACTCATTTCAATGCTTAATTTTAAGGTAAAATAAACTTTGCTTTAGCAACTATTCCCCACTTCATTCAACAGTGTTCTTGAAGTAAAATTGCTGCTTTTCAAGTTAAAAGGGTTTGACAAGTCTCTTCCTGCGCGTTGATAAAATTTATAATAAAAAACCACTATATCCATATTACTGTCTGTTTCAGTAAGAATTTCTTAAAAATGTTCTCACATAGGTACCATATGCTACTGCATGAGCACCAGAAAGAGTCTCATTAATGCACCCCTCTTTTTTAGAAGTTTGTTTTTACCTATATTAATTGTTGCTTGTCTGCTGATGACTTCTGGTGAAAGAGGTGTCAACTTGGTAACATCCTGTATGAGGGAGATTTTAGACTTTATTAATCTTGTATCTAAATGTTTAGAGAGTACTATATGTATTTTCTTAAAAATTATCCAGTAGTTCTCTTCAGGAAAATCCAGCCAAGCTCATGAAAATAATTCTAGATATGCATTCCAGTCTTTTAAGTATGTGATATAGGACAAAAAGTGAACAAAATCCTGATTGTAAATCAGTATAGGTCGCAAATCAAAATACTGATTGTAAATCGGTATAGGCTGCAAGTTGTTAAAGACGGAAGTAAACAAAACAAAAAACCTCAAAAGAAGATCTAACACACAAAACCCCCCTTACCTACTCCCAAACTTAAATTTTGGGAGGCAAATTCATATTAACTTTCATATTCACATAACAGGCAAATTCAAATTAACTTTCCACGGGCTACATGGTGAACTGCACCTATGTTTTAAAAACAAAGGTTTGTCAATAAACAGTTGTTTAATTGGTATAAGGTTCCATTATAGTCAATATACAATTACAACTGACACTTTGGAGTCAGTAGGTCCAGAGATTTCATTAGCGCCATGGATTTAATTTTGTTTTTTTTTTAAAATGGCTAGTTTTTCCTCAAAAATTGTTATTGCTACTTTAGGTACCAGACAAAAATTCTGCTGTCCTAAATAGCCTGTTGCGTGAACCTACTGGTAGCACCTGGCAAATCAAAACACTTACAAATACATTCCGAATAGTTAAAAAGACAACTCTGAAAGAGCTGGTTTGGTTTGTTTGAAGCTGTTTGTCCAAATATTGGACAAATGTTGGAATCCACTGAAATGTTCCTCTGTACTATTTTTGAAACTGTTTACAGTTAATTTCCATCTTGTACTGAATTCATATAGGTGAGCTGCTCAGTTCAAGTAAAGATTCACGAAGCCAAAAGAGTCCTCAGTGCAGGACAGGATATAAATATTTTGCTAAGATACAAATAACACACACATATTAATTTACATTAAGTCACATACTGTTTACACTGTTACATGCAGGTTCTGTGCATAACAATCAAATAAACTTAAACACATCTGCGTAAAAATGTAAGCTCACTCATTCTATTATCAAGTATTACATGAATAAAATATTCATGTTCAATATAAAACAAGTTTTGTCTACGTAACACAGGCAATTAAATTTATACTTCTTGCATATCTAACTTAAAATGACTACGCGCACTGAAGTCAATGATGGGAACATGACCTGCAGATGGCACCATCTAGTAGGGTGACAAGCACGTAAGCGTGATGCAAATCCTGTCATCAAGAGACTTGTTCCTGGTGTACACAATTATGCACACATGCAATTTCTTCCTCAAGACTGGTATAAGGCTAAGTTCAGCTATAAGCTCCAGTCAATTGTAAGCATTCAAGGGCCAAGTGAAAAAGTACAGAACAGGCCTTAAAGGTAATTCCTACTGGCCTCCTGACCAGGCCTATCTGTGCTCTTTCCGAGTGGCAAATGCCATTGTCAACAATGAAAGGAAGCAAAGAAACTTTTTGAAATTACTAATGTGCTTCACTAATGAGTATCAACATGCTTAGCTATAACACAAAAAGAATTTCTGTGCTGAAACCCCAAGAATATCAAATATTACTACTACTGTAAAGACAAATAAGCTCTTCTAGTTTGCTGAACACCAGCGAGGCAGCAATAGGATTTCTGACTGGTTTTGTCTGCACATACGTGTAGTAAGCGAGACAGCCCAGGCGAGACATTTAATGGGCAAGACTACCACTGCAAGAGACCGCTACAACTGATTTTCTTGGTAGTCAGAAAAACTTTCTTGGTAGACCAAAAAAGACAGGGCTGGCAACCAGTCCGTCTAGCCTGCTGGGGAAACAGAACGCCAGTTGACGGGCCTACTTCGGAGAGAGAAGAGCCTTTAATACCTCCAAGCAGGACAGCCCTTACAAGGAGGAAACTGCACGTCTCCACCACTGTCACACAAAGGCTTCACTCGCAAAGCCGGGACGCCAACCCGCCGATCCTCGGACTCATCTCACCAGCAAGCGAAGCGCCTCATCCAGGCAACCCAAACCCGCTGCGACCAGCCTAACCTGCTCCCAGCGCCGCCGCTCTGCCCCGCGCCTACCTCCACCTACCCCTTCCCTCAGCCCCGGCATGCTGCAACTCGGCCCCCGAAGCACCACCGCCTTCCGCGCCCCTTCAAATCTCACCGGCCCCAATGGCCGCGGCGGGGCCTGGAGGGAGGCACGGATCCCCTCAGCCTCCCAGCGCCGCTCCCCCACCCCCACAACGGCCCGCCCGGCGACCCCGGCCCCGGCCCCGGCGCCCGCATCCGCCGCTCCTCGGCGCCCCCGCCCGCGGCCACCTGCCCCCGTCCCCTGGGCGCCCCGCGGGCGGGTCTCACCAAGGTGGTGAGGTCCTGCCGGCTGAGGTGCGGCTGCCCCAGAGTCACTCCCGCCTCATCCCCCGCCATCTTGGCCCGAAGAGGAAGCGAGGCGGCCTGCGCGGCCGCCTGACCCCCGCCTCCGTCCGGCACCGCCGCCGCCGGCGCGCAGCCCGGCACCGGCCGGCCGGGGGGACAGACGCCCGGCTCGGGGACCCGCCGCGCTGGGCGGCGCGGGGCCGCTGGCGGCCCCGCCGCGGAGCGGCAGCGGCTCAGGCGCGCCGCGGGGCAGCCCCGAGAAGGACCCCCGTCGCCCTCGCGCCGGGTGATGCAACCGGGCCTGCCGCAGGGGCGGCTCCGCGTGCGCCGGCGCCGCCAGGGAAGCGAGTGCGTGCGTGTGCGCATGCGCTGGGCAGGGCCGCGGCGGCGGGAGAGCGCCTTGCGCCTGCCGCCGGGTAACGGTCGTGGGCTGAGGGCGGTGCGGGGCTGTGAGGGGAGGCCCTGGGGCGGGGGTCTGGTTGCAGCGCACCGCACTAGGGAGTGCGTGTGGGTGGTCTTACGCACGGCTTTCAGTTACTGGTGCGGGAACAGAAGTCCGGGGAATCCGCGCTTCTAAGTATTTCTGTGGAAAGGGGATTGTATTTTGTCTGCCGCAGGCCGGCTGGGCCCGCGGTTACTCTGTGCTGTTGCTGTGCGTGCTACATATGTAAAATACTGCTGTTGCTTCGGTAGGGTGATCAGGATGGGGACCGAGTTTGGTTGAGAGATACACCAAAAAAAGATTCATCCTGTGTTTATGGTTTGTGCATCAACATTTGTTGATGCATGTCTAACAGCATGGCAGTGTAGCTTTATTTGGGGCAGTGAGTGGGTATGATGCAGAAGGGAAGACAGGGGTAAAATTGAAACAAGATACGCTTGTATGTACTGGAAGTGAGCATATCTAATTTGATGTCTGATCAGCTTATCTGCTTGAACAGTAAAATGTCACTGTACATACGTTGGTAATCTCTGCTGGCCATCAGCATGATAAGATTTTTAATTTCAACCTTTCTCTTGTTACTGTCTTTTGTAGGCTGAGTGCTTAGTGTTAGGGAGACCATATGGATATAAGACCCTGCCCCAAGATACAAACAACCTGAATCTTTTGTACCAAACAGCTAAAAACCCCACCAAATGCGTGCTGTTTTCAGACTTGTGTACGACATAAATGCTTTAAAAATCAAATAAAATCCCTGATCCAGTGATGAGAGCCAGCTTAAATGTTCAACAGAGACTGAAGGCCAAATTCACAACCCTTCCCCGTGGGAAATCGAATTGACTTCTCCTTCATGGAAACTTCTTAAAGGCATAGAGGATGTTGCTACTAATAGGATTTCTTCTATGATCAGAGAAACAGGTTTCAATGTAAGTAACCAGTTATGTCAAATACATGCACCTTTATCAACAGTGGTTCTGCCTGCTGGAAAATGTGATGGTTCTCAGATTTTGCTTGGCTAACTGGTTGGGTCAAAAAAACAGGTTTGGAGCAGACAACCATGTGATTGAAATGCGATGATGGAAATCTGTGTGAAACTGGTATGCCTGGTTTAGCAATGCTTGTAACCTCCCACTTTCGCAAATACTGCTATTCCCATTCTTTCCTGATACAAGAGTTAGGAGTGAGTTCTGCTGGATATACCTAGAGCAAATACATTGCCAGCATGCTTGTTTTGAAGCAATGAATGTGAACATGTGGTAAGAAACCTTACAGTATGTATAACGGTGTTGCCAGTGACAAAATGTATTTTGTCTTGCAACCCAATAATTTTGCACGTCGGTCTGGAAAACAAATTTTCATATCTAATCTTTCACCAGGCCACGTGGTGTTTTCAGTTTTGTATAAAATATCTCACTTCTGGGAAAAACAATAGATGCTTGTGACTGAGATACACAAAGTATAGTGGGAACGTGATGCAATACTTAGTTGTAGTTGCCTCCACGTCCAGGCATGTATAATCACTCTTTTATGAAAATGAACTGAAAATACTAGACTCTGTAGTTACTTAGCCGTTTAAATTATGCAATAATGCAATGCAATGTAAAATTATGGAAACAGTTTTTGTCACATTTGCAGCAGCCTTTAGAAAGGATTTAATCCTTGCCAAGAACCCTGTCAGGAATCTGAAAAAAACACACAAGCTGTTGCTCCTATTTTAACAATGAGATTATAGATTTTACATATTCTGAGTTAGTCTTGTTACTTTGATATGCTGTGTTTGGAAATACTTGTAGTATGAAGAAAAACCAGAAAAGTCTAAAGACTGCAAATGTCTAAAGTAGGTAAAGACATTTCTAGGAGATGTCAAGTATATTATACGTATACATTAAATAAAGTTTAAAAATATTCAAATTAAATGGTAAATAGTGTATTAATATAACTCAAAAACGTATGTCCAGAATTTTATTAATTGCAGTAGTCTCATTTAAGCCAGTGGGAACTACTTTGTAACCAACTTTGTACAGATGCGTAAGTCAGAGGGGTCAGCCCAAATCTCTATGTAAATTAGGTAATGTTGATACCTCTGGTCATTGTCAAGGGCCCAAATTTAACAGTCTCACATTTTTATTTGGGAGACTGGAATTGAGGCGCTATTAACATATTTCGATTTTTTTGGTTGAGGCAAATTGTCCAATGTGAAGGAGAAGGGGATGGGGGTTTTTTTGTGCTTTTTAAATGTTGAGAGTAAGTCTGTCAAAGCCCTTGGGCTTTTTTTTTTTTTTTTTTTTTTTTTTTTGGCTAGGTTTGAGGTCCTCTTCTGTGGCAGTGTGTAGGACAGACCTGAAGATCATCTTGCGCCTCAGCTTGCCACAAACTGCAAACAGCAAAATGACAGTCAGGTAAAACCGAAACAGTCCTGCTTAGCTTTTTCCACCCTCGCTGACCTATGAAGGTCAAAAGTCTGAAGAGGGCAGAAGGATGCATGAAGTTTTGGTTGTATCATTTCTGTGTATGAGAAACTTACTTTCTGCACCAGTTTTTCTTGGCTGAAGCACGAGACGTGAGTGGGTACGTGCTGGGTGCAGCAGAAGACATATCCTATGAATAAGGGAGAGAAGGTCTTTCCTGTGAGACTTAGGCGGCAGGAACGGTAGCTGTCTCGGCAGAGTCAGTACGCAAAGGTCGGTTGTTTCACCGTAAGTGCACAAGTAACAGGTTTTAAAGCAGTGACTGGGGAGGTGGGGCAAATTTACTGCGTGAGTAAGCGGATGAGGTGGAATAGTATGAAGTTTGCTGAGGTCAGGCCGTTGGGATGAAGGAGCGAATGGGAGCCGGTTGATTGTAGTGTGGAGTAAGTAGGCCGTGAGGGAGCAGCAGGAGGGCAGTTGAACAGAGTGGGAATAGCAGTGGGAAGTCTTTTGTGAAGCTGTGCATGAATAGCGGGTTCATTGTGTGAAGCTGTGAAAGGTGGGAAAGACATTCAGCTTGGGGGTGGCAGCTATAGAGGAGGTACCTCTGCTCTTGTTTTATAAATCAAGAATGGGGCGGGGGTGGTAATGAGAGACTGAAAATAGGCAGTGAAGGGGATGGGAATAGCAATGAACAGGGAGAGGATGGCAGCGTGTGGCCTGCTATTTAAAGCAGTGAGTGACATAGAAGGTGACGGGGAGGTACGTAGCAGGGTAGCGAATGGTTTGGGGGTGGCAGTGGCAAACCGAAGGTCCACGTAGTTTAGTTCACCTCTTGCAATAACGTCAGAATTTGCCAGGCAAAGGCAAGATGGAGAAAGCAAGGAGGTGATGTTTGTGCTAAGGCAAAGCCCTGTTCATCCCACGCTGGGCTGCAGTTCCCCGTGAGCTGCGTGCGGTTTGTTGCTCAGGGGCAGCTACGCTGAGCACCGGTGGCCCTGAGCCGTCGGGCTCTGGTGACCTGGTTCCCACGCCGGCTGGCGAGGCTGCCTGCGGCGGGAAGGGAGCTGGGATCCGCCTGCAGCACCTGCGGCTGGCCAGCTGTCGGGGGAGTTATGGCCCGGGGTGGGTTGCAGCACTACACCCCCGCGGGGCTGCTGCCCGAGAAAACCCGAGAGCGGCGAAAGCGTTGAGGAACGGGGCCGTGGTTTGCAGCGGGACCCGGCCTGGAAGCAGAGGGGCGGAAGAGACCACCGCAACCTTGAGCCACCAAACGTGGTCTCCTGTGGACGAGCGTCCACGCGAGCCAGACGCAGATGATGCTTGTTGGTGCCGCTTTCCCAAGCCCCAGCCATGCGCGGCCGCCGCTAGGCTCCGGTAAGGGACACCTCTCCCAGGGGCGTGCCTGGTCTCCCCGCGGCTGCCGGTGTAGGCCGGCCCGGCGTCTGGCTGACAGTGCAAGGGGCAGGGAGGTGCCGGTGGGACAGGGCACGCCGCCGGGCGCGGTGCCGGGGTTGGCGAGCCGGGCCGGGGCGCCCCGAGGCGGGAGCGCGGCTGTGGCGGCTTGCCGCCCCGGGCAGCTACCCCCCCGCCCTCCGCCGGGCCCGCAGGTGGCGGCGGAAGTGACGGCCGGCGCGGGGTGCCTGTCGCGGGGGAAGATGGCGCCTGCGGCCGTGCTAGGCAGCGCAGAAGGTAAACAAGTGTGAGCGGCGGGGGGCGGGCGGGAGCGGCAGGGACCCCGGGGGCGAGGCCAGGCAGGGCCGGGAGCGCCGGTGCCCGGGCGGCGCGGCGGGGGGCGGCTCCCCACCTCCCCTTCAGCACGGACCGCGGGGAGGAGGGAGCCCGCGATCCCCCCTTCCTCCTCCTCCGCCTCCTCCCGGCTTTGCCTCAGCCGTTGCCCCTCTCTTCAGCCCCCCGGCGCCTCCCTCCGCCGCCGCCACCGCCGCCCCCGGCTTTATGTTACACAGAGGCCCCCCTCTCCGCCGGTCCAGCGGGAGGAGCCGCGTCTTCAGCGCCGCCGCTGCCGAGAGGTAGGTGAAGCCGCCGCCGGCGTCCCCCGGGCCCTGCCGCCGGTTCCTGCCTTACCGAGGGCGGCCCGGGCTCCCTCCTGGCCTTCAGGGACCCTCCTCCCCCGGCTGCGCCGGCCGAGGCAGGCGGGGGCGGCGGGCCCGGTGCCCGCGGGCGCCGGGGATGGGGGCGGAGGCGGGAGGCAGGCTGCAGCCGGGCGGCGGGCATAGCCGGGCCGCGCCGCGCGGGGCGGGCGGGCGCCGTGAAAGCCTTGCGCGGCCGCGGGGCGGCCTCTGAGGGGCGGCCGCAGCCCCGAGGCGGGCGCCGCGGGCTCCTGCGGCGGCACGTCTCTAACTCCGAGCCCGCCTGCCCCGTTCGTCCGGGAGCTCGGCTTGTGAGCTTTCGCTCACAGCGGAGCGGTGCTAAACGTGTCAAGCAGACAAGCTGAAGTAGGTCATCTGAGTTCCTACCCCGAAAATGGCTATTTCGCGATCAGCGACGTTGGGGGAGAAAAAAGTGTGAGCTCAACGAGCAGACTGCCGCCCAGGATTGGTACTGGAGCTTTGACTATTTGGTAAATACTTAAATGTCGCTTAAAAATTTAAAGGTCTGGGATTTTTTTTTTTTGTTTGTTTGGTGTTTTTTTTTTTTCCCCTCCTTTAGAAGAAGAATGGGGAACCATAAAGCTGTTACTGGATAAAAGGGCAGAACTACTGAAGTCTGACTTCCTGTTGACTTCTTTGTTGTGTGTACTCCTCCCTAAGATAATAACCCAGCTCTTTCACCACCATTGCCCCAGTTCACACTCAGATCCCCCCAGCATACCACCATGTGCCAACATCCTTTCTGTCTTTTCCCTTCCAACACCTAGCCAACGTGTTTAATTTCTGCTACATGTCCTATAAACTTTCCCACTGTCACTCATCTCCTTTCACTTTCCTTAATTATACCCTATGGCTGGTTTGGATCTACACGTGTTGATTTGCCTTTCAGCAAGCAAAGCTGAACAGATAACTGTTGAGCTCACACTGGAGACACCGGATCTTTTTCATTTATCTAGCTGCCAATTTGGGGAAAATTTGTAGAAATTTAATATGTTTGAGATTTCTGTCTTTCTGACAAATGAGGTTGACACTTGGCAATGAGGTCAAAAGCTGTGTGTCTTGAACAAAAAGCACAATCTCATTAATCTCATTTTGTCAGAAGATGCTAAAAGTGTTAACTAAGCAGTAAATATACAGATAATAACAAAAAGACAATTGTAAGGGGTAGTTCAACTATCTTAATTCAGATTAAAATTATTTTTACTAATATAGTTTAAATACTACTTGTAGCTCATTACCTTTTTATCATGCTGAAAATTTATGACAAGAGTCCAAAAAAGTAGGATTAGATTTTTGCTACTAAGAAATACTTAACTTGCTATTTTTCTAAATAAATACGCAATGATTTTCTTGATAAATATCTCACAATGAGAAAATAATTTTTTATTAATAATTTTTTTCTCACATTTGGAAAAATTAATCATTATAGAAGCCACAAATATATATATAAAAGAAATGTTGGCACTTGGGATAGAGCAGTCCTGTCCACTTTGAGAGCAGTGGCAAATCTGTAGTTTTCAACACTACCATCATTTAACTCTCAGGTGTTAGTGATACAAGTTTTTCTAGTTAAAGACAATTCTCATTCTTACGGATATATTAAAAATATTTTATACTGGGCACCTGTTCTGGTATCAGTAAATGTAATTGGAAGAGCCTTGAGCTAAGCTTGCTCTATGTTCGGGAGCATGCTTTTCTGTACAGGTGTAGTGATGCAATGATCTTTTAGTCAAATGATTTAAACTATCTTAATGTCTGTGAAGTGCAGTGACATCATCCACATAATGGACTAATACGATGAGAAACTAATGCATATCTCACTGATGTTAATTCATGAGACAGAAGCTGAGTTTAGATTCAGTGAGGTGAAGTTAAACTGGTCAAGTAACTACAGCTGATGCATATGTCTGGCAGTCTTAAAATGCTTGTCAAGCATGTACTTTCATCAGAATCCTTTTGATAGTTATCCAAAGCTTGATTTAAGGGCTGAGCTGGGGAGCATATTTTATTCTCTGGTGGCTAGTGTTGTAAAATGGGAAGTTTCTGACATATAATCGATTAGTATTCATCTAAATTGAACATATGTGAAAACTATACTCTTCAACAGTATTTTAAAACAAAATGGTTCTGATCTTTTGTGTGTGTGTGCTTGTAACATTTGGATCCTTCTGTGCAGAAAGACTAAATTGGGTTATAGTATAAGTTTTTAGGAACAGAGAGTAATATGAGCTGAGAAACCTATCTATTGTGAATACGCGTGTATGAGAGCACCAACACATCTGCTTGAGTTAGAGGTTTCTCAAAAAGAAAACGGAACAAAACACCCTCTCTTAGTACTGTACTCTATGAAGATAGCTGAAGGCTGCCTAGCAGGGCTCTAGCATACTTACAGAGTGACATATAACCATACTGAGCTGACACACAATCCATACTGAGTTTCAGTATGTTTGGTTATAACTAGTTCTGATAATGCTTCTAGCATAACCATTATGACCTCAGAGACAACTGATGTGTTATAAAAGTGTCACTGCTGTTATGAACTGATGCAGATCGCTCAGAGATAGCAACATGGGTAGAGATTGTAAGAGGAGCTGTCGTGGTCAGATGTGTGCCCCTAAGAAATTCTTCATGCAGTGTGGACAGTTTTCAGGAGTACCCAAGTTTTAATTTCTAGAGTTCTGGCAGTCTGGTTCCTCTGACTGGCAGCGATTGGTAAGCTTGTAACTCCTTGCTTCTAAAGTAATCCAATGTTTTTGGAATTCTCAGCACGGATTGGGTGAAGTCTTTAGCGTGATGTGTTTAAGATAAATTGTTTCCCAAACTTTGCATATTAATTATAAAGGATTTTAGATAAAACACATACGAACTTGATGTGTTTCTTTGTTTCCTACATTTGCAATTGTTGTAGCAATGGAAGTTTCTATATCCACTGGTTACTGATCTATCTCACTTTTATGTCATTCCTTCTGTTGCTGTTAGTGGGGAATTATGATGAAAAAAGGTGGTTTGGACAAGGTTTAATGGTTTTAGTGTCAAACCATGTAAACAAAAGTTTAATTTGGGGGATAAATTATTTATACTGTGTAAATGTATATTTATACACTCATTGCATTCTCAGTCGATGCAGTACACTGCATTCAGAGGCCCAGTTTTTAGTGATGAATATGTGCAGTTGTGAATGTTTTGCTTGTATGGGCAAATGCCTGTGTATTGTATTTTCATACATGTGTATAACATTTGGCTATGGAGAAACGTCCTATTTGTGCAGGAAAGTGTTTCTTTTGACAAAATTAGGGTCAAAGAATTCTGCTTAAAGCAGTCTTTGCTATGCACCTCACTAAATAAAGCATATGTAATGGCTTTGAAATTTGCATTTAAATGCATGCGTTTGATGGATGAAAGGAATGGGATAGATGGAACAGATTATTGGATTTTAAGCTCTATTTTAGTACTTTGTGTGACCAAAGTATGGTTCTGTATGTCTGGTGAAATATCTTTTCGTGTAGCTACAGTGTTCTATTACACAAAAATTTGTTGTTCAGCTGTGTTCTCATCGGTGCTTTCTCAGAATTTCTATGAGGTAGGTAGAATGAACAAGTACTTCATAATCTGTAAACAAAGGAACTTGCTGGTTCTCAGCATCTCAAATGAGTTATTAAGGAACAGCAGTAAAGGAAAGCAGAAATCTGCCTTTCAGCTGGTGTACTCGAGTTGGTATTGTCAATGCTTTCCTAGAACAAGACATTTCTATCCCTAGAAAGTGCATATAAGCTTACATATTACATAAACACACTTATTTAAAGGGCACTTTTTCAGGAAGTACTGCTTTTGGATAGATTTTTAAATCAAACAGGGTATTCCTTAACTTCCTTCTCAATAGCCTGTGCATTTAGACTCCATTTCTTCTGCTTGTGACTAAGAGCCTCAGACACCCTGAGGAAAGAAGGTTCTCCTTGTTTAGCAAGAAAAAGCAGTCTGGAGCAGGGTTTTCAGACTTCTATTACAGCTGCGGAATAAAGATGAGAAATCAGTGTTCCAAGTAAGTGCTTTTACAGTCACAGTAGAGTAGACTCTGTAATGCGTTATGTGCTAAAAGAGGAAGAAATGTCAGGAAAAGCTAATAAGGTTAAGCGTATTTCTCTTTTGGCTTTTCAGCAGAGAGTCTTACTTCCTGTGCTGCGTTATACTGATCAGCTCTAGTATGCGCAGCACAATGCAGAACGTCAACTTAGATTCCCCCCCCCCCCCCCCCCCATTGTTTATACATTGGAATTTTTTCTTCCAGTTTTCTTGTAGACCACTGTAGGCTACATGTCTTCCTTAGGATTAAGTGTGCTGTTGTGATTTGCATGCGTGAAGAAAATCTAACTCTGAATTTTGCATTTTTATTGAAAATATGAAAAAAAAATTATGTTATTGTCCTCTGGGAAATAAGCTGCAGCATTTGAATAGTGCATAGAATTACATCTAAGATTGCAAGTGTGTGTGTGGGAGGAATGGCATAGCTATGCTGTAGAAAAATACTTTGAGAGGATTTTGTATTGCTTTTTTAATATTTGAACTACCACATTGCTGTCTGCTTTTGACTGAAGATATTAGATGTAGAAATGAAGATTTTTACCAGTTGATCGTAATATGCATTTAACTATCTAGTTTCCCAGTTTCTGTGCTATTTTAACCCCCTTGTGTATTTGCACTGGTCATTACATTTTTGTGTTGTAAAGAAAAATGTATCTGCTAATATTGTGTATGGCTTTATGCCAAAAAAGGGTATTTACTCCTTTTATTTAATGCAGGAAGACAAGTAGTCTTCCGCTTTTCACTCATAGAATTCTGAAGCTTCTTTAGATGGTGTTATGGAGAAGTCTTACTGGTTTTGTCTCTACTTAAGTAATCCATTAAATGCTGTCTGATGTTTGGGAGGAAAAATATTTTGAGATTGAAAACTGTATATTTGCTAAAAATAATATAAGCAGAGATGTAAAAAGAAGGATTAAGTGACTTAAACCCCCACATCTTTAAAACATTCTGAAATAATAATTTCAGAATGTTGTCCACTTTGTTACCATTGTAGAGTTTTGCAGCTGACTTCTGGTTTTAATATATTTTTACAGAATAGCCAGTTTTAGGGAGATGTGAAAATTGGAACCCTAAAAGGTGTTCCCTAAATGCAGGGGATTTTTAAATGTATTTTGATGATTCCTACCACCTTCTTCTTTGATAGATTTAAAATTTGAAGGGTAGTAGCTTATATCTGATTTTTTTTTTTTTTGCGTGTATGTGTCTTATTTCTGTTTAATCAGAAATAAAAGGATGGTCACAAAAAAAAAAAATCAGTGCAGTCTCTGTGTAAAAGCAACTTGATCACAGAATCACAGTCTAGTTGAGGTTGGAAGGGACCTCTGGAGGTCATCTGGTCCACCCCCCCCTGCTCAGCAGGGCCACCTAGAACTGGTTGCCCAGGATTCTCTCTGATGCTGGTTTTTGGGTTTTGTGTATTATTTATTTGTTTTGATCCTTAAAAGGAACACTGGAGGTACTCCTCTGGATTTGGTGCATTTACCCTCTGCCATTTGTTTCTGCTTACCCTCACTTGCCAACTTTTCCTTTTTGCTTCTTTGAGGGTGGTGAAAGAGGCCCTTTACAGCAGTCCTATGTAAAAGTCCATTTCCTTCCTTTTGCAGAGTACCTATAATGTAATTATCTTTCTCAAGTTAAGGGGAAAGACCCTAGTATGTATTTGGAGCTTACTGGTATGGTTCTTCTATGTTGTTCACATATGCAGTAATGTATGTACTGTTTTTGAAGAAATCCCTTCCATGAGACTGCTGCCTGCATGAGCCTGTGTGATGGGAAATCCCATTATTTTCAGATTACTCTATGTTGCTTCAGTCACCTGGGGAATGTTGCTTCATTTCTGACTTTTTTTTTCCCCCCAATATGTTGTTGTGTTATTCTGTTCATGTCTCACATTTGCAAATTCCAACTGTCCTGTCCTGTTTTTTTCATTGATCTTGGAATTGAAGCTGAGCCATATGTCTTGGTCTCCTGAAGAAATGTAACTTACACAGTTGTACTGTCTGAGAATCCTAGTAACCTTTGAACCTCTTGGCCAATTTCAAACAAAATTGAGAGATAGTTGTTTCAAGTTGCAGTATATTTTATTAAAACGGGTGGCCCATTTAAAGGCAAGTGACCATTAAATCTCTTAAACAGGAAAGACTGAAGTATGAGCTCAACTATTATTAAACATGAGAGAACTGGGGGCGCGAGGGAGGGAGTTACACGTGCTCTAGTGAAAGAAGAAAAAAAAGTTAATATTAGTGTTTACCTTTTTATTTGATACCAGAAATCCAATTAGAAAGCAAAATCTTGTAAAGTCAGGCTTTGTGCTTCCTCTTCAATTTGTTGCTTCTTTTTGAGGTGGTAAGAGCTAGTAAAGTAATTTTTTCCTTGTCTGCTTTTGTGTAAGAATTGGCAACAACTAAGAAGAATATTTGATGGTAATTTTTCTTTCTGGTAGGCATGTGCTGTGTTCAGGAATAAGGGACTCACAATATGAAGCTCCAGAGCAGTTTGCATTTTCTCTCTGTCTTCAGTGATGTTGAGGGGAGTGTGCTATCACGGATACTGGCGAGAAAGTGATTGGATTGTCAGCTTTGTTCTCTTGCTGCTGCTCTTACTTTCAGGAATTTCGATTTTGTCATAAGGCCTTAATTGTCATGAACACTCCCGGCATTAACTCTACTCTATTGTGCACAGAACCTGTCAGCAGGCTTCAACGGTGTGGGAGCGGTGCTAATTCCATGAGGTGTGGCTACAAACACCCACTCACCATTTTAGTTTTGCATAGACAAAGACTGTCTCCAGTTTTGTTTTCCAGGATGTGTGCTGATGAATTGAGGAGAGGAGATGATTATCCGTTGATGGAGTCTAATAAAATACATTCCAGTTACAATGGCAGCAGTCAGGATGTGGTGCTTGAGGAAGTGGGAGTAACATGGTAACTGGTCTCTGAACTTGTAAAACCTGGGCCAACCTGGAGTCACTTCTGGGTCCGTATACTGCTGTAAAGCTCTATAACCTTGAAAATCAGCAGCTTTTAAAATGTGTTGGTGTTATTCAGCTTTTCATGTAGGTTACCAGTACCAAAACATTATTAACTTTAGTTGTTATAGGAAATTCAGAGTTAAATGCACAAATAACTTGAGTGAATGTTGCAGTGTAATTTAAGGTGTGATAAAGTGAAACAAAAACGGTTGAACCAATTCTAGTAGCTGATTAATGCCAAAAGGGGAAGATGCTACTATTTGTGCCTGTTGCTGCTCAAGTGTGATGTCCTGCCCTCTGCATCAGGTTGGTTCTTGTGCCATATCTCTTGCAGTGTCAAGTCAGAAGTCAGCTCACTGATAAGCAGAAAGCTCTCTGGTTTTGAGGTTTTGTGTGTGCTGGGGGCTGGTGGCGTTTGTGTCGTTGTCCCCTGTCGCCCCCCACCCTTGGTTTAGTTTTCTGTCAGGTTTATGAGTTGAATTGACTTTCTAGAGCCGTCCAATGAGCCCCAGAAATGGCTCAAAGTAGGCAGCAGGAGCTCAGACCCCAGAATGAGAACAGAGAGGGAGAATGGAGTGCGCCGTTGCCCTTTTTACTAGTGACAGGTCGTTAGATTGGTTCAAGCTGCCTTGTGCAACTTTACCCTACCTAAACCCAAGGAAGTTGAGCAAGATTTTGAGAAATTCCTAGATTTTGAAAAGTTTTTGATATAGATTTTTATTGAATATTTATCTTCCTTAACTTTAACAGGGTAGGATCCTGCTAGTCTTTAATTTCTTTTTGGCTTATTTACAGTTTGACTATAGCTTGCACGTAAGTAACGCTGCATCTGCAAATGTTCAAATGCTTAATAAGCAATTAAGCTTCACTAAATCCAGTATACAGATTACTATTTATTGTGACCTAATCTTGTCAGTGCTTCCTATTGCCTTAGTATTTTGCAGTTTATAAATCTCATCACCTAATTAATCCCTATATTAAGAAACAGGGAGGGGGAAAGGGACTATGTTGTTACAGAAGTGAAACACACAAACTTAAGTAGTATCTCTGAAAATGTTCAGTTTCCTAGAAAAAACTTTTGAGTAAATTGGCACATGTTTTTGAAGAGACTAAAATTTTTTTTTTAGGTTATACCTTGTACAGATCTACTGGAGCTTGTTTCTAAAGTTATGGAAGTTCAGCTTCCTTTCTGAAACCTTTGATATTCAAGAATGGGTGTTTTATTGCTCCCCTGAGATAAAGTCTTTAGAAAAATTGAGGGAGGGGAGAGGAAGAAAACCGTGACAACCTTTTTAGCATTGTATATTCATTATCTGACCACTAAGTAGCTTGGAGTGAGGAATCACTTTGGCAGTATCGCATAGTTATCCTTGTTCATTACCCTTTCTTCAAAATGAGAACATTTTGAGGGGAGAAATATTTAAAGTTTGTGTTTTAAGTTGTTTCGTAAGTTGATTTTTCAGCTGAAGAGAAAACAAAAAGGATGGTGAAGACTTTTAAGTCTTAATAAAAGCAATCTCAGGATTTATCTGGTCAGGAAGGGCTTGTGATATGTTATTAGAAATAACAAATTTTTTTTATTTATTTATTTTTTTCTTCCCCCCAGGTGATTCATGGCAGGGGACGTGGAAGGGTTTAGCTCCTCCATCCATGACACCAGTGTCTCTGCTGGATTCAGAGCACTGTATGAGGAGGGATTGCTTCTTGATGTCACACTTGTCATTGAAGACCACCAATTTCAGGCTCATAAAGCACTGCTTGCCACCCAGAGTGATTACTTCAGGATTATGTTCACAGCTGATATGCGAGAACGAGATCAGGACAAAATCCATTTGAAAGGTCTGACAGCTACAGGCTTCAGTCATGTCCTCCAATTCATGTACTATGGAACTATTGAACTGAGTATGAACACTGTTCATGAAATCCTACAGGCTGCCATGTATGTCCAGCTTATAGAGGTGGTAAAATTTTGCTGCTCTTTTCTCTTAGCTAAAATCTGCTTAGAAAACTGTGCAGAAATTATGAGACTTCTGGATGATTTTGGTGTAAACATCGAAGGAGTCAGGGAAAAATTGGACTCCTTTCTGCTAGAGAATTTTGTGCCACTCATGTCCAGACCTGACTTCCTTTCATATCTGAGCTTTGAGAAGCTCATGTCTTACTTGGATAATGATCATCTGAGCAGGTTTCCAGAGATAGAGCTGTATGAAGCTGTTCAGGCCTGGCTGCGCCATGATAGAAGACGCTGGAGGCATACGGACACCATCATTCAGAACATCAGGTTTTGTTTGATGACACCATCCAGTGTTTTTGAGAAGGTTGGTGCATTTGAAAAGCAATAGACAGGATTCATCATTTAGCTAGGGCCGCATGCCATTAAATAGGTAAGATTCCCAACCTATTAGGAGGAACAAACAGATAGCATTTATTTTTCTAATAAACCCGTAGAAGGCAAACATCTAAAAGTATTGTCATCTGATTATTAGGCAATAGTATGTACAGTGGCTGGAGAACAGGTAGGTTTACAATAAATGTTTTTAAGTGACTTCATATGGAAAGGACATTTTAAAACAAGGTCACTTGTGTCAAGTTTTATTTCAGTCGTTCTTACTGTTTTCCACAAGTTGCTTCTTGCTTTCCAGAGATTTTAGAGCTTCATACAGTATGTAGGGCATATGTCATGATAATTGTTATCAATATAATCAAAACATAGTGACTGTAGATTTTAAGTGTTTTAAGTACAGATTTTTTTATTTACAAATGAAAACTAGCACCTGCTGTTAAATCTGCAGGGTGTTTTTGTTGTTGTATCTTCAGCGCTTGTGCTGTTACACAGCAGTTAGAAGTAAGCCCTGATCCTGCAAAGTTACACATACTTTTGGTTCTACACAAGGCACATAATACAGTCAAAAGTTATTGACGGTGTGAAATGTAATGATTTACTTTAAATATCAGAGGAATCTTTGTAACAGGTGATCTAAAATTCAACTGATCATTGTATGTATTAAGAGGTTAAAAGAGAACTTGCTTTTTCTACTGTTCTGTTGAAGAATAGACAAAAAATGTTGTTTTCTAGTTCCTGAGAATCTTAAGTATTTGTCAACAGTAGAGAATTACAAAACTTTGTAAGCAACTCTCTCACAGGCTAGTAACAGTACAGGTATTCAAGTTAGGAATTACTTAAACTGTGCTGTTTTGTTTTAACAATGTTAATTTTGTGTGATAAGATACAACTTTGTGTATTTTTCACCTCTCAGTGAATTAATAGGATTTAAGATCCTGTGCTTTTGTTGGGCTTCTTAAAAATTAATTTCCCATATATTTTTACTTTGGTATCCAGTGAATATACAGATAAGGTTGTATTGTTCTTGGTGGTTTTAAGAGCTACTGGATCATTTAAGCAGTAATGCTTACACTTATTTGTATTTTAAATTATAAAAGCTATTAATTACTTCAGAGACTAGTGAGTTTTTATATTTTGGATTTTTTGTGTGTGTGTGAATTGAGTAGAGGAAGTAATAATACATAAAATATATTTATGATCCTGTGTTAGCCTGTAGACATAAACATATTTTAGAACAGTAATGTAACGTTTATATTGGGTTAAAACATTTCCAACTAGTAAGAGCTGAACTCTGCAAGATACAGTGTAGTGTCTTGTTTTTAATAACGCTTTTATCTTACATCATTTAAGCCCTTCATTAGGAAAACTGATAGGATTCACATAGTGTTCTTAAGATCAGTCTAATAGGGTAAGACTCATCTGAAAGAGTCTGCTTCAGGTCTTTGAGTTTTTGGGGTACAAGTTCAAGCATCAAGCTGTCTTCGGTTAAATTTCTGTAAGCACAAGTGAAAAGTGTATGTTGGTCTTCAGCATTATGTTTAGGTATAACTTCTGGAGCTGGTTTTGGTATCAGTGGTATAAGTCCTGCATACAGTGCTTCTCATGTTTTATCTTGACAGCTACCAAGTGGCCAAATAGGTACAACTTAAGGAGATAAATCATTTTCAGTATCCCAGTTTATATACCCACATGTAAAAGCTTTATCTGTGAATACCCTTTCCATTAATTGTATGTGGGAACAGGGAGAAGCCAGTGCAGATTCTGGAGTGGGACAGATCAGCAGAGGGAAGCACAGCTAAATAAGTCTGTCATTTGTTGCTGCAGCTAGGAATGTATTTGTGTTTTGCCCTGGCTAGAGAGCATTGAGTAATCCAGCATGACAAGTGACAAAGGACAACTGCAGTTGGAGCTAACATCAAAATATAGACCACACTTTTTCTTTTTTTCTTTTCTCTCCTTTTTTTTTTTTTTTTTTTTTTTTTTTTTTTTTTTTTTTTTAAATAAAAGAGCCTGTCTGTTAACTGTTCTGGAAGTAACCTGAGGAAAACTCTCATCTGTGTGTAGAAGGGGAAAAATATTGGTAAAACTGCTTTTTTTTGGAGATCCACAAATGAAATTCACCCTTTTCCTGAAGCCAGCACGTACTAAACGCCTGCATGAATGTACCAAATACAATCTGAGGTTGACTCTTATGGTTCAGCGAACTCTGTATTCGCTATACACTGGCTGGCTTGTCTTATGTAGTCTTACGTAATCTTTGTAATACACATTTCTAAGATGCCTGTCATTGTAGTATATAAAAGACTTATATAACTTAACTTTGCAAGTCACAGTAAGGGTACTTTTGGCCTCTTAAGCCATTCTGTTTCTTACATCATTATTTTGAAGATATTTACAATCTGAGTGGGATGGCTTGTCCTTTTAAAAATGAAATGATGTGTGACTCTAGATTTATACCTTGAGGCTGATGTGCATTTGGAATGTGCAAGTGAAGGTGCAGCCTGTTTGCTTACTCTAAACTGTCCTGGAAAAACTGCTTCTGAAGTATGAATAGATACTCCTTTTGTTCCTCAGTCCTTAAAATAGATGTAGATGTATGAGGGAAAATGGAAAGATAAATGACGTAAGGATTTGGGGAATAGTTAGAAAATAAAGGCAAAGTGTATGGGATGAAGCACAAGTTCTACTATCCATGTTACACTTTCCTTTATTTGAAACATATCCATGGCTCTGTAAGCCTTGAGGAAGGTTGGAGATAAAAGTTAGAGGGCATTTCTCCTAGATCATTGAGTTCATCTCTGGAGGCAACCATGTCATGATTTCCCTTTGCAAACTGTTTAAGCTCCATTTAGTTTCTGTGTACTACTCAGATTGAAATATTGTTTCAAAACCTCTGTCCTTAAAATCTAAAGGGTTTTTTTAATGTCCAGTCTGTAGGGTTTGTTGTGACTAGCCCATGCTGATTTATAAATTCCCAGCTTAAATCAGAAACTTACTAATCACTAGGTGCATCAGCTTCTGCTTTAGAGGTAGGATGGACAGCACATTATCTTCGAGTATGTGCTTTCCTGTACTTAGAAAATAATAACTTTTGAGAAGATGTCACTGTAATTTTATGTCATTTTGACTTTACCTTTGTGTTGAATTTATCTTTTTTTTTTTTCTCATTTACTTCCATGTCTAGTAATTCTACTTCTACAACTTTGTATGCTGAAGCTTAGAATAAGAAGTGTCTAGTGGATGAGGTTTGTGGGCCCCTCTTATCTTAAATAGGTGCTGCACTTGATATTTTTATGTCTAAAGGTTATTGCTGACTTGGATAGATTTGCTAGCAGTATTTATTATGTGCTGAGCATCTCAATTCTGGCATATAAATTGTTGGCTCCACTCTGATTTGAGAGATTAGATCTGAGTTAGATTCCAGCTTGATTGCAATAATTTCTCGTGCCAATTTCTAAAAAGGAACAGCAAAATACTCAATTTGAGGGCATTGTCCTTGCTGCACAGAGCCTATGTCTTCTTGTCGTTCTATGATTAGGCTGAAAAATAGTAAGTGATTTGTAGCACTTGCAGAATAGCCCTTCAAAGCCCTGTACTGGTACTGACTAGTTTTTGTGCTGGCTATGGGATGTAACTAAGTTATGACCCATGCTAGAAAAAGGGAAAGTTAAGTACAGCAGCTTGTCCAATGCTATGTGTACTGATGTTTGGTTGCAAAGTAATTTTGGTTGCTGCTATTTTAGAGACACCTGTGACTTTTTCTATCTGACTAAATTTTGATTTGGAATAAGTGTGTTAACATTTTGATAATGTTTGTTGACAGGCTTATAATTATGCTTAGAATACGGCCAGAGATAAGTAGATGTGAAAATAATAGGGATCCTACTTAGTGGGACTGATGGATCTTTAGTTGATTCAGCTTAATCTCTAGTAAAATATCAAAGTTTTTGCAAGTAAAAGGAAGAATTTGCTCTCTAGAAGTCTGATACAGATGCCATCATTGTTCATTGGAAACGTGTAGAATAGCTTCTGTATTCCTAGTAGTTGAGTTTGAGTTGCATCACTTACACATTAAGAATTGGCAGTTTTAGAAAACTTAAGTAAGCGCGATTTTGTAACCTTTAACATAATTCTTTGCTTATGTGGCTAGAGATGATAGAGTCACATTATGAGCCATCCAGATTTTTCTGGTTTTTTACCAGTTCTAAAGAAGGAGCCAAGCTAATATCTACCCCATATAATAACATGTTAAGATTTAGTTACTAGGTGAACAAATAATAGATGTTTAGTTTGGGCACTTCAAAAGTAGCCTCTCTATATGGTTTTGAAACCTTTTTCCTTAAAAGCACAAGTAACAAAAATACAAATAGAGTAATATCTGTAAATGGTTGGGGGGGGAGGGGGGGAAGCTATATACTGAGGTCAAACTTGTATTACAGAACATTTACCTTGCATTTCATTGCTCTTCCTGCAGCTTATTAATTTGCTTAATTGTTTTAAGGCAGGGGGGAAGATGGTGAACATAACATGGGATACATCTGGTCTTTTGTGGGGATCGCTTTTCAAATTAGAAACTAATGGCTTACGTTTTTGGCTTTACTTTTTCATAGAATATAGATGGAAAATTCTGAAACTTGCATAGCTGCTGCAACTAGAAAAGCATGCATTGCAATACAGCAGAAAAATAAGCAATGATTAATAGCTGCATTAATTTGGAAAGCCAGCAGTTTTTACTGAGTGTTTCACTGATTCAAAATGAAGAAGAGAAAATGCATTCAAGCTCCAATTTACTATGGCTGGAGGGATGGTGGTGATTTTGGTGAAGTCTTGATGGTTTTGGTATTGACTACCTAGTGGGTGAGTAGAGAGGTGGATGTTTTTAATTATTTTGTTCATGTTCTTTTTTTATGGAATGACACATTTGATTTTGTTTATGCTGTTCCCTGTCTGTGTAGCTGAAAGTCCAACTGTGAACCACTGTAGCTGGTAGATCATGCAATGAGATAGTTCTCAGAGTTCTTCGGGGAGCTCTTACATTAGCGCTATGTCCCAGCAGAACCTCTGTTAAGAAGGTTTTGTCCCAAAAACTGAAGAGAAAGAATTGGAAAAAAATGTAAAAAATCACATGAGCAAAGCTTTAGCTCTTGGATTAAATTCCTTTTTTACAATAAGACTGGGGCTGATAAGGAAGTCCAACTTAAACTTTCTTTGAGATCCTTCAGCAAGATAACAGAATAGTCTTTCTTTAAACTTTGAAAATGCTATGAAGCATTTATTTTTTTTATCAATTCCAAGTTGATGATGTACTCTTAAGAATGCACATTTGTTTTACTTCAAGGTTCATCATGGTTAGTGTACATTTCCATCTGGTTTGGATGTTTTGCAGAAACTTGTGAGCATTCTCTCTAATTGAGTACGTTGGTAGTTAGGGGCATGTTCCTTCTAGAGCTTCTCCATTTGAACTTAACGGGAAAATCACTCTGTTGGTAAGCACTTAGATATTTGTTGATCAGCTACTTGTTGCTACTTACAGGTAATGGCAGAAGCCTACTTTTGAATGCTGAAGGATTTCCTTCAGTGTATTTTGGGTGTCAGACAGCAATTCCCACAAAAGGCTTGCTGCAGGCCATGTTCTTTCATCTACTAAAACTAAAATATATGAACAACTTATAGTTGTGTTTTAATACCTAAACACCTAAATTTTAATGCTTCTCTTTTTTGATTATACACACAAGTAATTAAAAGTATTGTAAAATTATTCAGAAGTGTAGGTGTTTGGAGGGTTTTCCTTAGTATGGGCTGAATAGGACTTTCAAATAATTTTGGACGATTTCACACAGACAGTGTGTGAATGTGAAAGTGGGCAAACTGACCTACATTTGCTTTGTCTTCATTTGTATCAAGCAAGCGTGAGCAGTCTGTACTTTCATATAGGCATATCCTAACATTCATCTTAGACCATCATTTGAGCCTCAGGAGAGGTACCGCTCCTGTATGGCAGAGGTTGTGCTGGTGAAAGGTGGAAGGCTAGACACACTGATATTTTTCCTCAACAGCAAAGTCTAGGAAGCCTCCAACTACCTTTTCTTACCAGAATTTCGATAGTCTATCACTCTGTTTTGTTTTGTGGGGGCTTTTTTCTGAATATTGTAAGAATTGCTAGTGCCTATGTATTTTTCATGTTCATCTCTTCAATATTGTGCTTGTAGATAGCTTCCCCACAAACTTCAGTCTGAAAGAGTTGTTTATAACTGATAGTTGCATTTGCTTCTTGATGTCTTTCTGGTTTGAGGTAAGAGATTGAGGTGCTGCTTTGATGTTAGTGCCTTTGTCAAGATAAGTAGTAGTAAAGTACTAATAGATTGATTCCCTGGTCTTGAGATTCTCTCTCTGGAATTAGAGATATTCCTTGTTTCCTTTTGCATGTTCTCATGGGGTGAGATTTAGGCTATGTGAAGGAGTGGAGTGGTGAGGATATATGAGGCTTATTTTAGTTCCAGTTTCTGGCTGGCATTTCAATTTCTAGATCTAAAGACAGAGTTGTAAATGTTGAGGGGGAAAGCAAAAGCATTTTCCATCTCTGCCAGGTTTTGTTGGCATGCTTCACGTTGTAAGCATGTTGATCCTGTTGTCTTCCGTAATCATCGAAGAAAACTTGAAATGCATATAGGTGGAATAAAAATTGTTTATCTTTTTGTTTAATTCCAAAAATGATAGCTCCAGTTTCGGAATGCGTGAAATAGTTGTGCTGTTTTAGAATTTGAAAGTTACTTTTAAGGATAAAGTAACCCACCCATGATTCTTTGTTATTTTAATTTCCTGTTTCATTTTTTTGTAACCTTTAAGGCTTTCTGTATTTTACCGTTTTTCTGTGCTGTGGTTCTCCCCACCACCCCTCCGCCAGCATGTTTTCTGGAATTTATGTTCAGTCTTTTCAGTCAGGCAAGGTATATGGTTTATTCTAACAAATGCCATATGAGCAGATCTCCTGTGTTTGTATGATATATTCTTTACTTGTAATAAGAAAATTGATGTGTTGTTCCCCAGAAGAGTTGGCCTTGCTGTGGGTGTTTTATAAGCACTGTACCTAAGTAAGCCTTTTTGCTCGATAATCACCCCCGGTAAAAATGGTAGAAAGAAGTTGGATATTGCCCCAAGAATAATATATGCAATCTGCATGTGACCATCCTCTTTTTCCAAGCAAAGATAAGTTGAACTTGTCAAAATAAAGTGGGGGAAAGAAAAGGTGGAAATAAAACCATCAAATCACTATAACTCTTGAGCTGTACAGTGCTTTACAATGGTAGGTTAGTATTCAGCATTTTTTGAAAATCTGGTGTGTAAAAAAAAAAAAAAAATCTTAAAATCTGTGCAAATCATGTCCAATAATAACAGTTCAAAAGATTTTTTTTAAAATGTTTATCTGACAGCAGAATGTCTTAATTACTATACAAGGAAGAGAAATGATTAACAGAAAGCTAACAAAATTTTTATAGTACATGTTTAGGGAACAAGCAACTACTTTATTCACAAGATATAAAGAACATTCATTTCCAAATTGCTTTTCATATACATGAAAACTCATACCACCACCCCTTAGGTAAGTGGTGGTACAGGCTTTTGTCCCTTGGGACAGGGAATAGGAGGAGGTTGGGGAACAGATACTGAAAAATAGTAGCTTTTGGTGTTAGCTTGTGGTCACTTTGAAATTTCAGAGCGGCCTCACATATTTTCAGAGCATTGCTTCTCTTTTTGGAGCTAGTGGGAACTAAAGGCATTTGGAGTGTTTTAAAGCAATCCAGTTTATGTGAAATAAACTGGGACTTAGGATCAAATCTGATAGAGGATTTGTGGATTTGGCAATGTCTAGCAGGTTTTTATTTGTTTTAGAAGTGTAATTCAGAATGCTGTGTTAGACCAGACTGTAGAGGAAGAGTGAATCCTCTTTGAAGAGAATCACACAGTGACCTGCCTGGAGCTAGATTAGTTAAAATACTCAAGACAGGGATGTGTTTTGGAATTGTCTGAGGACCAGTCTCAGGAACTTAAATTGGCTTAGATAGTAGGAAGGGTCCTGGAAAGGTAAATTCTTACAATCTTCCCCCTGCCCCCAACTCCAGTAAAACTGAGCAGGGATAGCTCTCTTCAAATTGAGATGGCACTGAGAAGGAGCACTTCACTACTATGTGGTAATTCAAAGGTTGTAACTCTCACCTGGGAAGTGGAAGTTCAAACCTACCTCCACAATTTACCAAGTAAATGCACAACCAAAGGATTATAGGTTGAGATGTTTTCCTTTTGTGTTAAAGGTGTTTGTTAACATGTGGAGACTCACAGGGGGGAAACCATAAGGTAACCATCATGACGAGTGGTTAGTGCAATCGTGTTCTGGAGGAAGGGGTTTGGGTACCTTCCCTTCCCACCCCAATTAAATAGCCCTGTCAGCAGAGCCTAGCATTTGGGAATACCTGCTTGGGCTTGGTTGTCAGAATTCAGCAGAAACTAGACTAGGGTAGACCTTGGTAAACACAGAATGGGCACAAGGAGTGTTTTTCAGAACCAGGAAAGTAGTGCATTTTTTAGTTTACGTGCTTCATGAATTAAGCAGAAGATGAACAGAGGCTTTTTTGGGGGAGAAGGAATGATTTTTAGACTTGGGAATTTCGGTTGTGCCTAATTCCAGCTTAAATTCTGCATGTGAGTATTCTGCTGAAAATGTTAGTCACTGCTGTTAATCACTAAATTGCCTTCTGGATTTTGGATAACAGTAGATTAGCTTAAGCCTCCACACACAAATGCAATTGCTCTCAAGACTGCCTGAATGAAACTAAGTAAAATAATCTTCTAATGATACATAGTCATTTAGGTTTTCTGGATTGTTTCTTTTGGTCAGAATTTTAATATCTTTTAAATGTATTCATAGGTAAAAACATCAGAGTTTTATCGATACTCCCGGCAGCTGCGACATGAGGTTGACCAAGCCATGAATTACTTTCATAGCGTTCACCAACAGCCTTTGATGGAAATGAAATCGAACAAAATTCGTTCTGCCAAACCCCAGACTGCAGTATTTAGAGGAATGATAGGACACAGTATGGTAAACAGTAAAATTCTTCTCTTGCACAAACCAAGGGTCTGGTGGGAATTAGAGGGTCCTCAAGTACCTTTACGACCAGACTGCCTTGCCATTGTGAATAACTTTGTGTTCCTGTTAGGTGGGGAAGAACTGGGGCCAGATGGTGAGTTTCATGCTTCATCCAAAGTATTTAGATATGACCCAAGACAGAACACTTGGTTACGAATGGCAGACATGTCTGTTCCACGTTCTGAGTTTGCTGTTGGAGTTATTGGGAGGTATGTTTATGCAGTGGCTGGGAGAACCAGGGATGAAACGTTTTACTCAACTGAACGGTATGATATTACTGAAGATAAATGGGAATTTGTGGATCCCTATCCAGTCAATAAATACGGACATGAAGGGACTGTGCTTGGTAACAAGTTGTATATCACTGGTGGAATTACATCATCTTCAACTTCTAAGCAAGTGTGTGTGTTTGATCCCAGTAAAGAAGGGACAGTAGAGCAGCGAACAAGGAGAACTCAAGTGGTCACTAACTGTTGGGAGAACAAATGCAAAATGAATTATGCAAGATGCTTTCACAAAATGATTTCTTATAATGGTAAGCTTTATGTCTTTGGTGGTGTCTGTGTGATCCTGAGGGCCTCCTTTGAATCTCAAGGATGTCCTTCTACAGAGGTTTATGACCCAGATACTGATCAATGGACTATATTGGCTTCTATGCCAATTGGTAGGAGTGGTCATGGTGTAGCTGTTCTGGACAAACAGATAATGGTTCTTGGAGGCCTTTGTTACAATGGTCATTACAGTGATTCGATTCTCACCTTTGATCCAGAGGAAAACAAATGGAAAGAAGATGAATATCCAAGGATGCCGTGCAAGCTGGATGGCTTACAAGTCTGCAGCTTGCACTTTCCTGAATATGTTTTGGAGCATGTTAGACGTTGCAGCTAAAACAGAATGAACAACCCAATGAAATACAAAAAGCTATACCTAATTTGTCAAAAAATACAAACCGGTTGAATTCCATCAGAGACATCACCTTGTGTATAAGAACAACTGCTAAATGCTTAAGAGAAACAGGATGTACAGGGAGTGTACTTACCAAGTTTATTAGAAAAGCCAATAGTTGATCTGATATTGTAAAAGCTTTGGTTTTTTTAACAAACATAATTGTAAGTAGGGGAAAGAAAAATATATTTTTGAGTGTGCTTATTTTTTTGGTAGCATCTTATGTCCATAATACATACTTTTTTTTTTTTTATGGTCATTATACCACTATGCTTCTGAAATCAGCTGAGTTTAACAAAATATTTGTGGAAGGAAGAGAAGAAAGACTTTATTTTCATTTTTTATTGAGCATCAAAATAGAACTCATCATCTGTACTAGGGTATAACCAGGTATAAAATAACAAAATGAAACCATTTCTGTATTTTATGTTGTCTTTTGGATGCTTTTCCCATTAATTGTGAAGTATTCTCAAATCTACTAGGTGTTTTTGTTTTCACTTGTATATGTTGAAGAATAACTTAACCCCTTTGCATGACCTTTTTCTTGGTTTTGTATAGTAGTACCAGTAAGTCTGCCAAAATGCAAATTACATGTTTTCTACTAAATTGAAAACAAAACATTTTTATATTCAAAACACTATTTCTATGCTGCCTTCTATTGTCTGCATTGTGTTTGTTGGTGAGTAAAAAAAATATACACGCACATGCATACACTGTAAAAACTACATATAAATACATCTTTTTATGTGCAGTTACAATATTATATTTTAACTAGTGCACTGATTCAGCCATATCTGTTGAATTTAAGGTATAGTACTATCCTTTAATGAGCTAAATAATTGGAAGTTCTTAAGTAACTGGAGGCCTCGTTTGGTATCAAAATTTCTTTAGTATATACTGATTGATTCAGTAACTTTAAACTCTTTATATCGATGCTACATAATGAACTGTTGATAGTTTGTTATTTTATAAATTATTTTTTAAAAAGTAAACACATCTTACCTGAGTTTGTTCTATGTTTGAATGTGCTGCCCAGTTTTCTTTTTTTATGAAAATGGAAAATGTCAATAAGCAAATGTCCAGCACTGCTTCGACCCACAGTTATTTTCGGAACTGGATATACTACAGTTTATTCTCAGTACTTTGCTTGTACTCATAATTCAATATGAGTTCTTTGTTTGTACTCGTAAGTGGTATAATCTTTTTTTATTATTATTATTTTAATTATCAACTGCTATGAACTACTGTGTTGAAAATGTGGAATTAGGTGGTTGGATGATTAGTACCATTTATGTTTCTTTTACAAAAAAACCTACGCAACTATAGCTACTGACCTCAGAGTGCCTGAATCGAGATGTGTGGTCCAAGAGGGCTTTGAATACCTCCATTGTGTTAACTTGCAGATATTACTGACAGTAGATTGGTAAGAATTATCTGCCAAGACATAAATAACAACAGTAATTGCATTCTGATTATCTTTAATGATGTGAAATTAGCTACTTCGAGAATCTATAGGAGAGATTTGGAGAAGTTGGAAGGCTCACACTTAGTTCAGATGCATAGGGGCAAAATGCTGAAACATGCACCTGCATATTTTGTAAACTCTTATGCTGCTGTGTTTCACTTTAAGCAATAGACTTTACTTTATATGCAGCAATGCAAAATCACTTTATTCGGCATCTTCCAGTCAGAAATCACTGTAGAAAAGGAATGTACAGTACTCAGGGAGTTCAAAAGAATGCACTTAAAAAGGGACCAAAATCGCCCTAAATTTCCTATGTTGAAAATAACATCTGCTTGCCTAAATTAAGTTTGAAGTAATTGATAACAGTTAAAATGATGTGTAAAACTCCTTATACTTGTATTTTGGTATTTTTGTAGTAATTATGTTCTGGGTTGAGATGTGAGGATTTGGAGCTATACGGCAAGTTGGCAATTTTTTTTTTTTTTAAATTAGTAATGATTTATTGACAGAGTATTTTCTTTCCATATGTTTTAACAGAAAGAGAGAATGTATGCCATCATAGCTGTAGTGATAAGTTACTTATACCAGTAGTGACTGGACCAAATATTGATATTCAGCCTTCTGATGCAGACTAGTTTGCGGTTAAATTTAAGTATTTTTTAATCAAAATTCAGTTTACTGAATTAGAAATCTAATTTACTTTCTTAATAGCTTAACTCAAAGCCAGCATGGCTTACACTAAAACCTCAGTTTCACTGTGAGACTTGTGTGTACATTACCCTGCATGGGTGCAGAGAGAAACTGACTCCAGTAGGTGCTGGCTGTGTGCAAGTAAAAAGGTTCTATTGTACATAGTTCATGGAATATTGGGGCACAAGAAAAAACCAAGGGGTTTTTATTGTTTTTATTCTTTTTGTCACCAGCTCATTTCTCAATACGTTTATGGGGCAGCAAAAACTAATCCTGCTTGAGTAGGCTTTCATGGGCATGTTATGTATAGTATGGAGTACTTCAGTTTTATCTGGGGCCAGTCTGGGAAATGGATGTGGTTCTGGATATTTGGTCTTTCATGATTCAGGTGTAGTAAAGAGACATGGCCAAGACTTTATCAAAAATAATGGTAAGGATGGAGGTGTCTCAAGTTACATTTTTGAGTGCATTTAGGCACCTTCTGAAGGTCTGTGCCCTAAGCAACTGCCACTAAAGTCGTTGGTGAGTATTGACACTTGAAACATGAAGAACCAGATCATTTTTAGGTGCTCTGTTTTTAAGTTCATATTTATCTTCAGGCACCCAGTTCTGAAAGATCTTGTTCAGGATTGTAATAGTAATTATTCTGTGAAATTCTAACTTGAACTGTTGGTTTCAGCTTCCCTGAAGTTGTGTCTCCGTTGAGAAGCTGGCTGTAACCTTTTGAGCATTAGGAATGATTGGAATTTGCTTGGGTTTAGAACATGTAGGGGTATGCGAGAATGTTTTGTTAATTTGCATTTCTACCGTGCTTTCATTGTTTCAGACATGAAATATAAAATTAGCTTATGTTCTCTTTTCCATTGCAGTGGAACTTTTGAGGCAGTTATTTTTGTTACTTTATGTATCAGAGGGATTTTTTTTTTTAATTGAAAGTTTCTGTTTGTGTTTGCTTTTAGTATTTAGCTCCAGATAATTTAGCGTTTAAATAAAAACAAAACTAAGCTAGCTAATAAGAATTGCCTATTACTATCAAATTTTGAGCATTATGATCAGATTAAGATGGGTTTTAAAAACATTTAAATGTCTCTTATTTGTCAAGGAAAAGGTAAGTTACAATCTTTGATTATTAAGTTTGGGGGAGTTTCTTCTTCTATTCCCACCTCAACCATAATGGAATACCAGCAAATCTAGTCTCACTCACATATTTAAAATTTAACACATGACCTGCTTTTAAACAGCAAGTGTACTTGCCTTTTCTTAAAAAGGTGGACATAGTGAGTTACAGTCTAGGGTCTTTTTTTTCACATTTATAGCAAAAATGTATCAGCTTCATGTCTTAATTTAGCAACTAGCTCCAGGAGGAAATTTTCTTTTCAAATGAGCCAGAATGGACAAAAAGCATAGTGCTCCTGTAAAGGGGTTGGACACTGCCAGTTCCCATTACGCATGCTGCTATATCTGTTTTTAGGGGACAGATAATTTTTTTCGAAGTACTGCATAGGGAAAAAATAGCTCATTTTTCCCCACAAAGTGTTGGTAGTAGTTTCATAGTGGGAGGTATTACGTGGCAAAAAAACCTTTTGAAATTTTTTTCCCCATTGATTCAGCTGGAGGAAGGCACTACTTGATTTTACAAAGGCTCTGCTATTTCAGAAAGCACTGCTAGCAACAGGGGCTAGTGGCAGCATATGAGCTACCTGGCAACCTGCTTTTATGTTACTTTCTTTTGAAAAGTGTGGATGCCCTACTTTCTGCAGTATGATAGCAGTCCTGTTATAACTAGCTCTAAGGGTTTGTGACTAATATTTCTCTGGTTTCTGAGATTTGCAGCCATTTTTTCTTGAGGACCTCCTGCCTTACAAATCCAAGTGCTGCATTTTTTCATGCTGATAATGTGATAACTACTACTAAGCATCAGGGACGAAGCTTCACTTGACGCTCAGGAAGCAAAGGATAAAATTCAGCAGGTACAAATTCAGATTGGTTTAAAAAGAAAAACATTGCTCATTGCTTAACTCATTATGTCCATTCTTTTGCAAAAGGAGGGTAAGCATTATGGGAAGATGCTAATGGCTCTTTAAAAATAAACTTCAAGCTTGCGTCAGCATTTATATGACAAAGTCTTTTTAGAAATAGTTGCATTTGTAGAGGTATTTTGCCTTTTTAATATATTTTTCCTTACAAAAAAAAAAAATAGTGATTTGGGCCCCTGATTCTTTTAGCGCTTCAAATGTGTACTTCACGTATGTTAACGGTCCAATATAAAGAAAACACAAACCTGTAAGGTACTTTTAAAAAAAAAAAAAACAAAACATAAAAGCACAAGTGTTACTAAACCTGTGCTTAAGTGTTTATAGGGTTGGGGGCATTAAAGAAAACATCCGTCCTGCTCTCCTTCCATTAATAAAAATATAGCTGGTGAAGTTACTTGAATAAGCATGGTCCATCACATGTGGCAGGGCTCCCTGAAGGAGAGTGGGGAAGAACAAAACTGGAAAGCATGTGTAATCTATTTAAAACAAAGCTTGCCGGTGTCCTGTAGCTAACATTTTGAGATTTTAATGTTTGTAAAACAATCTGAAGCTGCTTAAAATAAATACTAATGACTACTTTTGCATCTGTATTCTATTTTTGAAAGTTGGTGAGTAACTTTAAAATTTCCATTTGTGTGGGTAAACTTCATAAAATGTAGTTGTATGTGGCAGGTGGCAGAAAAACTGACTTGTTTTGAGCACAGCTTTCCTGGATTTCCCTCTACTATTTTTTTTTTCACTTCCCAAATTTCAATTAATGTTTATATAGTCTTTTAAAAATAACATTCAAAGATCAATTTCAAATACCTTTGGATTAATATTAAGTTGGTAGCTAGGGGAAAACCACTTCTATTTGCAGATGGTAGGTGGTTTTTTTTATGACTCTGGTAGAAAACCGTATTGTAAGTAGAAAATACAGTGCTATGTAGGACTGTAAAGTTAGCTATACTTAGGGGGCTTTTATTACCTCAGTGGGACCCACCTAACTTTTATGTCAGTTCTGGGAACAGGTGAAGGGAAGAGTGAGCTATGTTTTTATTTTAAATATTTTTCCCTATATATTGTTATTTTTGTAGATCTTTTTAAAATAAATTATTATATGCTGGAGATTGCAATTCCACTATAGTATCCCACTTGATTCCAGTGTACAATATCAGATTGTTTGTATTGAAAAGAATGTATTTGATAAGTATTTGATAAATTAACAGGAAAAGTTATTTTCAAACTGTGCTGTGTTTGTGTCTAGCAATTGGAAATACTTTTCCTATAGAAAATTAAAATTATATATATGACCTCATATGTACATTTGGATTAACTGTCTAATGATTAGCCCAGGGCTGCTATAAACTTCTCTGAATAATTTAAGAATTGCCTCTTTTTAACTGTTTTAAAGCCTTTTTTCTTGTCTTTTTTTGGCAGAAAGTAATTTTCCCTAGCTATGGATACAGTATGCTCAGACTTGCATATGCGCTCTGTTCAGGTTTTAAACTGAAAAAATGTATAAAATGTGTATAAAGAAAAGTGTAAATAAAATATTTTTAATCTTTAAACACTCTTGTGTAAACTTTGTAATACTGAAAGTGTAGTGGACCTGGATTACTTTCTACAGGACTTCAGAGTTTACTTGGTTAAGCAACTCTTCAAAAATGTTGTGTTGCCATAATTCATAACATTGTGTTAAAGTTAGCCCAACAAGAAGAGTGGGATGTCCTTATATAGCAGCAAGCTCGTATCTTTAGCTGTATTTTACAGTCTTCCCAATTTTAATTGCTATAGTGCATTCATGTGTCTACTCTGCATTTCAAGCTTGAAATAATGGTTGGAATTAACGTCATCATTACATTTGTAACTCAGTGTCAAGGCATAAATTTAAACTGTAAGACTGAAAACCGAAGCCAGCCTTTGGTGTTAGTCAGCAGCCAGGAGAAGAGACTGTTCCCCGCTGTCAAGTACGTGGAACTGAGGGCTCTGAGGCAACATGCGTTCATCACACACTCGGACCTCAAAGTGCCAGAAGTCCAAGTCATACTGCTTAACATTTCCCATAACAGGAAGGGGAAACTTCATTTCAGGATTAAAGTGTCAGATTCGAACAACATTCGATACCAAGAAGGGGGGGGCGGGGCAGGTAAAACAGGAGGTTATGATCTTATTTTCTCAAGCAGTCTGATGAAAGCCTTCCTTGTCAGTCCCTTGCCACACTTTTTTCCTTTTCTCTGCCACTATTTTTCAGCAACTCTCTTGCTGTCAGATCAAAGCCCCTGGTTTAAAAATCTATTATCAAGAATGTTTGAAAATAACTGTGGTTTTTTTTTTTTTTTTTAATATTGAGTTCTAAAATAGCATTTTAATTTTAATACTTCGAATGACTTAAAACTTTATTTGCATGAAGTAACTTCCCCCCCCGCTTTGGTAATTTGACTTCATCCTACACTAAGTAGTACTGTTTAATGGGAGAATGCTGTGGATGAATTTGTGCTGGTCCCAGTGGGATGTGTCATGGGAGGAAGGGCCTCTCTTAATTGTGATGTGTCCCCATTTTTTGGTTCAAAAGGAGACCAAATGTATTAGACTGATACAGTGGAAGACAAGATGACAGCAATCTTTTCACACTGTAAATGTTATTTACCATTATTTTTGTTCACCTTTTTAATTTCCATTCTCTGTGAGCCAGGTTGTATTTTTGGCAATACCTTTCTTCCATGATGCTACACTGGCTGACTTGACTTACTTGTTAGCACCTCTGGAGTTGATTAGGAATCTCCAATAATGGTTCCATTATTTCACTAAGGAGAGTTCTCACATATTAACTGGTTCATAGTTGCTCACACCAAATTCTTCACTTTTTTGGAATATATGGCCTTATTTTTTGGCAGTAGTTCAGTCATCTGTGTTCACTTGTTTTGTGTGATATGAAATTAATGTTAGTTTGGCAAAGAGTTTTTTCAGTTAATTCCTTCCAGATTCTTTGATATAAGTTATCCATCCTTGTTGACTTGAAATTCTTAATTTCAACAGATGTTCCCCCTTTGTTACAGATTGGGTTTGGGGGGTTTTGGTTTTGTGGTTTTTTTTTTTTTCTTCCTCTGATTCCATCAGCTTCGTAATATGGAAAGGAAGACTGTTGCCTTGGGTGTTGCACAGATTCTGTGTTAGTTCTGTACCTTTTGAATTCATAACATACTCATGGACATGTGATCCCCCACCCAGCCTTTAGCCTATCAAGTCTTACTGATGTTTCAGTGTCATCTTTTAATCAGAGTGCCGCCTTGTCCAAGGCAACTTTCTTGGCATGTGCAAAATTTTCGTTCTTTCAAGGGAGAGGGTAGGGAATATGTGTAAAGACAGCTTTAATTTCTTGTTTTCATTAACACTTTCCACTTTTACATTCGATGCTTTAGTTGCATTGACAGGTGCTTTAGGCCGTGTTTACAGATAAAAATAAACCTCATCATGATCTCTGTTTAAGTACCCAGTGACTCTTCAGACATCTCTCCATTGGAATGAATGCCAGCATTAAGCATCACATGCTGAGTGCCAAGCCTTCTAGGTTGATGCTATGTAGTACTTGAGGAACTAAAAAAATACTTTTTGCCATGTATGTGATGTCTGTCAAATGTGTCTCCTGGTGATGTCACTCTTGGTAGCAGTTCTCCTGTATTATGGATAAATGTTGCTCAGTAAGTGGTGCTAAAAAAAATACTTGTTTTCTAATGAGATAGATGGCTTTAATGGTTACCCTTTTATTGCACTATTTAATTTTACCAGACGGATATGTCTTTGGCCTAAACTGGCAGCCTCCTTTCCCACACCAATTTCAGTATGTCTAATCATTGGTTGGTTTGCTGTTTTTTTTGTCATGTGGCTCATCTCACAAGTTTGAGTTATACCAACCATATAATTCTTTTTCTATGTGAGAATCTTCATCTCCTGTGGTGAATTGTGCATGTTAGGGGTCTGTTTATATGTATTTGAGTACTACTGATGAGACTTTCTGACTTTACCATCCCTTCTTTGTCAAAAGAATTGCATAATGCTAACAGAAACCAAGTATTTCCCCCTTGTTTAACTTCCATAGTCTCGGGAGAAATCCCAAGGTGGTCAGTGTATTCCTCTTGTGTTTACCTTCCCAGATTGCCGACGTCATACAAAATGCATGGGATTGTGCTTGTGGTGGTGACGCTGGTGTCAATGCAAGGCATGGCCTACACGCTTTCCCCTCTGTTGGTGTAGTGATGGCCTTCATTTTCACTCCTGGAAAGCCAGAAATTGCTCTGCTGTCATCTTACACTTCTCAGAAAGCCCTCTTGGCTAATTTATTTCCAGGATGGACTCCTAGTCACTTGGGTATCCTTGGTCAGCTGAGGATGTTCCATGGGATTTGCCTCGTGTCACACGTGCTTTCACTTCTTCCTCTGGCTCTTACAGCTAGTTCTGCAAGGATTTTTTTTATCTAACACAGGTGGCAACTTGATACCAAGAACTTATTTTAACTTCTTATAACGAAACCTAAAACATCAAAAATTCAAGTTTCAGAAGACGACATTTCAGAGTACAAAACCTTTATATATATATATATATTCTCCTCCTGATTCTCAGTTCATTTATTGCAATCAGGAAGACTTACTGTCAAATAATAGTTTTTCCTTCACTGTTTCTCCTGACAGATTATCAAAAACACTGAAAAGAATTATGTAGTCAGAAAAAAACTAGGTGATGATAATTAACTGAATTATAGCTTTTAATTTAATGACTTTTCATGGTCTTAAAGTTGGGAGCTGATCCAATTAAACAACCTTATTGGAAGTGTTTTAGCCGATTTCTGAAAGAGCTGGATTTTGGCTCAGTACTGTTCTCTGAAAACAAGGGGTGTGAGGCTGACCTCTACATAAGTTAAATAAACTCAATACTCCAGCCAAAGAAATCTCAGTACAAAATTGTTAACACCCAAATAATCAACCAGCTGTACTTTGCAGAAGTTATGAACCTTACAAAATGATCACAGTTGCTCAGTTTTAGTTTTGTCCTAGCTTTGCGGTGCAGAGATTTTTATTTTTCCCATGGTAAAAACTAATTACAAGAATGTATGTTTTGCTAAACTTGTTAAACCGGTGTAGGAAGCCATGCTTTCAGATTTGCAGCCTGGTTCAAAAGAGGGCAGAATGCATTAAAGTGACTAGAAGGGTTAGCAATTTTCCAGTGCCTTAACTTTTGAAGATTTATGCATCTGCTGTGGATGGAAATCGTCCAGTATCCTCCAGAGATAATGCCTGGGGCCAGGCATACAATTTACCTGCTTCATATTCCCATTCCTCTGTAGCAATAGATTGATCCCTCAGGCTTTTCAATTCTTGAAATTGCCATCCCTTCATGTTCAGTGAAGTCGCTCCTATTTGTAACATCCAGTTTCTGTACCTGTATAATACCATGCATTGTTACACACATACAGGACTAAGAACCTATTCAATCACACGTGAGAAATGTGACATTCTTCTCATCTATAAAACTGCCAAAGCAAGCTAAAGCATTGTTTCTTGCCTGTGCCATCACCATATTGTACTAATTTACGAGACTGAAGAGGTAGTGTCAAATCACTGGGGGAAACTAAATGACAGTTTTCATTAGTGTTTGTGAAAGACCCCTGAAACACGTCCTAGGGTTTCCTAAATGCACTTCAGGATTAAGCATGTGTAAGGTCGGGTGTTACTCCTTTGTGGAAAATGCTCCCAGAATGGAAGCAGTAGTTGAAGGTACCAGACATGATGTTTTTTGATGAACGTGAGGCAAAGGAATGGAAAGGTGCAAAACCAGCCTGAACAAATGCCATGGTACCAAAGAGCAAGGAACTGTAGTAGGACTTCCTGGCTCATGAGTACTCTCCACAGAAACACAGGATTATGTCCTGAAAAGGGCATCTTGCTTCCAGTTTTGCCTCATACCTCTTACTCTCAATCAAATATGCCCTCTTCATTTTTGCTAGCTTCTGTTGAGCTTGAGAAGAGCAACATGTTGGCTGCGTGGACACTGTAGTGGGCCAGTAAGAGTAAAATGAAGAGGTGACTGATGAATTGTATGGAAATGAATATTTAAAAGCCAGATACAGGCTTTTCCTCTCAAAAAGGGTGTTACTCTAGACTGAACAAATAAAGCCATGACACCAGATTCTGTCTTCTAGAAACAGAATAATAAAGGTTTTCCCTTACGCTCTTCTCCTGTTACATCAAATGATGGTGGCAGCATCAGTGAAGAAGAAATGTGGATGATTCTTCATGTGCTGCTCAGCTCTGTCTCCCTTCTTGTTCAAGCTGCGCAACAAATGCCTGCAGAACGGTCTGCTGCTCTTCTGGTCCCTAGGATCCTGTAAGGCTTCAAGCCCCAGCTGAGGAGCTTAATGGGAAAGCAAGTCAGAGCTTAAGCCAAGAGTTAACTAACAATATAAGCATAGGCTTCACTGCTCAAGTACACAAATCTTTGCCTGTTTCTCAATAACTTGTATCATGCAAGATGTCGCACAGCAGGTACATGCTGCATTCTCCAGCTGGTCTGTGTGTGTGTGTGAGTGGTAAGTCCCATGGACCTCACTGTAACTCCTCTCTTACAAGTGTGTGTGGATACTGTTAGAAACATTAAAATGCAATTTCCTGAGAGCAAAAAATGAAGACACTAGAACACTTTCAGTAATAGACTGTAATAATCATGTAATAGTACATGTATATATAGAAAACATATAATACATTCTACTCCTCATTCATGGGAGAGCTACATCATGTGCCCTGGTAGAAAGTAAAATAGAAATTAAAACCCTTCAAAAATGACCATCCTAAAAGTCAGTTATAAGTAACAAAGTAAGCTCAGCATGTCACTTTTAATGATTAAAGAGGCAGCACAGTAAAAGAAGGAATGCATAGCTTTAATTGGAAATTATTTGGTAGACCTAGAAACTGTCATTCAGGTAAATAAGGTACTACATTTAATATATATATTTATGAAGATACTGATGTCAATGTATTTATAGGCAAATGAGGTAAAGATATTCACATTGTCTTGCTAAGAAATTAAGGATTACTGTGAAAATGATTTTTAAGGTAAAAAGATTTGACACGCTAAATACCTAAAGAGCTTGGCAACAGATGCACAAGACCTTTCACCTTTTAGCCTCAGTTAGTTTCCAAAATGTATCCAGCTCGACTGAAATCCGAGATGCATTTGAATTTTGAGAGGAGTTGGACTTTGTTGTGATGGGTGCTTAAGAGCATGAAAAAGGTGTTAGTGTTCTCACTGCTACTCGTAGCATATATCTGTGCTTTAGAAGATGATTGCTGCACCACACATTAGCTGACATCTCTGTTGGTAGTATCGACAACTTGTTAACAGAAGAATTATTTGTAGGTGCTGGAAGGGAGTAACTGAAAAATGTGGAACTAGAGCTACTGATGGCTGCAGTGAGAAGTCAAGGATTTGAATTAAGGAAGGAACATTTGGGTGTTTAACCATGGCAATATCACAAGTGAATATGCAGAATATGTAATACCCAGATTACACTGGGTTTTTTGCATGACATGTTTCTCTTTCTACTTGTCCCCTGTCTTAGAATATAGGATCTTTATTTGGAAAGCACTGAGTATATTTTGGATACTGTCAGAACATGACAAAGCTGATGAGACAGCACACGCTGAAATTCAAGTACTGGTTTACCCCAGATGTGAATGCAGTAACGCCTTTGCTGCAATTAAAGGTAGGTCAGTGGGAAAGCACAAAGAGCTCTGCAATGGCATCTGTCCTTAACATTCAATTTACTTTCTGAACGTATGACTGCAGACCTCGTAGCTGCCAAAATAGCACCTCTGACAAACGTTGAAAAACGACTCACCTTAAGCATGAAAAGTAAAAGCACAAGGTAAGTTTCACTCCAAATAAAACAGTATCATTAAATACAAAGCTCTCTTCAACCCCCTTTTTTTGTTTTTTTCCAAGTTAGGAAGCAAATAAAGTAGAAAGAATGAAAGAGTATTCTTATGACTATGCAAACTACACTCCCTTCATAAAGACACTGGGAAAGGTCCATCATCATGCACCCCTATAAAAGCCAGTTCAAATAGCTGTTTAACAAATATGTGCTAAAAGTGATGGGAACGTGAGAAATTGATCGTGTGCTTTGGAGACCGACCTAGGAAAGCTGTATACCTAACATGTCACCTCTGACTGTGCTTTGTGCGGAGCATTTAGAAAGCCAGGCTCATGGCGTTAGGTGAAGCTGCTTAACAACTGAAAGTTGAGTTTATTGGAGCCCTTGTGGTTGTGTATTTTCTGTTAACTACATATTTTCAAAAGAACTTGGAGAGATCTGCCAAACAGCATTCTTTTAACTTAAAACAACACAAAAAAGCTGTAAGAGGCAGAAAAGCAGTTTATTTTATAAAGACCTTAAAAATAAATTCTAAACAGGCTGGCAAAACTGTAGTGGCAAGTCATGGTATTAAAAAATTCGTTCATTTTAGTGAATAAAAGGTGCATGGAAAAATGTGAGGGTTTTTTTTTAAATATACACAAGATCTATCATGAAGGAGAGCATCAACATAAGTCAGCCTTTCAGAATTAGAATGTTTTCCAATGATCAGTGTGAGTAGGTAACTGCACTGATATTTAATGGGCAGATGTTACAAACTCATATTTTAACAGGAATGTGCAACAAATCCATTTTTTTTCTACTGTACCTATAAATGTGTGGCAAATAACTGTCACTATATTGCTAGTAAAGGACTGTTCTTATTTTCCTGACAAAAAAATAAATAAAATTGCTGTAATTAGATTGCTGTAAATAAGCAATCTAATAGAACATTATGAAAGCTCAGACTGTAATGGCTAAGGCAAAGGATTAGAGATCAAGTTTCTTAAATTGTATTTCTGCCTGGGCTGACATAGTTTATGAACTGTGGCAACATTTTCAAGCTTCTCTGAGCTGCAGCTTTCTAAAGGAAATATTTCTTTCACAAGTATTGACAAAAGCCAATTACCAAGGAAAGGGAAAAATACTGGCACGCAAAATAAAACTGAAACTTGGTATAGGTTCTTACATTAGAAACAGCCAAGAGTCGATCATGCCAAAGCTCTTTATTCTGTGGCCTCAGCAGCAGAAACTTCAGCTCCTTTTTAAGACCGTCTGACAATGTTTTGGACTGTGCGTAATCCATTATGGCATATATTATTGTTGTCCCAGGGAAATTTTGCAGAGACAACCTTCTCCAGCAGTTATTCCTACCACTAAAGTACGCAGGGCTTTCATCCAGATTCCTGGTAGACTGTAAGAGAACAATACACCTACATGAAAGCTAATATATTTGTATTGTTCTTCTCTAGAAAGGTTTTCCCATTCTTTTTAATCAGTCATATCAATCACTTTAAAGATTAACTTCCACATTAAAGAAAAAAATGCACTGAAGATGCTGGAGCAGATAAAATTGTTTGGTTTAAAAAATTTTATAAAACAAATATCTACTCTTCAGATATGTCTGTGTTACATAGTTGTATCAATAATTGCTGTGTAGTCACTGAATATAAATTGCTTACAAAAATATGTATTTGTAACATATGCACCATTGTCTGTCCAGAAACAATGGGAATTTTCTTTACTGTTCATGTACCAAACTTAAAAAGAGAATGCACTTGAAATATTCTTATGCCCGTCCTCTGTAAAATTGGGAAACAGCCGGTCCCACCCATGGCCTGGGACTTGGCTTTGGTTGAGAACTAACCAGAGCAGGCACCGTTATTCACCTCAATGCCATCACTCCTCTTGTGGGCTCTCCTGTCATTTTGAGCTTTGAAAATTTTCTTTCTCTAACTCCTTGAGGATGAATAAAATGCATCAAGAAATGCGACTGCTTTGCAAACTACCCGGTCACTCTCCACGCTCTCACGAAACTGCCATAAAATACTGCAAAATCGGTTTTCCACAAACATTTGCCGCACCCTGACTGCTTATTTTCCACAGATGTAACTGACTGCGCAAAGCATAGTGCAATGGAGGAAGAGGCCCATTAGTGTTCTTCACCCATCAGTCACTTACGTACATTTTAGATATAACTCTTCCTTGCTAAACAGGGAATCTTCATAACCAAATTTGTAATAAAATATCGTTATCATCTGTTACCCTGTGGTTTGAGTCCTGAAGCTCATCTTGTACCATTTGTTCGTGGTATTTCTGATATCCCATTAACTTGCAAGCATCAGCTGCTGCCTGTGAAATACGGCAGAAAAATACAATAAAGCTTTAAAAAGGAAAGGCACAAACCTGCCGTCTTCGTATTTCACCTCAGATTGGTCCTGACAATAATCCAACGTGCCAACAAATGAGAAGGACTGTCTGCTGATTTTACGAACAGCTCATTGAGAAGCATCGCCCAATTCTGCAGTGCGATGGTTAAACATCCCCGTTATTCTGGAAAATACTTGTTCCTGCTATAGCTGGTTCTATCAGGTCTGTAAAGAGACTGCAATAAAGAAAAGTAGGAATTTTCTTTAAGAGGGAACAACAAAAATTATCATCACAAAGAAAATTTAAGGTTATAAGAGGGTGGGTATCTTTCCACAATGCCCTTCCTGATGAACTATTTGCTACCGTGTTCTTCAGGTGCTTTACCTTTTACGTAAGAATTCTTTTTTATAACATTTTCCAGGACTAATAGGGTGCTATTCTTCATATTCTAAACCCAATATTAACTGTTTTAAATTACTATAATATTTTTGGGGACCTGAAAAAACTCACAAAGAGAGGATCCACATTATTTTCTTGGTGTTCTTACGTGTCTAAATTAGGACTGTAGGCTTCTCTCCCAGTGCCGAGGAGAAGGAGGAGGTGACAGAGCGCACTTCCAAGCGGAATTCAGGTGCTGTGAACCCTCTGGCAGAGCCTACGCCCAGTCCGCACCGAGGCAGCAGAGCCTCCTACGAGGCTTCAAAAGTTAGGCAGCCTGAATCACCCCTTCACCCCAAGTCCTGATGGAGTGGCCCCCTCCAACAGAACTGTGATGGCAAGTGTGTGGCACAGCCTATGGAACCTGCATTTTCCATATGTAACGGTTAATCCGGACAGAGAATACAGACTAATGCTTTCAAGTATCTTTGTGTCTTAAGCTTCAAGGTAATTTTTCACTGCTACCTAAAAATTAACATTATTCAGTAAAAGCAAGGCACTTGTTTGCATTTGAAATGGAGTGTTATGTGACCCAGATTAAGTACAAGGATAAATATCTTAAAAGATGTTAAAAATAACAAGCACCAAGATCCAAGTAACTGGTCAGAAAATGATGACACATGAAGTCACCTCATTTGATGGACTTACTATTCTTTTTCCACTAATGTGTTTGCTGCCTTGGCCTTGAGTGCTGCAAAAGATCTTAAACACAACGAAACGTGGAAACTCCTGACCAGCAAATCTGAAGAAACAAAGAAGCAGTTTATTAACTGACAATATGAGAACAGGTTTCCCACGATTTAAATCAGAACAGATTATTGCCTTGGTTTATCTTATCTGACTGGAATTTAGTACTCGTTACTTCTGATGTTCTTCTACCACTAAGTCAGACAGCATGGGATGTATAGAAGACCCTCCCTCGCAGCAGATGTGAGCGGAAAAAGCCTGCTCCTGTCCAACTCACTCAAGTGAGCTGGGAGATGCCACATCCTAGGCCGCAGAAATCAAGGAGTGTTAAGATACGGGGAAAAAGGTAGTTGTATTTTTTTAATTTAATATTTTGAGATTAGAAAGGCACAGAACCCTATCTTGATCTCCGTACTCTAGCCCCGTCCAAATTCTACTGGCATTGAGACATCTCTGAGTATCCGAAGATCCTTTATAAAGACTGCAAGGTAACACACTGAGCCATGCTTGCAGGTCTAAAGAATAGCATATATGTGCTTTTGGCACTCCGGCACTTCATTTTTTTTATAAGTAAGTTCTAAAGAGATGTTCCTGCATCGCAGATACTGAAATTTAGAATATTTTCTATTACCAAGCTTCTTCCAGCGTACCGTAAGCACTAATTCAACAGGAGACCCAAGTCCAAAGCAGGTCCAAATTTAAAAAAGAACGCGAAATGTGCCTGATGTATTCCCCTTACGTATGAACACGTGCTTGTGTTGCCTTTAATATTACCGTCCGTAGAAACCATGTCCTCGCCTAGCCTGAACAAGCCATCGTGCCTCCTTTCCCTGAATCTGACCGTACACGTCTGTTGCCCCTTCTGCTTGTATCCCCTCCTCCTCCTCCTCCTTTTTCTCCCCTCTTCGCTCCCTTCATCCCTGGCCGCCGCCGCCGCCGCCGCCGCCGCGCGGCGGCAGCAGGAGAGTGGTGGGCGGGACCACACGGGGAAAAGCCCCGCCTCCTCGGCGTTGCCAGGTTACCGCGACGCCGGTGGGCGGGGCCGCGCCGACCGCGGGGGTCTGATTCGAAGCGGTCCCGCCTGCCCGGCGGGTTGGTCTTTTTGACGTCACAGCTCAGCGACGCGGCCGGTGCTTACCGCCCGCTCGGCGCCGCCATGTTCAAGGTGAGGTAGACGGTTGTCCCCGCTCGTGGCTGTTGCTGTTTCCCGCCCGTCCCTTCCGCAGCCCCGCTCCGTTGACAGGACTCCCCGCCGCCCGTCCCCGCCCCGAGGGAGCGGGTGGAGGCAGGCGGCGGCCCCTCCCTTCAGGCCTCGCCGCCGCCCCGGCCCGGGGCCTTGCAGCGGGACGCGCCGGGTCTCGGGTAGGCGGCAGGGTGGCTGCGGTGCCGCCGGGCCGTCGCTTCAGGGGTGCCCGTGTCCGGTGCCGCGGCGGGGCGAGGCCGGCAGGGGGCGGCCCGGGAGCGCGGCCGAGGGGGCCCCGCGCTGAGGCGGCCTGCAGGCGGGTGTTCCGGCCCGGGAGGGCCCCCGCTTCTCCCGCTTCCCGTTTTAAAGCAGGCTTTTGTTACTCGGTTGACGAGCCGCGGTAGCGAAGAGCCTGGCGTTGTTACCAGCGAATGATTTTTTCATGTTCCGGCTAAAACTGTTCTAAAATCCGTATTATCTGGTGGCAGCTGTACCCACGGTGTCTTGTCTATAAGGCTCACAAACTGTTAGTTTTACGCTTGTTGCAGCTGCATAATCTCTCTCTTTAATATTCCACCATTGCGTGCCCTATCCGTGTTGCACAAAAAGAAACATATGAACGCCACATTTGTTATTCAAAATTACTTCTTGGATACAGCAGCATGGAGCTGTGAGTTAGTGTTACTGCAGAGTTTGGATTCACACAGTTGTGAAAGTCCTTGTCTCGAAAGTCTCCCTTTATTGCATTTAGGTTGACAGTGAAATCTGTGAAAAGGAGTGAACGTGCATGATCTGGGCTTAAGTCAGGTAATTGTCTCAAAGGTCTCCTTTGCCTCTAATAAGAAGAGCCCCAGATCCCTGCAGGCTGAAAGCCAGTTAGATGTTTCAATCAAATTGTTGTCATGACTACTCGAGAAGCAGGAGTTTTTTTAAAAACTGGTGACATTTGATTCTTGAAATTCATTCTTTTATGTCCCTGTTTTGTTCGTCAAATATTGATAATATATCAATGGATATACTGATACGCTGAGCAGCCTGTGCTTGCTGTACTCTTGTCGCAACTTTTTTTTTTGTAGTGTAATATTGGGACAATTGCTGGAATTCTTGTGTAAGGATTTTTATCTCAGAATCGTTGAGAATTCCATAAGTGATACTGAATTGTCATTAAAGGGGTTATGTGTGAACCTGTGGGTTTAGGTACTATGCATAATATTACTACTTTTATACAGCCATTGAGGTTAGGCAGATTTCAGTGCTTCAGGCCAACCTAATTTTTTGCCCCTAAGAGCAAAAGGGGAAGGTGGCTTCTTGTTCTTCACATCTGTGCTTCAGGGAACAGGAGTGTTCAAAAGTTTGGGGTTTGAGTTTTTGTTTTTTCAGTTGGGGTTGAGAGATGGGAGGAAGAATGGAAAAAGAAGAGAAAACCAAAGCAGCTTCATACATTAGAACAAATATCAGCCTTCACAAAAATATGATTAAGGATTTTTTGTCCTTTTGTTCTTTCCCCAGTTTTGACAGGGTGACAATAACAGTAACAAGTGAACTGAGAAACCACAGACAAGAGGAAAAAAAGACAAAAGTTCTAGTTAATCTTTAGCTCTTTGTTCCCCTGTTTGTATTGAGAACTAATATGGGATTTATTCTTCCCAGAGGCATTTTTTAGGTAAGAATTAAGAACTTTGAGAAAGACAGTAAAGCAAGACAATAGAAGGTGAAATATGATAGTCTTTTTCCCTCCAACTTTCAGATAGAATTTTCTTATGAGTGATATGGTGTTTACAGATAAAGTTGAATTCTTCAGCTAGAGAAAGGAATAAACTTAGTATCTTTTTTTACTTAAAGCAGATGCAGAGCATTGCCTAGAGAAAAAGATGTCAGCTCTACTTTTTTGGTATCAACTGAATAGCTGTAAGACAGGCAGACTGAAAGGCACAGCTCAATCAAAATGTTAACACGTGGTTAATAAGGAATTAAGAGATGAGATCCTAAAGTGAATTTTGGAGACAAAAAGTAGAACTGTTAATCTTTCATACTACTGAATAAACCTTTTAGTGTGTGTGTATATACAGTACTTTAGTACCAGTTTTATCTGTCCCATAAACTTAGCTGATGTAGAGGACCATTGCAGTATAGCTTGAACAGCGTGTTTAAGGAGAGATTCATTTTGCACTTTGTGGTTAATTTCATTTTGTTTAAATGTAAAAATGAAACCTTTGGAAAATGTCTGCACTTCAGTATTTTGATAATATGAACACTTGATGTTTTTGGTCTGAGTAGTTCTGTGATCACTGATATCTGTTTGTGAAACCAAGGTGCTTCCATTCTTATGCTCCACTGTTTGTGTCTTTATATAAAAATCTCAAATATTTAAAGCATTTGGTTTTACTGTTTCTGCTGGTGACATTTAGCACCATTTACACTGTTTGAAAATATTTTTCAGAATGAAAATGCATTTAGATTTTTGCCTTTTCAGTGACAGAACAGTTTTGCAGTGAAAAAAGGAAAGATTGAGGAAATAGATTCTACAGCTATTAATGGTTAGTGGCATTCATGTTTTTATCTTGGCTAATGAAAGTATGTGAAAAGTCTTTGTTTAAGCAAACGCTATTAAAGATTATTCATGTCTTTCCTTGGCTGTGAAACAGCTGATCCAGTCATTGTGGTGTTTCATTATAGAGCTGTAATAATGAGTCCATAAATTCAAATTCGGAAAAACTTCCATTTTAAGCAAGTTTTTCCATACCTTTTGATCCATCAGATCCCTTATGTCTTTCTGAAAAGCAATCCTATGACCTAGTTCTTGTGTGCTGTTTCTCTACATGTAAATGAACATTTTCAGGAAGTTTGGCAACTATATGGTCTAATTTTGAGTTTGAGGAGTCTCTTGGTTATATTTAATAAATATTCCATCTGCAAAGCAGTAGAAGAAATTTAAGCTACAAATGCTGATCTGTATACAACAAGCACGTAGTCTGGATAATTTTAAACCTATTTTCTAACAATTCTGCAACGGACAGAAACGAAGTTTCAGAGTAATTGTCCTGTGACTAGGTCAGTTATCATCATAACAGCATGAAGGGTGTATTGGTTTGACCAAGGCTTCAGTTTCACAAGCAGCTAGGTCAATGTAATGTACCCTTACAATTTCTGAAAAGGAAGAGGGCTTGCTGCCTGCTCCTTTTTCATCCCCTCTTCCCTGGCCACACAGTTCCTCTGGTGCTTCTCAGGCTGTTTCGTGGATGGGTTCAACTTACTAAGCCCGCACAAAGCTCTCCGCTTCTTTTTCAGGATTAGTCTTTTGGCAAATGGGCGAGGTGAATTGCCTCGCGGTGGAAGCATCCGGCCACCAAAGCTAGGGCAAGGTGAGCAGCAGGACTTCTGGGAACCGATGCCGCGAGCAGAGCCAGAGCTCTCCAGTTTGGTGGCCGCAGGCTGTCAGATCCACTTACGCTGTAACCTGATACAACAAAACACAGGCTGTTGTAACTCTGCACATGTTTATCTGAGCAGTAACGTGGCTATGAGACATTGAAAGGTTTCCCATTTGAACTGCCATTTCTTGAGTTAAACGTTGCTGTTAATAAGGATGTGCGTTTGTTGGAAAATGCTTTCTGTGCGTTCTTGATGCGCTACACAGCTAAGATTTTTATCTTCTGGTTTTTAAGTTAAAGCAGTCTCTCCTGTTAAATACAATTTAGTGTAGGTCCTGAATATAGGAAGAATTATATCCACCTTACGGTGGTTGTGTTGGGTGACTGGATTGAATCTGAAGTTTTCAAAAACAGTGAAGTATCTGTCACGATGCACTGTACTTCATGTTTCTCACAGAAAAGTAGGAGACATTCCTAAAATTCTTAAAAGCAGTGATTATGTTCTGATACTTTCAACTGTAGGTCTTATTTTTTTTCCTAAATCTAGATGCGGACAATAACTAGAAATAAAACGCTGAACTTCTCGGTACTAACTATGGAAAAATGGAGGTGTTATGGACATTGACAAAGTTGTTTAAAATATGAATAATATGTTGTTAGTATCTATACTGAGAAAGTTAATGAAAATTATGTTTCAAGTGAGAGAAAACAGAAGATCTTTTTGTGAGATGAAAACTGATGAGATTAGCATTTATATCTACTGTCTCCTTTAGCCTTAGGCTTTTCCAAATACCATCTGAATAATTTAGGTGTTATCATTTGAGTGCCTGAGAGCATTAGATTGTGTACCACTGACTCCCCTTTCTCCTAACTTCTAAGCATCTTCATGTATCACTTATTCCCATATATGGGGACATAAACATTGTCTACATGGATGTGTTCAAACATGTTGCCATTTTGTTTGAACTTAATGATTTACATGTCTTCCTATAATGTTTCTAGGTAATTCGGCTGGGGGCCACCCCTGTTAGCCTGGGCTTCCTCTCTATCCAGGTTTATGCTGCTTCTTCAGAGAAGGAGACTTCCAAAAAGGAGTTGCTGAAAATTGAGGAGGTAAGTATGGTTAGAGCCCTAGTGCTCTTCTATCTATATGGAATATCTGTAGAATTCTGAAAGACATTATATTTTGATGTGTGAAAGCATTTAGGTACATCTCTTCACCTTTTGTATTCTTGCCTTTAAACTTGCTTCTCGATTTTCAGTAATAGACATGTCAATATGGTTTTGCTTCTTTTACCCGAGGGTTGCATTTGATGCCCTCTGCTTGACACCGTCAGGCTTGCTTGTGTGTAGTATCTTTTACCTACATTAAAGCCTTCTGTTCTTCGTTCAGAAATTACCTTTTCATGTTTGTAGATTTACTTGTGGTCATATTTCAAATCCACAGGAATATTTTCTTTGCTTGTTATCCAGGTAACACCACGTATTTTTTATTACAAGTACTGTTGGCAAATTCTAATAAAATTTAATCTATGTTCTCCAGTAAAACAGCAAATCAAAAGTTTTTATTTCTAAAAATATTCTCTTTTTACAGGCAAAATTCTTGTCTGGCAATGCTTTGAATCTGATACAGTAGCCTACATAATTTTATCAGTTTTCCTTTCTTTACAGCATTCAGACCTAAGCAACAACAAATACAATAAGTAGTGAAAATAAAAACCTGTTACTTTATTGTTTCTCTAAGATGCTACAAATGTCTTGGCTATATCACAAGTAGAGCTTTAAAACACCTGTCAAACTGTAGACTCACCAGCATTGTTGCATAGGCTTTTAACAGTCTCCAACATAAAAAAAAAAAGGCAGTTCATAACTAAATACAGCTTTATATCCATGACAGTTTGTACTTGTTTAAAACTTTTAAGTACTTCAACCCAAGCTAAAGTGTTGTTACATGAGCAGTGAAACTAAATGAAACTTATTTTTGTGTATATTTAGGTCTTTTGGATGTGTCTGCATGGGCAGTTCACTTGCATAATATGAGGGGATCAATAGTTGAAGCAGTCTCCTGGCTTCACCCCAGTGAAGTAACCTTAGCTTGGGCCATCGCGTGCCCTGCACCACCACTGGCATGAGTCAGTAATGAGGCACCAGTTTGAAGTTACATATGTGCTGAATAATTGGCTTGCCCATCAGCTTCAGCAAAGCAGAATGTGCAAGCCGTGGAGTTCTGGCTGCCTTTCTTACCATTCACAGAGTGTGTTAGTTTGGATCTCTACTCTGTCAAGTGTCTAGTTTCATAAAATGTATGGGAGTTTCCTTATCTCTGAGAGTTCTGTCCTTGTGCCAGACATGGCTGTTGGGTTGTCCAACAGGGTCACAGTTAAACTGATTGTGACTCTGATTGCCAGAGATGACCGGATTTGCTAGGGAAATGAGACTTAAAATGCTTGTCTTTCAAAGGATTATGGGAAATCCAGCTGCATGAGTTATCAAATTATTTGATAAACTCTATGTCATTATATGTTTTGTTATGGTTAGCAGCTTTTTTTGTTATGATAGAGCTACAGTTGTTTTCTGATTTACCTAGAAAAGAGGGCTAGTTACACTTTGATGCAACAATACATGTAAACATCAGTTTATAATAAACTACTAAATGTGGTATAAATGTGGTATGAAATATAAGCTCTTTATACTAAACATCAGCATAGTATATAAACTGCTAGGAATTCTAACAGGTTTTGTTTTGATCTAAACTTTGCTGTTCATCTTCAAGAGTATAGACTTTGGTTTGGGTTTTTTTTTTAATGGAATACAATTTTAAATATGTTTAGGTAATTGTAATAAATACGTTGTGATGCTAAACCCTAAATACCCTTTGAAGATGCCCATTGCTCTTCAGGTGGATGTTACAGTTCCTATTTGCTCAGCCCCGTGGTGCTATTAATGCCGTCAGTTGCTGATGTGGCTAATGACTGCAACATTGGGATGTTGTACCATTTTCCTGCTCAGTAACAAACACACAAATTTGTATCGGATGTAACCTTTGTTAGAAGCTACTTAGACTCTTTAATGATGGCTTGTGCAAATATAGAAAATGATCGATTGTGATTTCAGAGTTCTAGTACATTTAGTATGTTAACTGGGAACCAGAAGTGCTGATTAAGACCAGAAACATTTTTCACAATTATGTTTTGTGTTCTTATTAAACTAGTTTAATATTAATTTATAACCTGTGACTTGGATCGTATAGCAGCTATGGATGAATTGCATAGCAATTAGAAGTCATCTTCTTCATAGTATATAATTAAACTTTGCTCATAATGGTTGTCTCACAGCTGTGCCTGAATTTTTATTATGCATTGTTTATGCAGTAAGCACTGTGTTAGGTATTCTCTGGTTAGACTGTTCATGCCCTGAAGACCTACTTACACAATTATACCTTTGTTTTTAACCTCTTGTTTGCTAATATTCACAGCTGTCACTCTACTCCTCTCCAGCTCGTGAGACTAAATATGTGGAGAATCCACAGACCCAATTGGAAGAGGGGGTTTCACGTTTACGGCATGTTATGGAGCCATATACAGCCTGGTGTCAGGTATAATGGTTTTATATCACATCTGGTAGTGGTTCAGTGATAAGGGTTGAGCTGGTTTGTTTTTTTTTTTTAGAGACAGAATTAATAGATAGCAGCAAAGTAAAAGCTGATAGCTGAACAAGCATCTTTTCCAAAATGCTGCATTACTAAAAATTTTCCACAATTCGGGTCATAATGTTTACCCCCTCCTCACATAAAACCAGTTGCTGTCTTTCTACTAATTTGCTGAACTAAACCCCTGCTTTTTCGCATTTTGTACCCCTCCAAAAGAATTAAAAGAAAATTAACTAAAGCTTAGAATTGTTATCTGAAATAAACTTTAAGCTTAAAGATGTCTAGGGATATCTGGATTTGGTACTGTCCTGTGACTGAGGAAGACAGGAGAGTGATTAAATTTGTGTTTTCCATGCTCAAGGAGAAGGCCTTAAATTATCAAGCAGTGTGTTTTGGAGCAGCAATACCGAGTTGTCCTCACTGCAACTGTGACAAAACACAGCTTTGCAGAAAATAGATCAGTATTTGCTGAACTGGAATGTTGAGGGAAGGAACGCGGCTGTCTGGAAGAGAGAAGATCCCAGGCCACTAGTAGTGGCAAACCTGGCCCCCAGACCTTACCCCAAAACTTTCTTATATATTTTATTAGGTAGCATGTTTATACTAAACAGTCATTAAATACAAAAATAGTCTTTGGAGCATAGAGGAAAACCAAGATCTTTGTAATCAAGGCCTATATTATTGATATTAGATTGCGGAGTCATATGATGGCTTTTTTGCCCTTTCCTGACCCAGCAAATGTTGAGGCTTACTTTTGAAGCAAGGGCATCCTTGTCGTCTGGTTGCCTCTCGGCAACTTTAGGTGATTGTCTGCTTTGCACTCTGGCTGTTGTGAATCCTCTTCTTAAGTTGCAAGCTGATTTTCCAGTTCTCCGTAGAAAGCCAAGCTGTTCAGATCAGGGTGTCCTTTCTGCCTGTAAGTTCTGTGTTGTGGTACTAACCTTTAACAGTACCGAAACATTTTTTCAGAAATACTCAGGGTTACTCAGTCTAGTGAAGTGTTTCTAAAGTGCCACCAGCAGGAGTACTGACTTCAGTTTTGAAGGAGAAGGGGGATTTTCCACAGTATAGTTAGAGCTCTGACCTTCTGCACACATGGGTTCTGTTTGGTTGCCTGCGGTAACCGTAACCGGGAATGAAATTTGAGACGAGGTTAGTTGCCCAGTTGGACTTACTGCAGGTAAGCCTTGAACAGTGCTTTATGTCTCACTGGCCTCTTGTCTTCCTATTTGCTTTATTTTTCGTCTGCGTGGTGATCATTTACATAAGATGTGCTCTTCTGCTCACACACAACAAGCCATTTCCTGGCAGTGGTTTACTGACTCATTTTATGAAGTGGGCATATAAACTTTATGGGTTTGGGGTCATCTTTCTTGCTTAACTGTAGTCAGAGATAGTTTTGGTTTTACACCACTCCCACCTCCTGCTGTGTTGAAGAAAATAACATTTTAGGTGTGTCTCAGTTGTCTTTAAATTAAAAACATAACCCAGGATAATGAGAATAAAATTGGTTATGTTTGTATATCCATTTTACTTTTTCAAAATTGCTTGCTTAACTGTAGTGGAAGGTCAATTCAAAACACATGTAGAAATGAGCCAGTTACGTGTGAGCTGTGACAGAAGATCAAACTTAGTCTCTGGGGTCTTTAGAGCATGTTCTTTTTTCATTGGCTTTTAATAAGACCAACAGCCATTTAGAGTTATGTTGTGTGTCACATGCTAACACTTTTTTTTCCATGACAAGTGTTTTTTTTTTTTTTTGGGACACTCTTGCCAGTGAGGAAATGAAAGTTGTAAAGATATTATCTCCCATGCAGTATCCTAAACAAATGCTTTCACTTCTGCACAGATACAGGTCAAGTGGTATTGCGAGACCATTTTCTGCTTTAGCTTTGGGCATACATGTTTATGAATTTGTTCCCTAATTTATAGACAGCCTTACACTGTCTCTCCAAAGGATTATTAGCATAATAACAATTAGTAGGGTTGCTTTTATTGAGATTTTTTTTTCCTACTTTGATAAAAGGCAGTGTGAATTCTTTTACTTCCTGCATATTTTCAGTCTGAGAAAAAAAATCTAGAACTAGTTTGTGGGGTTAATGCAGTGCTCTTTGATGATTTACTTCGGACATTGTATGGACAACTCATTTCCCAAGTCAATTCAAAAATGCAGTTTTGTTAGCCTAAGATAGTCTCTTGGAAAGTGGAATTTATCACCTTGCAGAATGAGTCGTACCCCTGTGAAGTGCTAGGAAGGAGTTTATTACCGTGTTGTACTTCCTTTCTTTGCATCAATTCAAGTATTTTTGCGATACCTGCATACACTGAGAAACCTGAGATAATCCTGAGTTTCAGCTACCTGATCAGGAGCTCAATGAAATATTGAAGTTGACTTCTCTGTTTTGAGGTATTATATTTCATCTGTGTCCAAAGACTACTTTGAGAAAAAGCTGTACATTATGCCAAATGTAATGTTGAGGAAGCATAGCCCTGTAAGTGAAGGGTGGAAGTGGGAATAAAAAGAAGTTATTTTAGGGACCCAGCACTTTTTTTTCTTTTTTTTCTTTTTTCTTTTTTTTTTCTTTTCTTTGCTTTGCTTTGCTTTTCTTTTCTTCATCAGGTCAGTTACAATCTGTCGTTAATATTTTACTTACTTGGTATCTATTTACTGTTGTTTTCTTTTCTTTTTTTTTTTTAGGATCTTTATGCCAAAGCTATGCCCAAATTAGAAAAAGCTGTTGAGCATGGTAGAGGTAAATCAGTTTAGTTTTCTTAACTAGCAATTTAAAATGCAGGACTGTACTATATCTTCTGTTAAAAGAGAATTCCATTGAGCATCATTATATATATAATTTCTAATGTATTTAAGACTACTTTATTTGCATTGTATATCTGTTTAAATTTCCTTTGTAGGTCATTATGACACTACATTTCTAAACAATTAAAATGCGAGACCTGCATCTATGTCGACCAATGTCATTAAAAATGACAGTTATGCAGGAAAAGAAGGAAAAAAAGCCTCACAGTTTATTCCCAGTTGGTAGTATTTGCTTGACCCAGCCTGGTAACCGAAACTTCCTGCAATGTTTATTACTTGTCGCAAGTTTTAGATCTTTTGTTTGTAATGTTTAGCCTTTTCATTTTGGTTTACTTCCTTGGATCTCCTAAGAATTTTGAATTAATCCAAAATAATTTGTATTTATTTTTGGTTTTGGAAGCATCCTTTCATACTTAGGCTTAATCAGGACTGAGCATGGATGCTATCTAGAGCTCATTTCGGATACTGCACCTCTTTTCCTTAAAATTAAGAGTCTCAGTCTTTTGAACTCCTTTGTATGGAAGATTTATCATAGTTTTCCATTCCCTCATTGGACTCCCATCTTGGAGTGAGCTTTGTTTATGCTGTGTCTTTCCTTTGTTCTGTGATTTGTTTTTTGTACAATGTTTTACTGAAACTAATTCTTGTTAACATGTAAATGTAAGAATCCATTTTGCAAAGGTTTTTATCACTAATTTGAAAAGATATAATCGAGATGCAAAAGAGCAAAACAAAACAGATGGCCCAGGAGCAAAGGCAAAAGCTTCTATGAAAATTGGTAAATACAATACGATGTTCAGTTTCATTCATGTGTCACTAGAGAAGATCTCAAAGGCTTTGAATTTTATGCCAGCAAATCTAAAATGTGCATGATAGTTAAATGTGTTTTGATAACTCTTTATGTTTTGTAACAATTGCCAGCACGTATTGATGATTCCTTACGACAAAAACACTTTCACATTACATTAAAGCACTTTGTTTTGACTTGCTTTCAGAGGGCTGTGAATTTCTCCAAAACCCCCCTGCTGGGTTTTATCCAAGGCTTGGTGTGATAGGTTTTGCTGGAATTGTTGGATTGTTTCTTGCTAGAGGTAAGTGGGAACCTTTTGAACTGCTTATGTTATGATTTGGGATAAATAATTTATTTGTGGTTTTTTGGATACTAATTTTTAATTGTGACACATGAGATCTGACTTAACTGTACAAGCATGTTTCTACAATGTTCCTCCAATTATAAAGAAACTTCATGTAAAAGGTGTGTAATAACTATCAATTATTGTTATGAATACTGTATTTGTTGCTGGAATCAAGTCTTTGATCTTTTCCAGTTCTAGCTTCTTATAGCAAAAGTAGGAAAGGATTATTTTTTTTTTTTAGCCTAAAAATCTTTTTAATTACTTAAGTTCTTGATCACATAGGTCACTGTAGAAAACTACAGAGGAATAAATTATGGTAAAATACAGAGGTTCCTGAGCTATTATACATGTACAATTAGTTGTATATTCAAGTTCCTTCGAAGTATTGTGTGTCCAGGTACAAAGCTGCTGCAGATGGTGATATTCAGCAAAAATACTTGTGAACTCTGGGTATACTACCAATACATGCACATTTTGTGCTATAGAAAAGTGATACAGTTAGTTTCATCACGTTAGTTGAAGAAACGAATACGTTTATGCTTTCATGGAAATAAATGTTATTTTAAGAAATGTTAATTGTGAAAAAATATTTTGTGATTGTATTGAGATATTCTTAATACAGTGAAACAAAGTAACAGAAGAAGAAAACTTGTAGGTAATGGAACTGTAAAGTTCTAGAATTTAAATACTAGTGAGGACTTGCTTTGGATAAAAATACACCTTTGTGGGGCCTGTACGTGTCGAGCAAACTGGGAGTGTTCGACAGTATGTTGAACATGTGTATGTATGTAGAAATGGAAAGCATTCTGTGAATAGATGCACTCCTCAAAATATTTAATTTTCCAGTGAAGATGTTGAAAGCAGTACTTTTTTTTTTTCCTAGCAGTTTTTTTTTTTAATGAAAATCAGGGTCTCCAACTTTACCCATTTGAAGTTTTTTCTCTTCAAATTCCTGCTTCTTGAGTTATGTGATTATGAATGAGATCAGCTTCCAGCTTTTACAACTGTAGCAAAATGGGGGGGGGGGGGGGAGGGAAGTGCAGTCTTGGGGCTGGATCTGAAAGATTAGAGGGTCCTAAGTTTAATAAAAATAAAAATCCCTCATAATACAAATGTCTGATTTGTGAATCTTTTAGGATGGGAGCCATAATTTTAAAACTTTTTGTCTGATTATAGTTTACAATACTGACTGTTGTTTCCAGAAAGTATTCAAACTGTAGAAGGAAGTGCCCCTTAATTTTGATGCTACAGAAATGTAGCATCAAATGTAGCATTAGAACCAAATGTCCTCTTTTTTTATCTCTTCCCCTCTTTGGTCTCACTGGAAAAATTGCCCTCTTGGAAGGCACAGATAAAATCTTCCAGGTCTAACCATAACACTTGAAGATACAGCTGCCCACTAAGTAGAAAGTGCGATATTCAGAGTGTAATCATGTGAACATTGTGCAGCCATCCAGCTTGGTTTAAAATGCCGTTGAAGATAATTTGTTCTAACCTTGTTGAGTAGTACTGGAATGGATACAGGAGTATTCCTAAACTTCCCTCTAATGGGTGTCTCCAGCAGGTAGCAGCCTGCTGGAAGGCATTAATATCCTCAACTATTACATTTATTCCTAAAGTGATATTGTAGGCACACTGGTAAGCTATCACTAAGGAAGATTTCCCCATCCCCAGAAATTACAACAAAAGTATAACTTTTCTGGTTGTAAAGATGCAATGAAGCTTGCCTTTTCTGTGCTTTCTTATAGCTAATTCGTACCAAGTTCCCTCTTCACAAGACTAGCAACATCACTTTATGAACGTCTCTTGTTTACTGCTAAGTTTCTGATCTCATCATGAGCACTAAACGCTTCCAATATGCATTTCCTCTTCAAAATTCATTATTCCTTTATTAGAAGCACGTGTGGCTTCACATATAGAACAGACTGTTCTATGAGGAGCAGAACTACTGCATCCTGACTCCTGTACATCTGTTCTATGACCTTTTTTTCTCCTGTACTGCTTGCTTTTCTCCTTTACCTGCTCCCTTCTATATTCCTTTCTGACTGGATAAACTGCAACATGCCCTGTAACTGATTCAGTGATGCATATTGTCACTGGCCAGCCAGGATACACAACCTGTGGCCAGCTGTGATAAGAGGATGAGCTTTTCAGGCAGTTAAGTTATTTTAGACGTGTAATTGAATAGAGAGTTCCAATTGATTAAAATGTTCAAAATTTAGTTGGGGACTGAGCAATAGGCATATAGCAAATTGTAAGTGCTTCAGTTTAAAAGTACTTTCAAATGCTTTGCAAATTGTTATAGTGAATCAAGAAAATTTATTCTTAAGAGCAGTTGTGGAAAAATCAATATTTGTGAGTCAAGGTAACTTATAAAGTTTGTATTGGAACGTCTCTTGTTCTGGTTGATGTATCAAAAGAATGCTATCCTAACCTTTCTTTGCCTGAGTTTCTCCTTTTAGTTTAGAAAAGAGTATTGGTATAATTCTCTTAAATATCTCTTAACTGTGGCTTTTACTTCATTATTCAGTACTGAAATAAGTTATGTATTACTACAGTAAATATAATTGTAAGGTAATTTTCACTATGGAAAGATGTTAATAAAAATATTCTCTTAAAATGATTAAAAGAATAATTACTGATCAGAGTAATCATGTTTCTTAAGAAACCAGTAGGACTGAACAGAAAATATGCTAAACTGTATTTAATAAACTTGTTTTGATTGTAAATAAAAGGTTAGGGCCATTCAGCTGTCTTGGTTAACATATACTCTAACAATGTTTTGGGATTTTTTGGTTTTTTTGTTATGAAACAGGCTCAAAAATAAAGAAGTTAGTGTATCCTGCAGGTCTCATGGGTATTGGTGCCTCCATGTATTACCCTCAGCAAGCGGTTGCTATTGCAAAGGTCAGTGATGATACCTTTCTTTGGAGAAGTGTCATTTACTTTGATTATTGCCTCCTACCTTCAAATTAACTGGTAATCCATTTTTAAAAGCCATGTCGATGTGCTTGGCACTTAACAAAATGATAGTTCTTTTGTCAAAGAACATGCAGTCCAGGCTGAAAGATGGCCAGACGTTCTGGGTTTTTTTAGTGACTTTTTTTTTTCCTAACATCTGCAGTAGTGTCTTCAGTTTGAGGAACATAATTTCCTTTCTGAATCTCTAACCTCAAGTAATTATAAATTAATGTAAATATGCTTAGTAAGTACAGTTTGTATGTTTGCTTACAATACTGAGGAAGCCTGAAATATCTTGAGAGCAAATGAAAACAGGGTTTGAAAGAAAGGGGGGGGGGGGGGGGGGAGATAAAGAGAGATTCTATAGAGAAATCATGGGAACAACATTTTGAGATAAATATTGTTATTGAAGTTTTCTGCTTTTTGTTGGATAGAGTTTTAAGAAAGATAGCATGCACATTCTGGAATGGGGTAAGAATTCTGCTGCTTATTGGATGCCTTTCCTGTTTATGCATTTGTTTTTTCAGGCACAGAAGCAACTGTAAGTTAACGTGTTTCTTAAGTGGGTTTCCTGTGAGAGAAAGAACTGAAGAGACCAGACAATTGCTTACAGCCCCTACTGATATCAGTTCATGCGCCTTGCTGTCCACACTTAATTGTACTGGCAGATTCCTCAGTTCTCCACCACGTTCTTTTTCAAATCCAGTTTTTAACCACTCACAGTGCACATATTTTAATGTGTCAAAAATTCTTTATATTTCATGCGTTGGTAAATTGGCTATCCAGTTATTGGTGACTTGTGAATAACACTGAGATGTCAGGATTAAAATGTGATATTCTCAAGCACATATGATGTTCTTTGAAAACTGAAAGGTCCTTGATTTAGGGAGAGTCAAAAACACTGTGTTTGAACTCTGCCAGCATGGTGATACCCTGATCTTTGATGGAATCTTTTTTTAGTGCTTCCAGGATTCAGATGCTCTAAATACAGATAGTTCTGTTGACTTATTCTCAGGGAGTGGAAATTATGCAAGTGGCAGGAAAAAAAAAAATCAAAATTTAAGAAGCTTAGACATTTCTGTTGGAAACTGTGTATTAAAATTCTAGTGGCCTTCTGAACAGTGAAGTGGGAAGTGATTGAACGGTGTTCAAACTGATGGTATTGTTTTTAAAGAAGCTCAGTTCAGTCTTAACTATGGATTTGCTACTAACAGCTTCACAATACCCTGTTTATTTTACAAAAACTTTGAAGTGCATGATTACCCTTTGATTAGTTCACAGTTCTTAGTTTGACTGTAACGAAAAATCTGATATGAGACCATGAGCCTGAAACTTGATTGGAATAGATTTGGCTTTGTTGACTTGGTCAGGACACCAGACGTATGACTTCGGAAACTTCTGTGGAGAGAGTGATATCCTACATACTGTTTTGGTTCCTCTAATCTCTCTCACCCTTTTCTTTTCTTAAAGAAGCAAAGTTTTAAGCATATCAGATCTTACTATCCATAATTTTTATGCTTTAGTCTGAAATTGGAAGCACTTTCCTCTCTATTTTGAAATGTTTCATAGGCCCTTCAAAAAATTTCTCTAAGCCTAGAAAGGGATGCCTGCAGTACAAAGCTCACTTGCCAAGTTAATAGAACAGTATAGGAAATATTCTGGAACATAAATTTTAATTTTTTTATTTATTCTTTATATTATGTTCTTTTTATTTTTCTTCCACATTTGAGTACTTCATCACTGCTTTTTCATTTACAGTCGTATAGTTCCCTTCATCTGGTAAACTTTCAGATTTGACTATACTTCAAAAGACTAAAAAAGTTTTGGGTGTTTTTTTTCTTCCTTCCCACCTTTATTAAAGACTTTCCATTGGAGAGTTGGAAATAAACACAGCAAAATGTATTTGCAGTTGAGGTACAACACTTGATGCATTTGTCTGGAAGAAAACTTTTTTCTTTAATTAAAATGTATGAGTTGCTAAGTGAAGTTATAGCAACAGAGTTCATCCTTGGTAATAGGTAATTTTCAGACACTATTCATCTAACTGGAGATGGAAGAAATGCACAGACTAATTATTTTTTTTTTTTCCTGCTTTAGTAATCATTCTAATAAATCACAAATTTGTAAGGGATTTATTTCCTCACTGCTAGTATTACTTTAATTTGTATCACTTTGAACAAATGGTCAGACTGTATATGTGGTAAGGGAACCAAATTTAATACTTGTCGTGGTTTAACCCCAGCCAGCAACGGAGCGCCACGCAGCCGCTCGCTCGCTCCCGCCCCCCCCGGGGGGATGGGGGAAGAGAGTCAGAAGAGCAAAAGTGAGAAAACGCGTGGGTTGAGATAAAGACAGTGTAATAGGGAAAGCAAAAGCTGCACACACAAGCAAAGCAAAACAAGGAATTCATTCACCACTTCCCATCGGCAGGCAGGTGTTCAGTCATCTCCAGGAAAGCAGGGCTCCATCACGCATAACGGTTACTTGGGAAGACAAACGCCATCACTCTGAACGTCCCCCACCTCCTTCTTCTTTCCCCAGCTTGATATGCTGAGCATGACGTCATATGGTATGGGATATCCCTTTGGTCAGTTGGGGTCAGCTGTCCCAGCTGTGTCCCCTCCCAACTTCTCGTGCACCCCCAGCCTACTCGCTGGTGGGGTGGTGTGAGAGGCAGAAAAGGCCTTGACTCTGTGTAAGCACTGCTCAGCAGTAACTAAAACATCCCTGTACTATCAACACTGTTTCCAGCACAAATCCAAAACACAGCCTCATACCAGCTACTATGAAGAAAATTAACTCCATCCCAGCCAAAACCAGCACAATACTAAAGTTTACTTTGTTCTGGTGGAACTTTAACTAGTGTTTTGGAACTGTATTGGTTTCCAGCTAATCATAATACACTCAAAATATTTTGTATTTACTGTGGCTTATCTTCCATCTGGAAAAAACTTTCCATTATGAAGTTACTTAAATCAGTCTCTTTTATCATTAGAATTAATTTTTTTACTTGTTATTAGAACTTCTCAAATTTCCTAAAGTAGTGTGTGTTATGCTTACCTTCTTGAAAGAAAGAAAAGCTTCCTAATATGTAAGTTTATTTCTTCGACAACAAACTAAATTATTTCTATGTCTTTTGAACCTATACCTCGTCCCTTGCCCAGTTCAGTCCATAAGGCATAACCAGTTGTACTGGCACAACTGAGAGCATGACACAATTACAGGAACTGTGAGTTGCAAAGGAGTTGGGGTCACTTGATCCATGTTTACTGTAGAATGAAACGCTTGTGAAATTGCACTATGACTACTTTGTTAACAATATAAATGTAGAAAAGCCAGCAGATTCTCAGTTTAGTTTCTCAGCATGCAATGTAGATAAAGAATTGCTAACCATAATTCTGCTCGATAATCTTGACACATAACATACGGTATAGTCAATATTATATGCTTATGGTCCTGTGTGGAATTAAAATATGGGAGCTTGTTTACATGCACGTTAGGCCTTAGAGACTGCTGATGCTACCCAGTAGTGCCTAGTACGGGTGTTTGTGGCCCAGGGTCACTTTCAAACCATTTCAGAGTCCCTGTTGAGAACTGCCTAGTCTGACTTTTGAACTTGTTTGTTCAAATTTTAGCATACAAACTTACTTACAGTGTTGCATTGAACAGAGATGGTATTTTAGCATGTTGTAATTTAACACAAACAAGCTGGAAATGGTTATCTTCCAGAAATTAAGAATTCCAGATGACTGAACGGAAAAACTTGTCCCTCTTTGAAAGGCACTCTTTGTATGAATGTTTGAATGAACACTTTGAACAATTGAATGAACTGTTTGTATTATTATTACTCCTTTTACTTTTCCTGGTTGGAACTACCACTCCCAAGAATAGTGGTGGCAACTGCAGTACCCACCTGCTTCCTCTTCAACTGCTCCATGAGAAGGAGAGGTATAAAACACAAGCCTAATGTATGACTCTAGTGTTGTGTTCATGAGAGGATGCATTGAGTGGTTATAAAAATTGCTTGGCTATGTTCCTGTTGACCGTGTAATTTGCAGCTTACAGTCTATCTGGAACTGTATTTTTCAACCCATGCGAACTGTGAAGGTGTGCGTGGGTCCCAGCTCTTGGGAGGTGTGTACAGTGTTGAAACATTGGTTGACTGTGGCAGACTAAACTATCTGGGTTGCTGTACCTTGTGATGTAGCTACTTTACTCCAGCGACGTGAATGAACAGTTTCTCGTTTAGTGCAATTCATAATTCACTTGATCGTATGACTCCTATAATATTTTTAAGTTTGTACTGTTAGGGATTTAGAGTGTTTTTAAGTATTTTAATGCAGTATTTTTAAGCAGGAACAAGAAAGGGCTTATGGATAGTTGTTGTTTCTCATTTTAGCTTGATAGCTGTGTCCTCAGTAACACTGCAGACAAAAACCCCCTCTGTTTGTTTGTTCATTGTGATTATTTTTCAGTCCTGGTAGGTTTGTACTGCTTGCACAACTGATCACACTATCTTTCCAGATGAGCCATAGGCTCCTCTGACTTTCAGAACTAGTTTGTTGAAGTACTTGAGAATGAACACTCCTGATACTGAAAAAGAAGATAACTGTCTATACCTGTAATGTTTGAATTGAGGGATTTTGGAGATTTAACACATTCATCCCTGGAACAGTTAGTGTGCTTTTTTCTGATGACCTTTATCACCTTCAAATATACAGAAAACTTAGTGCATCATACCAACTTGTTTAAAACCAAAGTACAACTGTAATTGTCAGATGTGGTGACAAATGTGCAAGCTTTTTGTATTTAAAACAGCCTATGTTTTGGATTCAGTTGTGACTTGGAAATGTAGTTGCTGATTTGGGTTTGTTTTCTTTTAATTCTAATTCTTAAGTAGCCTCTTCTGTAAGGTAGTAATATGATCTCTGCCCAGAAGCACGTCCCTTACCATTGTGGTACGCAACTGGTGTGCTTAATTTTGTTCAGACAAACAAAGGGAAGTGGTTCTTTGCACCATGTGTGCCCAACAGTGGAACTCCTTGGCACAGGATGTTGTGGATGCTAAAAATTTGCATGGGGTTCAAGGGGAAGTTCAACAAGTTCGTAAGAGGGAAATTCCTTGGGCATTGTTATACACATAGAAATCACCTCTGGCTCAGGAAATCTGAGCAGCGAATTGTTGGAGACTGGAAGAAACTTAAAAAATTAATTGAGAAACTTTTTCAGAAACATCAGAAGACTGTTTCAGAAACATCATTTATGCTTGCCCTGCTCTCATAGTTTTGGTTTTCCAGCTTTGCCTGCTGTAGAAGATAGGGTGATACCTTCTTATTCCTTGACTTCGTAAGTTTTTTTTTAGTTTAATAGCTGTCTAGTTGGGCAAATTGTCCATTTTTGCTGTTCTTTATTTGTAAGAAAACTGATAGTGATATGAAAGTGAGTACTGACCTGAGCCTGGAGCTGTAAAAACCTAACACTCTTCAGTTTTAAAGGATGCTATGAATATTACAGTTCCTTATCATGTAAGGGGCAGGAGATACTCTTTTATTAGACTTAGGGATTTTTCCTGTCATAAAATTACCTGTTGGTGTAATACAGCAAACACCGTCTTCCTAGCTGTCTTCTGTTTTGAGAGTTGACAGCTGGTCATTCATTACAGCCATCTGTCAGCAAATTGGGTCTTTCTTCTAAATAACAAACAAGAAGAAAAAAGGGGTACTCTTACCCTTCTGTCAAAGCAGTGCAAATGTAAAATTGAAAATAGTGACAAACTAAGTAGGGTTTGTTGGGGGTTTTTTTGTCTTTAAAATAAGTATGGTCAAACTAAGAAATAATTTGCATATGTTAAATCTGTTGAACCTTGAATGCTAAGAAAACCAGAATTGTTTCCGTGCAGCATCATTCCACCCCTTTTTATACAGATATATTTTCAGGTAGTCTTCAAACAGTTTTTTAGCAAGTTGGCTTTTCTTATTCCTCATGTGTCATTTTTTTTTCAAGATGTTTATTAATGCTGTAAACCCTGAGCTTGAACAGGAAGATGTTAAAGATCTTGTGTTTTGAGACTTCTTCCACTTAAACAAGAAGCAAAATAATATTTCCCAGATTATTAAGTTCATGCTTTCTAATATCTTTTGTTTCAAAGGTTGCTGGTACACAGCTGTATGACTGGAGTCTTCAGGGCTACATTGCTGTAGAATCTCTTTGGAAGGATAATCCAAAGAAGAAGAAATCTGGGGAAAAAAGTGATAAGGTAAGAAGTCTGAGGAACTTGATTTCTGAATTTATCGCTGCATTTTCAGACAAAGAATATACGAACAATAGTGTTTTTTTTCCACTCTGACTCAGCTTTTATTTCTGAAGACAAAGATTTCATTCTGTCTTTCTAAGCTGTGGAAAAATACTAAGCTTATTTCAAGTTAAACTTTCAGAAATGCTGTTTGGAAGTTTTCTTTAGTTGGGAGTATTGTGATTGGAATGCTAGGGATCAAGGCTCTTATGGTCTTGATTATTTAAAAAAACTTTTTTTTTTTAAAAAGTAATTTAATTTGACAAGCTCCATCTTAAAAATCTGAAATAACTCCCCCCCCCCCCCCCCCCCCCCCCCCCGCCTTACATGTCTCCTCTTTGAAAATAGAATCTTGTTTCCAATTTATTCCGTTTGGTTTTTTCCTTTGAATGTTCATGAATATTTGCTCTAGCATGATGATGTCATTGTATGCTGCTCTATTAAACGTTACTATCTAGTTATAAAAACAGCAGTTTATAGGGATATGCAGTTCTTAGGGATTTAGTAATAGATAATTAGCTGTGTGGTTTAATACTTACAGCCCTATTTTAGGTAACTTTGGTTTAATTGGTTCTCATCCAGAAGACTGCCAATAAAAACTGAGTTTCTTTTGAATCTGCTTTGAACCGGGCATCCTGGTGAGGTACCAAGTGCAGTCATTGCTGAAAGCTTCTGCTTTTTAGATTTCCAATTGTTAGACAGTGTACGAGGGGTCAGACTAACATTGACATACGTGATTTTTTTTTTTGCTTTGTTTTGTTTAGTTAGAATAACATTCGTCTTTATTTTCTGTTCTACAAGTCACTTTTTTTTTTGGTCTGGCATTACTGTTCTGTGTTATGCAAAGCAGACTGATGTCTTGCTTTAGAGATGCCTGCATCTGATGACAGAGCAAGCGCTAACATAATGGCTTTTTTTTTCCCAGAGTTTGGCAAGCACTGAGGTTTCTTTAAAACAGTATTTTTTAATTAACATTGCTAATACAACTAAGTGAATGCCTGCATGCTTATTTTCAGTTTTAGAATGGAGCAGCTTTCCCTAATCCCTCTACAGAGCATCAGTGATACAGTAGGATTTCCTTGCATACTTCACCAGAGAAGGGAAGCCTTTTTTTACAGCACTCGCGTGGTCCAGGCTTATACAATACCACCATTTTAAGGCATGTGTGCCTTTAGTTACGTTAAATCTCAATATCTCAGCAAGTGTGCTCTTCCATAGTTGATTTATAGTCATCACAGTAGTTGCGCTATATTTAAGTTATATTATTCAGTGTACATGAATTAATTTATCCTGGGTTTTGAGTTAGCGTTTGTATTGGTATCTAACTATTTGTTAATATGTTTGTGTATGTTAAAGCAGTGTATATTAAGATTTTATATTTATATTAGGTTTTTTATATGTATAATGTATATTATATTTTTATATAAAACCACAGAATGTTGAGGTTGGAAGGGACTTCTGGAGGTCATCTGGTACAAGCGCCTGCCTGCTCAAGCTGGGGCACCTAGAGCTGGTTGCCCAAGACGATGTCCAGATGTCTTTGAATATCTCCAAGGAGGGAGACTCTACAACCTCCCTGAGCAACCTGTGCCAGGGCTCAGTCACCCTCACAGTGAAAGAGTGGTTCCTGATGTTCAGACGGAGCCTCCTGTGTTCAGTTTGTGCCCATTGCCTCTGGTCCTGTCACTGGGCACCACTGAAAAGACCCTGGCTCCGTCCTCTTTGCACCCTCCCCGCAGGTATTTATATGCACTGATGAGATCCCCCTGAGCCTTCTCTTCTCCAGGCTGAGCAGTCCCAGCTCTCTCAGCCTGTCCTCATAGGAGAGATGCTCCAGTCCCTTCAGCATCTTTGTGGCCCTTCATTGGGCTCCCTCCAGTATGTCCATGTCTCTCTTGTGCTGGGGAACCTAGAACTGGACACAGAACTTAAACTTTGTAGAATTGTTCAAACATAATACACAACTGTAGTGAATTGTAGAATTTTAGTTTTGTATATCTATAATTGTTTGCTTCTACAAATTGCTAGATGTTATGACTGGATAGTAATGTCCGATAGAGCAGTACACAGTGGCATCATTATCTTAGAACAAATACTCATAAATACTCCCCCCAAAAAATCAGAAATAAGATTCTATTTTGCTCCTTCAAATGCATTTTGCATTCTACAAAATGCTACCAAGTTTCAAAATAAGTGCAGTGTGATTGATTAATGATATTAGTTGAAGATTAGCACTGACTTGTGAAGAAATGGGAACTTGTTTTAATGAATCATTACATTATGTAATGTCTTGATCATAATTTAGAACCTGCATGAAGCTTCTGGAGTCAAGTATCTTAATGATGTTTTTGGTTTTTATCTATTAGACATTTCTGTTACCCTACAGGAGCAGTCTTTGTAGTTGTACCTCTCTGATACAGATAAGCAAACTGACTTCTAAGAAATATTTGTAGATGGCTCAGTGAAGCAGAGTGTAAGAGACCGGAGAACTGCGCGAGGTGATTAAATGTGTGCCAGGGAGAGCCTGTAAGGTTTTTAGGGAATTTTTTTAACTGCTACTTAAAGAAATAAAAGATCAGGTGTGTAATGTAAAGCTTTTGTGGTTTTAAGTTCGGTTCTAAACTCACTGTATCTTTAATTCCTGATTTCTAAGCAACTATGCTTATTCTGTTGATACAAACTGCTGCCCTAGCTGCAGACTGCTTCCCATCTCTTATTTTAGTTGTTTAATGTAGCCTGGCAAAACTAACAGGTGATTTGAAAACAACTTTGAACCAGCAGAAGGTCTTGGTCTTCTGCTGTGGACCTCCTGATCGAGCCATAGTTCACAACTGGTAACAGTTCATACTAGGTTGACAATGATGTGTAGCTTCTGGGTTGTTGTAAACCAGAAGTCCTATCGGACCAGAACATGGTATTTTCAACCCAGAGGCCTAAGACGTAAGGGGGATAGCCACTGAGAGAGAGAGGTTTTGGAGAGGCAATTGCATTTGAATAGACTGCAGGTATGGGATCGAGTTCCCTAGGTATGTCTAGGTGTGGGACTAGTTCCAAACAAGCTGGGTTGGAGAAATGCTCATGTGTCCTCGCAGTTGCTGAGTCCTATGAGAGTGCAGGCTTTCATCAGTGGATACTTGTCCTGTATTGGCCCGAAGCGCTTCAGTAAATGCACTTGTATAGCTCTTTTGAATAAACAAAGGTTAGTTAATTGTACTGTACCTTTCCTAAAACCTAGGCTGTCAAAAAGTATCTCAAAAAAATAGGCAACATTAAAATATTTCAGAAAGACAAACTGACAGCATCAGTAAAAACTAGCTGAGCTTTTTATTTTATTGTGTCCCAGGCTTTCAAAAGGAAACACGTGGTTGTTATTGGAAGGCAAAAACTTCTGAAGCTTTCATCTTATTATAAGGCTTATTCAAGCACTTGCTACCTCAGCAGAAAAACAAACGACATGCAAAATTGCAGAGACCACTAAGTAAACACACTTCTTTCTCTTCCTCCTTGCAGAATCTTTAAATCACACCCCTTAGTTCCCAAAATATGTTTTTTGCACAAAGGAGTGAAATGCCATTGAATGGTTTCCTGCTAAAGTTCATCTAATTGTTCAGATATTGTTAGTGTTAACTGTTGCCATTTAACTTGATGGATTAGGCAAGACAGAAGAATCCTGTGACTCAACTGAAGAAGCACTACGCACCTGATGAAATTGCCTGCATTTCAGATGTTCAGTGATCTCTTACCACTGGAGCATGCAGCCTCGTTGTTTCTTTGTCCTCTGAAGTTGTTAAAGGGATGGTATCGTCTCCCTGCTGTCTAGAGAAGCTGAACAGTGGTTGTAAAAAGTCACATGCTTTTGAAGTCACTAGAATGTGGACTGAAAGGCATTTCTAATGGAAGAAGTCTGCTCTGAATCTTCCTTTGGTCTGTGTTGGTGAAGCAGTATAACATACATAGTTGAGAATTTGGGCGGGTAGGGGTGGGTTTGGTTTTTTTTTTTTTGTTGTTTTGGGGTTTTTTTTAAGATGGTGTTGTGATGTTCTATCAGGATGTGGTCAGTCACAGTTAAAAATGAAAACCTCTAACTTTTTTTATACATATAAGCACTGGTATGTCCCTAACATGAGATGTGAGAAGTGAAGTCTACCCTAGAAAAACCTTTTCAGTCTGCCTCTAATGCTGTGTGGTTATACTAGGGCAAAAAAGTACTTTTTGTTCATACAGATTATTAGATCCACCAAATTATTATCAACTTTTCCAGCAAAAGAATTTCTGTTCAAGTTGCATTTTTATTGGAGCTTTTACTGATACAGAAGTGTCATGGAAGAAAATAAATACTTCTAACTGTCATGTACTAAAATTGGCAAAGCATTCTAGGATAGATTCTGGGACTTCTGTCTTAATTTGACAGCCCTGTAAAAGAATTGGGTTGTTTTTGTATATTTATTTCGTATTGTCGTACTAGGCAGCTAGATTCCTTAACTAGTGAAGGCAAATATAAATGTTATTCTTGAGTTGTTTTTACAGCAGATGTAACCCATTTTGTGAAACCATGCCAGAGCAAAAGATGTTATTTTTTGTTTTTGTGACATTCACTCTAGCATTTTCCTGTTGCTACACAAAGGATTCTTGCAAATAGTCAAGCAATACATGGGTGGCTCTTCTTGGCTTGTGTTAATTTGTTTTGTTGCTCATAATTTGTTTGATAGTCATAGGTACCACAGCTGTGCATAACTTCATGTTTGTGCAGCAATATGTCATTAAAATAGATGTGGTATGTTAATTTTCTTAAGGTTTTATGAAACAAAAACCTGTGCCAAATTGAGGTCATATCAACTGAAATCTCAGTTCTGCCAAGAAAGATGAATTCCAGGACCTTCTGCTGCTACATTTCAAAACACGGTGGCTGGAGCCCCTCCATACAGCAAGTCTGTCTGATAAGGTTTTGAATATGCTGTTTACAGTATAGCATTCTGGTATCCTGAAGCTGGCTTGCTGAAGGAGCCAGCTCTTCAGGATGTCAGGATGAAAGCCTTCTGCTAAAACTATACAAGTACCATAAGTAAAAATCAGTGTTCCCATTTTTTATTTCCAGAAGGATGAAACATTTTCCTAATAAGGGACAGCAGGAGTAGTTATTCAGCTTCTGTATACTTTATCTCGATATCAAGTGGACAACTTTTCTACTTCTTCCTCCAGGTAGAGGAGATGGTAGAAGAAATCTAAATCATCTTGTTGGGAGGCCAGGTATATTTTAAGGGTTTTATCTTCTGAAAATCTTCTGCTTACTTGAGTGATCTTTACTCACAAGAATTAATTCCACAAAAATCAGTGGAATTAGTATTAACATTTATATTATCAGGTTGCAAATCTTCAGGGGAAGTGATAGTGAAATGGAAGATGTGTCCCTCAAACCTTGTTTATCTTAAACTTAGCGTGCAAAATTTGTAGAGAATCATACCAACTTATGCCTTTATGCAGTTTTTTAGAATTATGTGTTTGAAACCCTTTTGAGTAGCCTTAGGTGGCATCAAACTTCCATTACTGGGCTTTTGCAATTATGAAGGCTAATACCCTGCATTGCCTTCAGCTAGTCTTTGTGAGTAACTGGTCCCTCTGCCCAATAATATCATAGTTCATGCAAGATCATCTTTTTCTACATTTCTTTTCTTCTACACTTTTTGCCTTCCAGTGCCTACAGAAGTGTTGAACTAGCTGAACTGTTAAGCCAGTGAATTGCAGCTTTTTTTTTTTCTTCTCCCCCCCCCCCCCCCCCCCAGCAATCTCTGTTTAATACTGGCTGAGTTTATCAGCTTTAATACCTGTCCTTAGGTCAGAGGGATGGATGAACTATAGCAGCTTGAGGATTTTATGCAACAGCATAAACTTAAAGACTGTGGTTTTCTATACAAAGGATTATAACTTATTTGCAGAAACTGCTTAAAGATCAGTATTTCAGAGCCACAGTTCAATACATACCACCTGTAAGTTTCTAAGAATCGGGTCCTGTTTGTCAGTCAGCTCATTTGATGTTTATTTTCATGAAATGCAGCCTTTTTGCCCTTCCTATTCTGCCTCTGGTTTCGATACTTCTGTAATTTGTACTGTTGCATTGTGCTGTAGGGTTGTTAGCTCTCATACTATAATGACTTCATCTTCAAGTGACAAGGGCATGTGTTATGGCACCAAGTCACTTAAACCCAGGTTTTGTTCCAGCCAGTGAGCTAATACGTACTGAAACACATAGAAAAATTGTTTTTCTTCAGTTAGTTCTCACTTTGTCTTGTCTTTATACCACTCAAAGACTTTTGCTGTATTTTCAGCTATTCTGGATTCTCTCTTCCACCGACGCTGAATTGGCACCCGTTGTTTTTACTGAAGTGGCCAAAATGTGAAAAACCAGACAGCACTAGAGCTCTAAAAACACCATCCATTTCAGGTCTTGTTCCCTTCTTCATGTGTGTGCTCTTTCCCACTGGTCCAATCAGTAATCAGATCTTACAGAAAACGGATTTCCCCTCTCCCCCTGCCCCCCTTCTTCTGTTTGTCATTTGATTGTTTAAACAGCTTCAGAGATTGAGAGAAACTCTTGTGGCTTATTGTTTGGTTTTCATTCCTGCCTGGTCTGTTGATAGACACCATCTGTGACTTAGCAATACTAATATCTATAGGTTAAAAAAAATATATATATCTATTTATTACACACATAAAATATGTAAATATTAAAAATCTATCTATATGGCTATCTCTGGGTATTTTATTAAGTGCTAGCTGGTGACAGAGCACTGCCAAGTGCAAAGACTGCTCAGCTTTGAGTGCTGGTTTCCTGCTCTTGCTCAGAACAAGCATCAAGGAAATTGCGGACCTGAACTTTCCTCACCTGAAAGCTCTGGTGGAAGTTGTGGTGTCAGTGTGTTGGCTGGGGAGCTTTACCGTCAGCATCATAGATTGTGACCATAGCAAACCTTAAATTGTGTTTTAAGAGGAGAGTTGTTAAGTGACTTGTGTTATGAGCATCCTTTAAAACACAACATAAGCAGCTGAGAGAGCTTCTTTCTACAGCAAATGCTTCTAAGACTTGTCTTTGGTAGCTTCTGAACAGACAAGCAAAAGTTTGGTCATCTGAACTAAAAGATAAACACCTGCTTCTGACAGAAAATACTGTTCCCTGTCATATGCTCTCCTTTTATTGTTTGGTAGTAAGAACAACAGAGTAAAACTTGTAAAAATTATTTCTTCTTTTGGATTTGATCCTTAGTATGGGCAGTGGTGAATTTAAATGTGTTAGAGGTGGGAAAGACACAATCTACTCCGCAAAACGTTGGGCTTTTTAAGGGCAACTTAGAGTAGCATTTTTAAAAACGCTTCATATTTCTGAGAGAGTTAAGTTCAAGTTCAACTAAAAATAAAAGGAGAATAAGTTATTGATTGACTGGGGGAGGATGAATAAGGTAAACCAGTGACGTTTTCTTTATTCTAAGCAATACATTGCAAACAAAAGAGGACAGAAGAAAAGGTAAATTATTAATCTGTGAGCCCAGATGAGCCTTTGTTTTTCTTTTGCAGCTGCTGTTTTTTTTCTGGTGGCCAGACTCTACCTTTCAAGAGTTTTGCGTGAGAGAGATGTATACCTACCTTTGGAGTTATAATGTCTAAGGTTAGGTGCCAGTGTAAAAGGGCCTGGCCACCTGCAAGACTTTTTCAGAGGTAGCAACAGAAACTAACTTCTGCATCTGGCTAGACTGTAATGTGAGAAAAAAGTCACCACACATTTGGGGCTTTTTTTTGACATTAGGCTAGGTTGCTTTGGGGCATTTTTCTCTGTATGGAAGGAAAATTTTCAGAGAAATCATTGTGGGTGTTTTAAGTTGTTTAAAATTTAGATCTCAATGTATCTCTGTTAGATACTGTGAGCTAAGTTGGGTTTTTTAAATCACTCATGTACTGAAACCTTACAAAAAGCATTGTGTATGGTCCCCTTAGTTCCAATATTATTTTCAATTTCAAATAATGATTTTTTTTTAATTTTTTTTTAATCCCATGGAATCCCAATGTATTGAACACTTTACTAATGAATGTGTTACGGAGATTTCTTATCAGTTACCTTTCTGTTGAAACTGTCAGAAACTTAAGAATGCAAAGTATTTCCCCTTCTGCTGTGCGATAGAGCTCTGATGTGTGAACTCCTCTGGCCACCCAGATATATTATGGGTGGTTGTGTTGAGCCAGAAAGTAGAAAGACTGTCTTGAATATGTGCCTGCTTCTAATTATGAGAGGGCATCATGGCACAGAGGAGGTCTGTCTTCTGGGTCATTGATCTAAACACATTATTTGCATCTGATCTGGTTTTGAGAGTGACTAGAGGACTTTGACACTTTGTTGTAAAAATAGGTGTTTTTATTTCCTGTGCCAGCTCAAAGGATGTCCTTTTCTGGCTACCCAAATTACTGCTTGATCAGTCTCACTCAGGCTCACTGTTTACGTAGTGGGCACATACAGTGGATGGAGTTAAAAGAACTTCTTAATTGCTAATTCAGCAAATGAGTTTGTGTGAGGAATGACAGTTTAGCAGTGGATTGGCTTGAATTAAATAACTCAGGCTTAATAGTTCTAGTGAAGACAAGCACTGTGATGAGATCTACTGAGCTCACAGAAACAAAGGAACTGAGCAAGACCCCTATTTTTCCTGTATGTGTGTGTGGTGCTTTGGTTTTTTTCCTCTTTCAGGACAAAAAAAAAAGCTTACCTAGATGGTATTTGCTTTTTACAAGTTCAAACAAGCAAGTGGAAGAACATAGAACTCCCTGTGAACAACTTATTTTTAGTTCATTTGTTCGGGATTGAGTAATCCCTGAGATGAGGCATCGTGAGTCAGATTATTCATTATAAATTGTAGTAAAATGTCATAACTTACAAGTTCCTGTACAGGAAAATCACAGAGTAGATCATTATTTTGAAATAGGTGTGGTTTGTGGATGTGATTTCCTATACTATGAAATATCCGGGGTAGTGATCAAAACAAAATGGGTTTTTGAAAGAAAGAATTACCTTTTAAAGGTCTTGCTAGGTGTATTTTGAATAAGAAATTTAAGAATTATCTTCATAATTGAATCTTGATGTATTGAGTCTGTATCTCCAGCGCAGCATATGCAGGGTCTCATAGACTCAGTGCCTTATTCATAGTGTTTAATTTGTGCTGGGACATAAATTTGACCCATCCTGTGAAATGTTTGTATTTTCCAGTCTCTTCTGGCTTCTTTTGTTACCTTTTCTATCACATTTAAGTCATATTGGTAAAAATATATTTTTAGAATAAAAAGAAAATGCCATTTAATTTTCATGTGTACAATTTAAGAATAATTGAGGCTGGATGCGACCTCTGATCATTTCATCCAACCCCCTGTTCAAAGCAGAGACAGCTTTGAAGTTAAATTTGGTGGCTCAGGCTTTGTGCAGTCAATTGCTGAATATTTCCAAGGATGGAGATTCAAAAAGTTCTCTGGAAAACCTGCTCCAGTGCTTGATCAGTGGTGTGATACATTCCCCGCCCCGCCTTAGATCTAATAGAAATTTGCTATGCTCCATGTCCGTTGCTCCATGTCCTTTTGGTAACGAACCTCTGAGAAGAGCCTAGCTCTTCCAAATATGTAAATGCCCATTATGGAATTGTGGATAGCAATTAGGTTCTCCCTTTGTCTGGTCTTTCCAGGCTGAACAGACCCACATGTCTCAGCCTGTCCTTGTATGTCATGTGCTTCAGTCCCCCCAGCCATGTGTGTGGCCCTTTAAGTTTTTTTTTTTAATTGATATCTATTTAAAACGATAATCAAATGCCTATTTGTTATAGGATACTTGGCAAATAGATAGACCAGACACTCTAACAAGCCCCTCTTTGTTCTTTGATTTCTGTCATTTATTTTGGGGAAAGTGTGAAAACACTCTCTCAAAGGATATGTACTCAAAGAGACCTATTGTATAAATCCACACAGAATTCAGAGAATGCAAAATAGCAACTACTCAGTGGGAATTCATCCTCTGTTATTAGTGCAGGCAAAATGAGTCAATTAAAGCATTTCTGTTGAACTGCTTGTTCTTTCAAATCCTTTAATTGCTCAGCTAACTACAGGAAGACTAAAATCTAGAAACCGTTTCGGAGAAGATCATATTTGAGTATATTATACTGAATTAGTCTTATGAACCACTTGATTTTGCAAGACGCTTTTGTTTCAGCTTTTGAAGAAGGTTTCTGTTCTGGCAAAAACATTAATCATGGATTGCCTCAATTGAAATTTTGTGCATATTTTTCCCTCCTCAAGGGTGATGCAGATGGTGACAAGCCCCTGGAAATCCATGCTGCTTCAAATGAAGAGCGAGCCCAGAAGTAGAACACTAGATCACTTGGCATCAAACAGGTAAAGGATAAAGACTGATAATAGTATGTGGCTACAGCAGCAAAATAACCTGGAAAAGCTGAACATTTGCAAGTTTGACTTGTAGTTATCTTCTTCACATTGATGAAGAAAGAGGGAAAGACAGGTAATTTTATTTGTCTTAACATTTGTCAAGGATATGCATGCTCCTTAACACTTTAAGTTAACTGATCTAAATTCTTCATCTTTAGAGCATAGCAAGTAAATATATGTCTCCTCCAAGGGTTCAGAGTTAATTTAGCAAGGCCTTGTTAATGTATCGTTGGTTGGGTGTGGGATTTTTTTTTTCCTTTCTTCCCTTCCCATTTCTGCCTCCCATACCAAAAACCTCTTTGCCGCCTTTGTCACACCTGTGCAGGTATGAAGGAGGGGAAAGAAACCTCTTCCCTGCTGATACGTTTTCTCTAAAGATTTGTCAGTGCTAGGGTACAGTGTTATCTTACAGCCTGTAACAGTCCACAATGTGCCTGACCTTTCATGTTGATGCACCTCCCTAATGAGACGTGCTTCATCAGTTGGGAACGAATGATGGAGGAAATAGAGGCAGCGTTTCCCAGTTCGAGCCAGAAACTTGAGATGCCAGTTCTGTTCCTGACTTGGCCACTGGGCTGCTTTCTAAACTCAAGCAAGTCCTGTGGTTGTTACAGTTTCTAGAAAAGAAAAACAAAAACACCCTCTCGACTTTTTTAAGATGGTTCCATTTCATAGGACAAAAATTGCTCTGTATTTGAGGCTTATTATTACTAATGATAATGTAATTGGGCATCATTTAGTACAAAGTATCAGATAATGTCTGCTCTGTTACCAGTTTATAAAGGATGTCTTTTCTGAACATGTTTTCTAGTTGCTTGTCTTTGCCCTATATCATTTTCACATGTTAAAGACTTACTTTTCATCAGAAAGTGATCCTAGCATTGCAGGGACTCCTCATTATTTTTGTATGCAGCGTTCTGTTTACCAGAAAAATTCTTTTTTTTTTTCCTAACTGCCAACTGTGTAAACAGAGTCTGGATTTAGAAAACTGCACCAATTTTTTTCTTCCATGCATCACCACCAGTCATGAATGTTTGCAGATGTGATGGAATGCACACATCTGCTGAGCAACAGCGTTCCACTGCTACACGGTCAGCTTTAAAAGCAAAACTGGTTTCTAATGTTGTTTCCCTTAATGTATATTTAATTGCTATAGCTAATTCTCACGAGGGCAAAAAGGTATGTTGACTGGCTGATTTACTGAGTACATTAGTTTTTCCTTCAGACTTACGAATATGAAGTCTTTAAGAATATGTGTTTTCAAAGTATTTTATAAAATAGCCATGTAAAATAAAAAATTAAAAAAAAAAAAAAAGGAAGAACAGTTTTGTTTTGAGTACAGATACCCAGGAGAACCAAGAGGAAGAAAAGCTTCTCTAAAATTCACTGAAATATTGTGCTTATTGTGAACTAGGACAGAGCTACTAAATGATAAAAAGCCAGGAAAATTGAACTTTTGTTTATGTATGTGGGACGCTGTACATATATCAAAGTTCATTACAAACAGAAACCTGTAAATAGCTTTTATTTTCTTTTAGTATTTCTTACTGTGTGAATATAATTTCTGGTAGGTCATTATTCACTGTTTGAAATGCTAGTGCTTTTTGCTTAAGGCCCATTTTCTTTTTTTGGGGGGGTGAGGGGGCTAGAAGGAAAGGAACAAAAGCTGTCAGGAAGACCTATACTAAAGTTGTTATCCAGACCCTTTGGCCTCAGGATTTTAATCATAAATATAGTCATGCTATGTAAGCAAATTTTGAGGAAAACTTAACAGCTGCTGTCTCAGATGTTCTACTGTCTTTCTTTTTAAAGAGTAGAGATAATTGCTCAGGTGCTTAAAGTACCTGGGTGCTGCTGGTTTTGAAATCTACTTGCTTTACCACATGTTGTTTCTGGAGGAGATACGTAAATGAAACTGCTAGATTTTTGACCTTGAGCAACCAGATGGTGAAAGTTCAATTCAGTATCAATTTTCAGCTGTTCTGCGGGGGTGGCGATTTGTTACTTCTGCTTGAAATAAAATCCAGTTATTTAACTCCATACCCAAGTCCAGATGTGTTGCTGGATTTGGGTGATCCCAAAGGTTAGAGAACACTGCTGTGATCTTTGAGAAGACATATTTGTTTATTCTGAATGAGATCAGTCCTGAAAGTCTCACTGTATTTTCAACTGTTGGCAATATTTCTACTTGAGTCTGGTTACTAAAATAAATACAATCTGACTTTCCTCATGAAGATTTGCCACAGCATGGATCTCTGAACTGTGAATGGTCAGCCAAGGACAAAATCACTTTGGGTTGGAGACAGTAACATATTTCTCCATTCCAAAAATCCAGCAGCATTGCACCTCCTTTATTATAGTATGTTTGTCATCAATAATTATATGCAAACTACAGCTCAAACCACATCCCGTTGTGGGAGAAGCAAGCTTTAATTTTATCCAGCTGTTGTGCTGAAGAGTTGTATGGAAGTGACATGGCTTTGTGTTTTTCCATGAAGACAGCATATCTCATTTTCACTCTGTTCAGGCTCCATATTTATGTAATTCCATTTCTTCAAGTTAAATTACCCTAGCTTTACACCAGAGCAAGTGAGATTAGGAAAACATGCATTTGATGGGAATTAAAAAGAATTCTTTTTGAGAAAGTTGGTTTATTACACAAGATTGCAGTTGGTGTTTTGTTGCTGTGAAGTGTTCTTTCTCTTTTATATTTCCAGACAGTTCAACTATAGGAATTGAGTTCTCTAGAGCAGACATAATCATTAGTGCTCTAATGTCAGTAATATGAAGAGTTAAATAGCTTTACTAGGAGTAAATTGGTATTGAGACTGTTCCTCAAACAGATTTTGATCAACTTGCAACATCAAAGGAAAAAGGTTTTAATTGCACTTTGACAATGGAAAGAAAAAGCCTATGATATTTAATTCTGCTTTCTCCCTCCTTCCGTCTCCCCCTTATCCTCTGTCCCCTTTCTTTGGTTATAGGTGAATAAAAAATATAGATATGAGCAACAATTTCCCAGGAAAGAGGAAAACCATCTGAATCCATTTTGATTTTGAATGTGGCTAATCTGCCTTCTGCCTCAGGAAAGACTGACGGTGTGTTGCTTGGGTACTTCTGGTGTGGAATCTGTGAAAGGACACTACGTATTTTGGGTCAGTCTTGAGACCTTGTCCTCAGTTCTGCAGTGGGACTCAAGTCTGCTCATGCTTGTCCCATTGCAGGATCAGCATTGCAAGTAGCAAGTCTCAAAATTCCTCAGTCTCTTGTTATTATTTATATATAAAATAAAATTCCAGTTACACAAAATGGTCCTGGTTTTTTCCCCTCCTCCTGTCTTCTTTGAGCTCATGTATGTGACATTTGCACAATCTGTGAAAGGTTCTCGAGATGCTGTTGACAATGCCTGTATTTTTTAACAGTGAGGAAAAGCTTAAAGTAGCATGATGTTTTGGCTCACATTAGCTAATAGAATTACGAATGAGAACAATTACAATGACTCTTGTGTTTTGTCTGAGTCTCCCCCTCCTTTCTATACAAATCTTCTGCCTCATCAGTGCCAGCGGGAGGTATATAATGAAGCATCTGCGAGTTCCTGTCTAGTAGATGGATGGGAATGGAGCTGTTAATGTTTGTTCTTGTTTTTGCTTGAATGCACAGCTCAATGGGAACCAGAACGTTTTGGTGGTGGGAACCAGCTATAGAATAACTTGGCTGTTTCCTTATTCCCAGCCAGGGGAGGGGAGGAAAAAGTGAAGCGAAGGGAAATACAAAAGGATTTCCAGCATTTTGAAATCTTTGCACAATAAAACCCTTTCATCATTTGTTGCCATTTCCATGAGTCTCTCTTTTGGGCATGATGCTGCACAAGTTACTGTAATCCAAGTAGCTTCGAGCATTTAAAGCTGTGCTGGCAAGACTTAAATGTTCCTAAATTAATCGGTGAATATGAGGAGTGCGGGAAGGATGGAATTAAATGTGTGCTCGTACAATACATTAACTTTCTAAAAAGAACAGGGAAGAAAATACAAAGTAAATCGGATTCAAAATGCTTTTAATCATCTTTGTTATTACTTGGTTAGGTATTCCAGCTGAGCGTATTCCACAGACTTTTAGAGAAAAACAAACAGACCATGGCAATGCAAATACCAGGCTGTGTGGGCATTATAAAACGGCCAACTCTTTTTTTAATACAGGCATAAGGTATGTGGTTGCCTCAGGCAGAAAAACAGTATCTCCCAACATGTTCAGTGCATGGTTTTATGATTGTTTTAGGCTGGTAAAGATGGATGTTGATTTAGCAAAGGGAGCAGAGTTCTTGCGTGGGGTTTGGGGTATGTGTGCATTTTTGTTTTTTACTTTAAATTCACCAACGTAGTTCAAACAGGCTTGGGAGGATCAAAGTAGTGTTTTTGTCAATAGTGGAAAGGAAACTTGGGAAGTATTGGTCATAGCTATAACTGCTCTGTTACACCACTCTTGCAATACAAGCATAGATTTGTTTCTTCCCTTAAAGATAGTCCTTCCCTTATGCATTCTCATATCCTAGAGAAAATAATTACCACTGAGTTAGGAATACAGATTTAGATGCCTGTATTTTTTTCAGTAATATTTGGCATATGCCACGTTGGCATTTAAGAACATAATTACTTGATAATTCGGGTATTTTCACCCCTGGACTCCACCAAGATGTGCTTTCCTCATTCTGCTTTTTGATGCAGTTGTTAGTCCTTCTGTTTCTTTTTTACTGCCTGTGAGAGCAAAGTAAAACTTTTCGTGTCCAGTCTGTTTCATTAGCTAACCCTCATTCAAACACAACAGCTTTTAATCTTTAGTTTACATATGTATGTGTGTGCATGTTTAAAAAATCCTGGGTTAAACAAGTATCACTTAAATGCTTTTTACTTGATCGCATCTTCATACTGCATATTTACACTGCTGCTTAAGAACGTCCCAAACGATAGACATCAAAATGGAATGCTTTTATCTAGCAGGAGATTACTGGCTTTGAGCACCTGCATACACACATGGTGAGGAGATGGTTCCAAAATGTGAGGAAGATAGCCTTAACTCAAATCCTTTCCTTATGTCTTCTGTTTTTTACAAGTACAGGAAATAAAAAAAAAAAAAATCGTGCTGGTAAGAGTGCAAGAGATTGTAAACATTCAACTCACTTGGCACAGACTTTCCTAATGAGGAACGGGAGAGCAGTTGACCACTGTTCATATATATATATATATATGTGTATGTATGTACACATACACAGATGCATGGAACTAACTTGTGCGTGCATGTGTTTTTTGCCAGACTTTGCCTGTGGGTATTACAACATCAGCTAAAAACGGTATATTCCCCACCCAAGTTTCATGTCAACAGTTTGGTCATCCTTCCACTTGAAGCCTTTCGGTGTGGTAACTGGAGTCTGTGTAACTGAGGAAATGGTGTTCGCGTCTCAGCATCCTCGGCCATAGCGGCCGTTAGCAGATATGTTGGGGCCAGGTTGCAGTGCTCTCTTGTAAAAACATGATCTTTAATCTCTGCAGCATGTGAAAATCGTAGAACTGGAGATCATCAGGGTGGCCTATGCAGCCCTCAATGCTGGGATGACAGTTCCTGTAGGTAGTGTGTTAGCTGTCCGAGTAAAAGTGGACAGTGTAGCCTCTCCTTTTGCTAGAAGGAGCGTCACCAACCTGGAATAATCCTGTTAGCCCAGGTAAATATGCACAATCTTGCAGCCTTGAATAAAAACACATTATTTTGCCATAAGTGTTCATTGCAAAAATCTGTTTTAGACTCAGTGCTCTAACTGCAGAAGGCCCCAGACACAGACTTATTAGTAGAGGTTGTAACTGAAATGTTTTGGAGCATTCTTCATTGCATCTGTCACCTTCGAAGACAGCTATAACTGCAGTGCAATAAAGAGCAAGACTGATATGGAGGGAATCGTATTTTAGACTTAGAGAAAAGAATGCCCTGAGAGTTGAAAGGGCTTGCTACTGCTTGGTTTATTAGTCCTGGCAGAAAAATCTCAGCATGAGCACGTCTGCTTCAGAACAAATACGAGATCCTGCTGCATGCATTTCTTTTTCCCTTTTTTTGTTTTGTGAAGGTTATTTCTGTACCTTCCCGTAAATCCCAAGCTCCTTGTAAAGCCAGTTTTATCGTAATAAACTGCTATTGACAAAGAGCATTTTGGCTCTTCAGGCGTGCTGGGGAGGCCTGCATAACTTCCCGCTGGACCTTCCTGGATGTAGCATCTCGAAGCAGGGTTGGCTATTGCACCTGTTTGGCCTGGCAGCTGGCTAGGTCAACCCCACTGCGGAGTGTTTTTGACAGGTACAAAAGCTTCTTGTTTACAAGGAAAACCTTTGATAACCATCTCTTAACTGCAAAGCAGAAGTTGTTTTAGCAGAAAAAAGATGTTTCTAATTGTGTAACACCCCCCTGTCCTCTTAAGCCTGGACTATTAGCTGATTCTGGTCTTTTTTGACTGTGTATGGTTCTTAAATTGACTGGAGCTGACAGCTTTCTCAAGATCTCTACAGAAGCAATGTTGGTATATTGATGCAATTGTGGTGTTTTCTCCCTTTTCATGTCAGTGAAGTTCTGGCCATCTCTGGTTAAAGACCAAAGTCTGATCTGGCCTTTCATCTTGTCTTGAAGTTCATGGATTCCACCAGAATGCTGCTCTCACAGCCACGTTTTCAAGCTGGTGTTACTGGTAGCGATTGCATTAGTGTTGAAAGCTGGAGAAATCAAAGGTGGGCTTGGGATGTCTCACAGCTGGTTACCAATCTTCTTCCTCTAAAAATACCTTTCTGTGTGGGCAGTGGAGCTACAATGCCTGCACCAGGCTAAGCTGTCAGGCTCTCTTGACTACTCCTGGCCTTTTTTTTTTTTTTTTTTGGGTGCATTTAAAGGTCTAAATCTACTAACTAACATGCAAAGCCAGTCAGTCATGTGGGCTGTGTCCAGCTGTGGCAGGTAAGCTGGACGCGATGCTCCATCACCAGGCCCAGTTACTGAGGCATGATCTTGTTATTGGTAAGCTTTGCTGGGTCTTCTGGAGAGAGGAAGATAGATCCCAGGTGACTTGCTACTGTGCGCCTGGGAATAGCCATGCAGCAGCCTGAGCTGTGCTTGGACTCACGATCCCAGAGTCTTTGTGCCCACCATGAAAACAGCAGTGGGGGCAATGGGACAGCTTGGTCAGGGAACTTCTCTTTTTGTTTATAGTGTGAATATAAACCTGCACAAGACTCAAGAATTTAATTTGATAGAGACTTAAGCTAAAGGATGTGCTTGACGTGTAGTCTGAGTGTCCAGATCTTGTTCAGCAATACTAACCTGAAGTTCGTAAGACAGCCCCATGAAGTAACAAGATGGGTCACTTGCTAGACTCTTTTTGGCAGAGAGGGCAGATGCTGCGTCAGGAAGGCTGTTGCTGCAGTCCCTTAGCCACTTGGGTTCATCAGTCCTTCAGACCAGCGCTGGAGGGCTGTGTGTGAGCACCTCGTCTTGCCTCAGGGGCTTGCTCAGCGTGCATTTTAAGGTAGTAGTGAGATCAGCAACAGCACACCTGAATATAAGAATAACCTCAAGAGGAGAACCTAATTTTTCCTTCTTTGGCCGTTACAATGTGAAGGCTACAGAACCATACCACCTTCTGTACCATAAATCTTTCAAAATCTGGTGTTATGTGTCCCACTGCATCCGAATCTCCCAACACCGAGTCTTAACCTGAAGTACCTTCACTCAACTCCAGGGTGCAGCACCCGTGCCTTTAAAGAAGTAATCTGTTTGTTTGAACTGAAATTGAGCCACATCCAGCACTTGGCCGGGACTGCTGAGGTGCCCTGCGAGCCTGCTGTGCCTCTGCTCCGCAGGCAGCCGGCTCGCGAGGCAGAGGAGGAAGGAAGGACGCGACGAGCAGAGGCGTGCGGTGATGCTCCCTCCGTGCCAACTCACGGCTTTACCTGAGGGGCATAGAAAAGCTCTCTCATTTTCCCAGCGATGGGGGGGGGGACGCTGAAGCATGAAGCCAGAAGAGTCTTCGTGGCTGTATGCACGTGCGAGCTAAGGGTCGTAGGCAGGCAGCTGTGGAGGCGGCCCTCACCACCACAGTTTCAGCCCCTTTACTTGCTTTTTATGTTGTTAAAAATTGTGTACAGAAACATGCAGAGTTAGTGTATCAATCCACAGTGAAAGAAAAGGGATTCTTCCCTTCCCCCCATCCCCTGCCCTAGATTAAGTTCACAAAGGTCCTCTCTGTAAATTTAGCAAGCTTCAGACTCACTTCCTTTTGTAAGGAGACCAGAAAGAGCCATTTCCTGATTCGTACAGCACTCTTGTATGCGCCCAGTAAGTGCTCATTCATGCCGTGAATCATAAAGGTAACCTCCGTTCAAAGCACTGCGCTGATACTTTGGCGTTGTACAAAAAAAAGAGTTTTGTTATTCAACACAGCACGCTGAAGTCATCTTTGCATTTACTGAGGAGCTGCACCAACCGTCATTTACAAACTGCCCCAACTAAAACGGGCTGGTAAAAGCACCAAAGCCAGCCCAAAGAAATACGTTTACTATCGTGTGCCAGGCTCGACACATTTTCCATATCCTGCCAGAGATGAGGAATGGCATCAGGAGCTGCGAGTGAGTCAGCCTCGGCCGCCGATGCGGTGCCAGGCACGGTGCTTACGCAGCAGCCTCACCCGCAAGCCCGGGCAGGCTCGGGGCTTGGCACAACCCTTCGTACGCTAAACTGAATGAAGATGCTGAGAAAACTCAGCTGCTACCAGCAGCAAAGGACTAATTTTCCTGTCTGTGGTTCGGTGGGAGATCAGTGAGGCACGGTCTGTTGTGTTTATCCCTCCTGTGCTTGCCTCCAGGTTCATGTGACAATAAAAAAGATGAGCTGTTACTGGCTGATGGAAGAAGGAAATGTGCATCTGCTCGGCTCTCCCCCATCTCTGCCAAAAGAGAGGGCGAGCCAATTCATACATAATATTGGAGTCCTCTGCCATTTAGCAGCTTTTGCACAGCATCCAACTGTACAGGGACATGTCCCTGGGGCCAAACAACCTTTGGCTGTACTTTTGCCTTGATGGAGTAAGATCAGTACAATCTATCCTTGTACAAGAGAGCAAAATACACAGATGCTAAAATCAGCAATCAGTTTTGACCAAGAAGAAAACAGTAAAGGGGAAGAAGTCTTAGTTTGTGGAAAAAAGAGGTAACGTAAATGTGAGCACATCCTCTTTTACTACCATGACCCTTCTCAAACTCTTTAAAAAGCCAGATATTTACCAGTTGCTTTTTAGCATTATTGTTTTTACACTATTCTCCTATTTGTAGATGAGGTTAGCCTGCTAAGGAGACTCTCTTGTTTGAGGAATGTTAGAGGAGCAGTGGTGTAAAAACACCCTCAGCCCTGGGCTAGCTGGTGACTCACACCCAAAAGTAACAGAACTATGGGAGAAAAAAACCCAAGTGATTTTAGGTTCCCAGTGGGTAAGCTAAGGTGTAACATGGGTGTGCAGAACTTGTTACATACCTCAGGCCACAAGTCTCTGAGCTAAGAACGTGCTGTGCTCAGAGCCTGATTTTTGTCCTGAAAGGCTACAGGGTTAACTACCATGAATAAACTCATAGCCATCAATTGTAAGTAAACTGCCATAAATAAAATCATAACCGTTAAGGAAGTGTGAAGTGGTAATTTTAATTAGTAATCCTGTGGGACTTCCCGTATGTTTGTATTTTCCTTGTGGAGTGAAAGGCATGAGGGGAGCAGTTTTATTTGCACACGAGTTCTCCCCTCTTCCCCTGCAGCTGAAAAACTGCTCTGCCTGCGGGAAGGCTGAGGAGCATCATATGAACCACCCGGCTCACCTGCCAGCCCCGGAGGTATGCTCCTGGAGCATGGGAGAGCTCAACTCCGTCCCTCCCAACTGGAAAAGAGGGACCCTTTCTGCCCGTGTCTGCAGGAACTCAGCGCCGGGGTCCCTAGGCAGAAGCTCCTGTAACGTTTCCATACTTGATCATTGACTTAATTCTCTGCACCAACTTGTTTCCTCTCACCCTTCTCCTCTCGCTGTGTTTGTGACCCCTCTCTCTGGCAGGCTTTCCCAGCTTTGCCTGGAGCACCTCCCTGGCCTGGAGGTCCTGCTGAAGTCTTCCCAAAATTTTTCTCTCACCTTGGTAATTTTCTCAAGGAATTCTGACACCTCATCGCCCCTGCTTTCAAGGTTTCTCATTTATGGATTCCTCAAGCTCCTTCTAATGTATGGTTACCACTAGCAGCTTTTATCACTGATTTTGAGACGGTGTTTCCTTAAAACCGGGTCAGTTACTATTTTGAGAGCTGGAGAACAATAAGCTCACTCTTTTTTTTAATACAATTTATTTTAAACGTCAAGGTTTTGAGCCAGGTTAATTTTTAGTGGTGACGGCTGTGCTGGCCTCATGGCCTCATCTGACCCTGTGTGGGGGGGCCTTGGCTCTGCGCCAGCATGTCTGGAGGACTCCTGGTGCCCTTGGAGCCGTTATTCCTGAACACGTGGTGCGTGGGGCCGTGGTGCATGACCCAGTGCTGACGTGGGTGCGTGCAGGTTGTCTCGCCACGCTGGCGCAGCAGCCGCCTCTCCCCTCCCTTATGGGAGAGGCTGCAGATCCAGGTGGCTGTCCCTAAAAGCCTGGCAATGGCAGCTTTGCAGTGCTTTTGGCACCCTGCGGCCAAAACCATCTGAAAGGGTGTTATAGCATGCCTTGCATAAAAGGGATGTATTTGAAAGATACGAGTGTTTGTTTATGAAGAGATTGGCATTGCGTTTGTTTTTCTAATGCTCAGTTTCTTGCTCATGTTAAGGCAGTTATGGGGGACAGCTGTCCCAACTGGTGGGACGTGGTGGTACCCTCAGGCAGGTGAGCTCCTCGGACCTGACCTTCCCTCCGTGCTGAGTGCGGGCACAAGAGCAATGACAAACCAGAGAAAAAAGAAACATCAGGGCAAGAGAGAGCAAAAGTGTGTGTTGTGATCGGAAAGGACGCAGTGAAAGCATACAAAGAAACTATGGTAGATTTTTTAATGCGCGCTCTCCATTATTGACTTTCTACCCCAGCTAGTAAGGATTGGTTTCCTACCTCTCCTTTCTCCCCCTTCCTATTCCCAGCTCAGCAGTACAATTGGAGCCGGGCCACACTCTGCCCCAGGTTAAAGCTTAAGGGATATTTTTGTGGGTGACTTCCAGCCATGTAAGAGGAAAACTTGTTTCTCCAGGATGCACAAGGCTGGAGATGGGCAGGCACCCAACGACGCAGCCCTCCCAGCCCTGATTTCACTCAAGGTGCTACGGTAGCCCCATAAGTCTTGTTATAATCCCTTTTTCCTAATGTACCCTTGTAGTTGCAAAGGGTCTTTACATTATTTAGTTTGTGTTAGGAAATAGCAGAGGCTGAGTGCTAATTTGTGTACAGAGGAGAAACCCTGCCTACTAAGAAATCTCCTAGAGTTTTCTCCCCTCCTTAGGTGGGATTTATTTTTTTCAACAGTATGTTCATAACAAATGTGAGAATTAGATTAGATCAGATCATTAGATTAGATTGAAAGGCAATGCTCAAATGCATATCTCATAGTGAGTTTTCTTTTGATTGCTCTAGATAATATATTCTTTAAACATTTTGAAGTTTAAACATTTTGACTTCAGGAAAAGGAAATTAATATGAGATTTTAAAAAAATTCATAGAGAACAACTTACTTGTAGCAAGGCATACAGAAGAGCTGCTTGCTTCTCCTGGGATGGAGATTTAGCCATTGATTTATTCATCTGATCTATTTAATTTGTCCTAAAAAAAGAAAAAAAAAAAAAAGGAAGAGACAAGCAAAATTGTGCTTATAACAAAGAAGAAGCTATCTGGGCCTCTCCAAGCATGCCTGTGCAATTACAGGGCCCTAATTCTCTTTATAGATTAGCAAGCCTGAGCCATTGATTATCTTACTGAAAACAAAAGTAGACACCCTGAAGTAATATATCATATGATAATCCCAGCCCAGTGGTGGGTTTGGATTAATAAATGTTATTAAACGCTTTGCTGAAAAGTGCACTAGGTGTTTTTCCTGGTGCATGCTTGAAGGTTACAGCTGCGTCTCATAACCTTTTAGCAGCCACAGCAGAGGCGAGGATTTCCTGCTGAGCGCCGAGTTACCTCAGCATTATTTACATTCAGATGAATCAGTGAAATGAGGGGTTGTCACAGGGCAGGAAAGGACAGATAAAACTGAGTGTCGTGGAGCCTCTGACTAAAAAGAAACTGGCAGGGGTCGGATGCCCAACCAGTATTTTTAGGGCTCACTTGCAGGAAGCTGGTATTGCAGGCAGCGCTGGTGCGAACTCGCGGCGTCAGGCTGCGCCAAGGCCTCTTGCGAGGTGATGGCCCAAGGAAGGTGGTCTTGAGGTGATGCTGACACCCCGCACGTCAGGGCAACATGGGCGGCCCAGGGGCTTGCCACAGGGCCCCCTGCCCTTTTTCCAAAATGAAAGGCAAGAAAAAAAGCCCAAATGGTGCCCAGCCACCCCCTGCCCTCCAGGAAAAGAGGGGAGATGGGCTCGCTGTAAGCAAACAGGATTGCACTGGAGATGTGGCTCAGCCATTAGTCAGCCCTGCCGCAGGGCTCAGCGGGATGTAGGCTCTCCTCCCATGCCAAAAATTCTGTAACACCTCCAGGGAGGCAGCCAGCAGGTACCGGCCAGGGCCAGGGCACTCTGGGGCTGCTGGTCCTTGCTGCAGGGACCAGCTCCTTGCCCCACTGGGATGTGGCTGAGGACACACCGGGGCTGTCACGTGGAGCATGTCTTTCTCGGCTGGGCAAAGGACACACAAAACATGGCGCTTGGTTGCAATGGGCAGCAATTCCCAAAACAGAGGGTATAGTATGCACTTGTTACTGGTGGTTGTAAAAGTCTCTTATTTAATGCTCTAATAGTACAATTGCTTGTCTCAAGAATAAAACACTTAGAATAAATTACTTTATACATAAATGCAGTGTTTAGTGTCTTCAACACACTTTCTGTAGTCTTCCTTGTGATATAGAATAGAATAGAATAGAATAGAATAGAATAGAATAGAATAGAATAGACTATTTCAGTTGGGACCTACAAGGATCATCTGGTCCAACTGACCGACTACTTCAGGGCTGACCAGAAGTTAAAGCATGTTATTAAGGGCTTTGTCCAAATGCCTCTTGAACACTGACAGGCACGGGGTATTGACCACTTCTCTAGGAAGCCTGTTGCAGGGTTTGACCACCCTCTCGGTAAAGAAACGCTTCCTCATGTCCAGTCTAAACTTCCCCTGACTGATGCAGCTTTGAATCATTCCCGTGCCTCCTGTCACTGGATACCAGGGAGCAGAGACCAGCACCTCTCTCTCCGCTTCCCCTCCTCAGGAAGCTGTAGAGAGCAATGAGGTCGCCCCTCAGCCTCCTTTCTCCAAACTAGACAAGCCCAAAGTCCTTAGCTGCTCCTCATAGGACATTCCTCCCAGCCCTTTCACCAGCTTTGTTGCCCTCCTCTGGATGCATTCAAGGACCTCCACATTCTTCTTAAATTGTGGGGCCCAGAACTGCACACAGTACTCAAGGTGAGGCCGCACCAATGCTGAATACAGGGGGATAATCACCTCTTTTGACCGGCTGGTTATGCTGTGTTTGATGCAGCCCAGGATGCGGTTTGCCTTCTTGGCTGCCAGGGCACGCTGCTGACCCATATTGAGCCTGCTGTCCACCAGCAGCCCCAGATCCCTTTCTGCAGGGCTGCTCTCCAGCCACTCCTCTCCCCATTTACACTCGTGCCCGGCCTTACTCCACCCTAGGTGCAGAATCGGGCATTTGGACTTGTTAAATTTCATCCCATTAATCATAGCCCAATGCTCCAGTCTATCTAGATCCCTCTGCAAGGCCTCCTGTCCCGCAAGGGAGTCAACAGCACCTCCCAGTTTGGTATCATCAGCAAACTTGCTAATGGTGCATTCAACTCCTGCATCCAGATCATTGATAGAAATATTGAACAGGACTGGCCCTAGGATTAAACCCTGAGGAACACCGCTGGTGACCCATCACCAGCCAGATGTAGCCCCATTTACTACAACCCTTTGAGCTCTGCCCTTCAGCCAGTTCTTCACCCAGTGTACTGTAAACCTGCTCATCCCACAGTTGGACATGGACATTAGAAGTTCACCGTTACTCCTTTAATGGAAAGAATACAAAAAACGCATCATGACCAGGTGCAACTTATGCACTATTTATGCACGTTATCGCTCAGGTACTGTATTTGCTGGGAATGAAGTAAAATTCCACTATATTTCTGTGGGAAAAGTCTTTTAACTGTAGCTTTAACGGAGCAAAAGAAGAGGAACTCATGTACATATGCTCACTCACACATTATATGAGTCACACACAACTATGAGGCTATGTGATTTAAGAAAGTACATTGAAGAAAAGGGGATTTAGTTGATGGCGGCAGCTATGCCGGATGTCCATAGAGGTTGTTGCCAGGTGTCACAGTGAGGGCTGATTCAAGGTCAGCCCTGAACATCCTCCTGGCTGTACTCGCCCGGCCCTGGGGACGCCCCGGTGCTCTCCCAAAACACGGGTGTGCAGGCCCCAACTGCCGGCAGCTGCCCGGCCGAGGCAGTGGCCGAGTTTGCAGGGTTTTGGTAAAAGAGGCTCTCTGGAAAAAATATTTGTGTTTTGTGCCAGCTGTGTTGCAGAAAGCTGTTTTTGGGAAGGCCTGCTGCTTCACTGCAGGGCACTGTATTTCTTTGCTTATAAAACTTGGTGTATGTTTTAGCCAGTGTGCTGGGAAGCAGCCTGTGAGACGGGTACCCAAGTGTGTGTCCATGGCCCCATAACACGTCCTTTGCATATCACGTTCAAGTCCAAAAGTCTCTTCAGACGAGACACTTCCTTGTCTGAAGGAGAAGTGCGAGCTTCCTCTCCCTGTGATGTAAAATGGCCGCCAAGGGGGGCCAGCAGCAGAGCGGACCTGCTGCTGGCCCTCCCCTGCCCTTGGCGCTCCTGAGCCTCCCCACCAGCCAGTCAGGGGCCCAAATGCCTGAGGAGGGACGAACCCACGCCTGCTCCCCACATCTTCCCGTGTTTACCTCAGTGGGTTTCTCCTCTGTCGAGCTCCCACCACCAACCACAGCGAGCCCACGGCTGTGACTCCGGCTTTCGTGTCCTGGCAGGCACTACATCTCATCTGCCACAGCTCAGCCCCACTGCAGAGAAGTTGTCTCAGGCGAAACTGGGCTCTTCCCAAATACTGTTTGCCGTGTCATGAGATTGCTGGGGCTCAGCCTTGCTGGAAAGGGACGTTGTTTTGGCTTCGACTGGCGGCAGCGTGCGTCTGCGTGGTGTGTCAGCAGGCGCCGAGCCTACAGATGTTCCCCATGCTGCAGCCAGGCAGGTTTTGCTGGCTGCAGTAGCACCAGAGACGACGCTATGAGGCTTTAACACTTGGAGTTGTCTGTGATCATTTCCCCAGGCAGCTGGCTCTCCCATGGAGTACTTGGCAGGACCTCCAGCACAGGGCCAGTGCTTGTGCACCAAGGGGTTGAGGGCTTCCAGGTGCTCACGGCCACCTCCCTGCCCCTCCATCCTGCGCCAGCTCCCACAGAAGCTCCTCTGAAACACGTACCACAGTGCCTGTGACAGGTTTGGGGCGGGGGGGATGCAGGTGCTGTTTGGAGCCGTGTAAAGTAAGACCGCTATGGCTGAACTTAGAAAAGATCATGAAACAGAAGGACCATTTGCGAGTGCCACTGTCCCCATAACGCTGGGGCTATGAAGCACGTGGGGCAGCCCAGCCAGCTGAGGGCCTGGGGCTGCACCCCAGCAAGCGGCCAGGGCTGGCCCAGCCCGGCCCACGGCATGCTTGTGTTTCTAACCCTTTTGTTGCCAGCTGCGCATCGCTTTAGGTGGATTTATATTTGTTCTATGTTCTTTACTCCTGCAAGCAGGAGCACCTGATGCTTTATATTTTAAATGAAAGGACCATCAATTCTTGGATTCTAAAGGCTCCACAGCTTCTCTAAGAAAGAACGGGAGATAATGTCACATCCTCCTCTACACCTCACAAACCCTTCTTGCTTTTAGACCTGTGTTAAGAGGACCTTTGGCTTTTACAGTCCCGTGCTTATTCCAGAAAATTCCCTAGCTGAGAAACCAGACATAAGCACGTGTAAGGGAAGCCCCGGATACCTGAACTGTGCTTGAGAGGCACATGGCTATGGGTGCGTAGAGGCAAACCTGGTCCTGCCTGGGAGTGAAGCAGGGATGTCTGAGTACATTGAACTGCAGGGGCGAAAAGTGCTTTGGCTTTTAACAGCAGAAAATAATAGGCTTGCTAACGCCAAGCCTAAATGGCAAGAAAAGGAGCTCTGGGGTTCTGATTTCCCACAGGACTTCTGTAATCAAATTTCAGTCACACCTTGGTGACGCCAAACTCAGCGTAGAAATGCAAGATCATTTTATTGCTTCCCTGTGTTGAGAAGGTAATCAGCTGATGCCTATAAATCCCAAGTATTTGCTTACGAAAAGGTTTTTTTTTTCCTCTGGTATTCTTTAACTTTGTCCTCACTTCATCGTCATTTGGCCCAGCTGTACTTTGTAATGTAGTGGACTTTGTTTTATCAGCCTTTTTTACAGTCTGCCAGCTTTCAGAGTTATGCAGTTACATAAAATGGGTGTGTTTCTGTGCCTGGCTAAGGAAAAACATACACTGACTGCCACTATCCCTTGAATTTTCAGCTAGTTTTGGTTTTGTTTAAAACTGGATTAATATAGTGTTACTTCTTTGATGCTAGCGCTTGTTGCTGCCTCTATCTGCCAGTTCTGCCTGTTGCTCTTCAGCACCAAATAATTTCTGCTCCTACGCCACTAAATCCAATGCTTGCTAATCCACTGAGTTACGGCTAATGAGATCAATGGGAGGTAAAAATAATCCAGAAATTATTAATGTATCCCAGGAATTTACCTGTACAACTTCTGATTTTGTGAAATAAGAATCAGTTTCTTCTGATTACATTTGCCTGGAAAGAATGAAGCCTAAACCATTTCCCTTGATGCCATTGCCTCCGTGGGGCGCATGGCTTCCCCTGGCAGGTTACATGGTCAGCCCCTGCACCTGGCATCCCTTCACTGCTGCAGACCTCTCCTCCTGCCTCTTTTTTTCTTTACTTTTTCTGCCCCAATGGCAAAGCTACAGGTCTTTACAGAGGTTATTACCTCTAGGAGTGGTGAACGCAGATTTTGATCCTTCCCTCCACATTAACTCTGAAAAAAATAAAAAAAAAAGAAGACCCATGTGCCTGCAACTGTAGCTAAAATGTATTCAGGCTGTGTGGTCGGAAATGTACATCCGTGTTAGCCCACGGTAGGAAGTTGACTGGGGAAAAACCAAAATTCTACCATATGAACTGATTGCAAAAGGCACAAGACTGTAGACCAAAACTACCAGTCCTTTTGTTTCTTCCTGTAAAAGCTGTGCGGTCGTGTTTCTATGTGGGTGACTGAAACGGGTCAAATGTGAAAGTTCAGGGAGATGGTGTCTTCACTGTCCAGACTGGAGTTTGCTCATCATGAGAGGAATTAGAGGAAGACTGTTCAAAGGTACCTCTGCAGTGGTATCTGGGTGTGTAATTATAGTAACCAGCTTTGAAAAATCTCATCCTGCACTTTTACCAGTGTGTTTTGAAAACTCCACTGCAATATCCAGGTTACTTGGAAACACCGATGGGCTTCCATGTGGAAAGCTACCGTCTCTCTCATGCTTTTTTTTCCAGGTGGAGGAAGGTTTCTAGAAGGAATTTCAGGGATTCATGTCCCTTCCCCACATGGTGGGCTCCTGGGAGGTGATTTGGAAGATGTGAAGCCAGCTCATCATGCTGTACAGCAAACTTTCAGGGGGAATGGACATCTGGTTTTGTATTCCCAAAGCGTGGTCTTTTTAACCTGTTTTGGTGGAGGGAAACAGAGCTCAAGAAAATGGAGGCGCCTTTTCCCTTTGAGTGAGCGTGACCAGCTCACACCTGCTGTGTGAATAATAGAAATACACAAAGGTGCAACTGCAAATAAACAAAACTATTTAACTTAGAGGAGTTTCTGCAACCAATGTTTGTTTTTCATCCTCATGAGCTAATTATCCCCTGGGGCTTTTTATCTCTTGCTTTGGCCTCCAGTAAATCTGTGAAATGAAACCGAAACTGGTTTGAAGATGGAATTCCCCCTCTCCCCCCATTTTCGGTAGAGGTGTGTGCCTGTGCTTTATTCTGTTATCAACCACAGTGAGTGTTTCTGATTGATTGCAGAAAAAGTCAGAGTGTGGTAGGGCGAGGCCTGGGGGACAGGAGAAGAGCACCTGGCAGTGCTGCACTGGTGTCGGGCTGTGCTCCTACCCCAGAGCCCACGTTCACCATCTTCAGCCTTACACCCTCTCCTCCATGAGCTCCCTGCTGGGATTAGTCTGAGGTCCTGATGGGCTCTAAAGCCCTTCATCAAGGTTGCACTTACCAAAAACCTGCTCGACAGCAAAAAGGTTAGCCAGATCTTGGGGGGACAAAGAAGAGTCCTGCGAGGGAGTCGTGCCTGGGTAGTGAAGTTACGGCCTGCTTTGAGTTTGCAGTGAGATTAAACATCAGTGGCAGGCATGCTAGTCGTGTGTTGTTTTGTTTCAGATAGCAGCTAATGCCTTTATTTAAATTGCAGCCACTTCTCTGAAACCGGAGTTCCTGAAAAAAAAGCATTTAAGCAATCCTGCCCAGGCAAGCAAAACAACTGGGCAAAGCCAAGTCTGTTACGTGTGGTGAATTATTTAAACCAAGGCAAACAGCTGTGCGCTGCAGGTTTCGTCGGCGCGTGCCTCTGTGTGTGTGTGTGTGTGTGTGTGTGTGTGTGCACGCATGGCTGTGCATGCATGGCTGTGTGTGCATTCCTTCAGCTCAGCTTTTGCTCCCCCAAGGCGTGTGGAGGGAGAGCCCAGGGGAGCGAGCGCTGTGAGGAGGAAACTTGTGCAAGCTGAAGGAAATAAACCTTCTGGTCAACTCAAAGGAAGGGAGGCATGAAGCACATCTCAGTGCTAGCCTCCCGCCCGAGGTAATGCTGTGTGGCAGTGAATTACGCCATGGCTTCCTGAGTCCCTGCTCCATATGTAGCTGGTGTTTTCCCTGCAGCTGCGTTAGCGAGACCTCCGCATTCAGCTGGCCAGGCTCCAGGATGGCAAGGCTCCCAAGACAAAATGCTGTGTGCAGGAACGCATTAAAGCACTTATATGGCTCTTTGGGGGAAAAGTTTGCATTGGCTTTTTGAATTACGTTGAGAGCAAAGGCTTCTTAAAAGAAGAGGGGAGGGGGAAGGGTTGTTTTTCTCACATATATTATGTTTTAACTCAAATTATGTAGACAAAAAAGCCTCCTTCCATGCTGTTGCTATGGCTACGGCTTGGATCATTGTGCGGGAGCCTGTGAGCAGGAAAACGCCAAGCAGAGAGGGGATGGCAAGCCCAGCGCTCCTTCTTCTTGCAGCCGGGTATGGCCCTCCACCGCATCCTCCAGCTGCAAGTTTGTCCGAGGCCACCTTTCTATCCCCACCCGATGGGAACGTGGAAATGCTGCAGTTGTGAAGTCTTCTGCTGGCTGGCTCGGCGTGAAGAGGACTTCCCGGGTCATGAGCTTGAGAGCGAGAGCAAGGAGAATCTTTGCACCTCACCTCCCCAGAGATGTTATCAGCGCTGTCATAACACCCACTCTCTAACTCTTCCCCAGAGGCAGGCATGCTGCAGCAAGGAAACAGGGTAACACAGAAGGCTGACATACCTGCAGGCCCCACACAAGCCCTGTGCCTGTGCTGTGATGGATTCCCACTGGTGTGATACCAGGGACCAGCTCAAAGCCTACTGGTGTTGCTTAGCCCTGATCATACGCTTGCACTGCAGCTTGGTGGTGTGATCATGACCCTGGAAATGAAGAAAGTCAAGCCGGGTGAGGTTTCTCCCGTGTCTAAACCCATAGAAAATACTCAGCTGTATGTCTCGATTGTAGTTACAGAGTCACTTTGGTCCCCAGGTAGCTTGAGAAAAAGTTATTGAGGGTATTTAAAATTGGTCTTTTCTTGAGCCATGGCATTACCACATTGCTCTGTTGGAGACTGTACCATAACTGTGAGAATGTTTCTGCTGTTTTTAAAAACCCTACCTCTTAGTAGGATCTCAGTGAAAGTCACATCTGAAAGGTTAGTCCGTGTTTTTACTTTCACATGTGAATGTTTAAAATCATCACAGTTGGCTAGAAAAGGTCTTCTCGTTTAGCACTGCCTCGCTTGTTTTCTGTGACTCCCTGAGAATCTATTTCAGCGAAATTCGTTTAGAAAATGCAATGGTAAACTGCATTGGCAGAAGAAGATGAACAAGATATGATAAACACTTTTAAATTGATTGAAAATTTGACTAAGCTGCTTACTTTCCTAATTATAACGCCTAATTAGTTAGCTTGTTCCATTCAGTCATGCAGCTTTGATAGCCTGACTGTGCTCCAGAAGTCTAGGGCCTGAGATTTAAGCAGGTCTGTCCTAGATATCTAATGCACTGTTAATTTGAAAAGAAAAACATTGTTAAACTGCTCTACTAGTAATCACCTTCTGGACCGATATACGGACCCAAAAGCACCAGCTTAAAATAACTTCAAACCAGATTCCACTAGGACTGAGATGCACAAGTAGGTTACTGTAGCTCCCAGAGTTAACCAGTGAAGTTACTGCAGCTTCACCAATGAGAAGATGCAACACCCAGACGCTCAGCGAGAGGTGCTGGAGACCATCCCGTCCTTCCCATACTGTCTCCAGTGCTAGCTACTGGGCCGGTTAGCTACCTCCTTTGGCCTACTGAATTGCAGAAGCATACAGGCTCAGCAAGAGCAAGTAGGGAGGTTCATAGCCTAGCATTTCATCTGCTGTCAAGTGAGAAACAGAGATTTCTGTTCCCCTCGGGCAGGAGAGGGATTTGAGCCTCAGGCTCCCGCGCGTGGTATGAAGCTCTCACAGCTGAGGTGCTGCACAGGCACGGGGAGTGTCTGGAAATGACTGTTTCTTATGCAGAACCTGATCTGCTAAATCAGGGTAATTTACGTGACAGATTCTGGGCTCAGTCCAGCCTGTGTTTGTCCAGACAACCACCTGGACATATGCTACCTTCTGCTCTCTTCCAAGAGCTCCTGTATTTCTTATTGGTCTTCTCATTCCTGAGGCAACAGCTGACAGCCGTATCTCACACCTGGGCAGAGCTGGCACACTGCTGCCTACGCCTTAGTTAAAAACAAAACAGGAAACAAGAAGAGTTTCATGCTAAATGCCCTGCACATCCTGCTGCGGGTGCTAGGCAGAGGGATATCTGGTTCTTAAAGTTAGTTTAGAATTACCCATGGTTGAAGCAGTCACTGCCCATTACTCTCTAGGATGAGGAGACATCTTCGATGACACATGATTTACGCAGTGATCAAGGTATGTTTAAAACCTTGTTTTATTTAAACCAGTGCACGTTACAAGGCAGGTAAGTCTCTCCCCTTCCTTTGAAGCAAAAGCAGTGCTGGCCAAAAGAAGCCTTTTATTGCAGGGTTACTACAGAGCAAGAGGAGAGTAGCGTAAAACTTGCACGCATCCACTTTCACCATCAACTTAGGAGAAGGGCAGGCACAGTATTGTGAAGTTGGTAAGTTTGTTTCAAAGCTGATGATTGATTAAAAAATTGATGAGCAGCATTATTTTCACTTACTGCTGTACAAAGGCTTAAACACGCAGGATCTGAGTTTTTCATTGCTTCACACAGCACTTAATTTCAGGCAGCTTACTACTGCCACCAACTACACAGCACTGAAGCACGTGAAAAACTCTGTACAGTATCTGAAATCATATACATAAATCCAGGTTACCAGATGCATTCCACGTTGATGTTTTAAGACTCACATAAGGGAGTTTCTTCGTGGTTTGTAAAAATACCTTCTCCTACCCCTGACCACTCAAACCTATTTTTGTGATTTAGGCTTTGAAACTACAGCTAGATGCATCTTCCCCTTCAAGGTTACATCCTCCTGACTGAGGTGCTCAGTAGGCAATGGCACAAGCTCCAGATTTTCTGGAGCCACTTTCCAGAGAGCAGAGACCAGTAGCCTGATTTAGGGGCTCCAACCGTAACTCAAGCGTGGTTCACTTGCACAGAACGCTCACTAGACAGGATGCTCTGCACCATGCGGAAAGCGGAGGCTGATCTCAAACCTCTCCAAACACTCAGCTTCAGCACAGGTGCTCAGAACCTCGCCACTGGGTCCTGCAGGCAGACAAGAGCACCTCTTGCTACTCTGGGACTGTGGTAAATTGTGCTTCACTTGTGAAAATGTTTGGGTGAATTTTTATTAATTTGCATGTTACCTAACTGAAAACTATGTGAGAATTAAAGTCAAAACTACTGCCATGAAGTGAAAACACTATTTATTTTTATAAAAGGCAATAATTAAAACAAACCCTACCAGTGTGTACATTGTACACATTTGAATGACACTTACAAGAATGAAGTTTCCATATACAAAGATTACAAGCCCACACTGGTAAAGGATGCACACAAGCACATACGCAACTTCACAGATGCCTCAACTCCAGATCACAGTACCAATTACTCTATGACCACACCTGCATAGCATTTTCATTATTAGCATCCACACTACTTTATTCCACTACAAACTGTACACAGAAAGCAAGGAGTTTATTCAGAGAGCACATATATTCGCAGAAAGAATTTATTTGCTGGAATAATCTCTCACTCTTCTGTTGCCATCTTCAAGAGATACTCTTTGTCAATTTTGAAAAGCCTCCACCCCTCCTCAGTGGACAGATCAGAGGCGCCCCTTCTCTTATAGAACCTGATGGACGGTTCGTTCCACTCTGCAACGAGGAAGTGCATACTGCTGCAGCGGCACTTCACAGCAACCTGCAAAAAAGCACGCAACATGACACGTTTCAAACAACAGCGCCAGATGACAAGCCTACTAAGAACTGGTGAGACTACTCAGCAACTAACCATCACCAGAAATCATCAAGTTCATTCTGTCTGTCACTTCAGCACCTGTCACTGTTTAACAGACTCTAGACAATGTTTGAAGCTGTCTGGTGTCCTGTCACCTCCTTTAATTTAATGCTGAGTAGTGCTGAAGGAGCAGCTCTCGTGCAGTTAGCGGAAGAGCAACAATACTGCCTTGCCCTGTGTCCTCAGTTCTGCTTGTTTAGACTTATCACTTAGACATACCTGACTCAAGTTCTTCAGAATTTCTGACCCAATGCCCAGTCCTAAAAAAAAAAAAAACCAACAAGAAACTAAGTTTTCATTTTAAAGAAGCCCTATAGAAAGCAACTCATCTAATTCTGTAATACATACCTCTGTACTCAGCCATCACATAAAAATCTTCAAGATACAGCAGTTTTCCAATCCACGGATCATAAGTGAAATAATACATGGCAAAGCCCACAATGCAGTGTTCTGAAACAAAGGGTGTAACTTCAGCTAGTCTGAATTTAAAAGGCAAAAATACTAAGCCTTACATGCATGTTTAAACATACAGATTCTCTTTCTGTGACATGCAGACATTTGCTACTAGGTTAGAATTAAGAATGAAGTTTGCAAGTAAGCACACAACTGAAAATGCAAGTTCTGACAAACTTGTATCAACCTAACAGAATGAAGATTGCCCTTGTCATACCCTGAAATCCTCAAAAGCACTATCATAGTAAGTGCTGAACACAAGGCTTTTTTCTATAAATGCATACCCTACTGATTTATCAGTATTTCCATTCTGGAATACAAGTAAAAGCTTTACACAGCAGTTCACGATCTAGATGATTGCCCCAACTCCACTTCCTTAGCAACCAAAACAGTCCATCAAACTCTGAAGAGCACTGATCTTTCAATGTATATTCCTCAGTAACTACACTGTGCGAGAAGGCATGCTCACAGGCCACCTTTACAGCAGCATTTCCAGCACCTCAACTTATGCTTCCCCTGACAGCATCACGCTGTTTTCTTTACCTTCAGCACCACAAAGTCAAGGTAAGTAAAGCTGCAGCTTCAATTATAATTCTGTGGCTCAACAGGGAAGAGAAACCGACTCTTCCAACAAAGTATTTTAACTACGTCTGCCGTAACACTCTGCACATACTGTAAGAGAAGCGTGCAAACAGATTTCTGATCTATTGTGTCTTTGGTAAAGGTGTGGGAATAGCACTTGTCCCTGGAGACCTTACCTCATATTATGATCATCTACTTTATTGTGTAACGGATCTTTTAGTTACCTCCCCGCCCATCCATGTACACGGAAGGGCCATGTACATGGCGAAGCTAGAGACTGTAACCTGAAGATTGGGGACAAATTAAAGAAAAAAATGTGATTCAACAGGATTACATAAAGGTAAGTCAGGGTCAAACAAGAAAAGCCATTTAATTAATTGGAGTCAAGTACATTATGTTATACCTGATCTTCCCACGCCTCCAGGATTAGCAACTACTTCAGCAGAGTATCACTATATGTTACTGCATTTAACAGTTAACCTATGCCTCCTACCCCAATTCATTGGTGGAACCTTATGTATAATCGATAACATTAAGTACAAGATGCCTCTTGTGTATTTAGCATCTAAAAATAAGTATCAGGAAGTCTCACCTTCAGGTGACCAGTGTTCTTTTGGCACTTCTGCAACCAGACAGTGGTAGAAAGGGTGCTCGCCAAAGCCATCCTCAAGCAGTTCTAGAAAAGCAGAACACATCAGCACCTGAGCTACAGATACTGTCACTAGGCTACCAACCCGGTGAGCAGATGCCTCTTTTGTACCTTTCTCAGTTAGCACCACTTGATCCTCCATGTCCTCGTATTTCGCTAGTTCCTGGAAGAGAACGACATGTAAGCGGACTCTCCCCGCAGGTCCCCGCAGCCGCTTCCCTATTGGCCGCTCCCCGCCCCCCCGCAGCCTTGCGCAAGAGCTTGTTTTTCGCTCAGACAGAAGGGCAAAGGTGCTGGCCCCCCCCCCCCCCGCCGCCGCCGAAGGCTGCGGATCTGCCCCACACCCGGCCGCCCGCCGCGGGGAGACCGGCGCCTGACGAGAGCTCCGGCCCCGCCGCGCCCCGCAGCGAGGGGGGGCACGCAACGGCCGGTCTCGCGTGCCGCCGGAGCGACGCCGCTCCCCGCCGCCCCCCACCTTGATCAGTCGCAGCAGGTCGGGGCAGTCCTCAGGACGCGCGGCGCGGATGCTGAACGAGGCCATTTTCGACGGCGCTTCCCCCTGCGGCCCCCTCGGCTGACGAGTCCCCGATGTGTGAACAGGAGGAGCAACTGCTTCTTCATTCGTGTCCCGGGCGCGGCGGCCACCTGCGGTCAGTCAGGCTGAGAGCATGTCCCGGCGGCGCTGAGCAGACAGGCGACCTTCCTCCGGCTGCCGGTGCGTCCGCGACTCGAACTATGCCGAGCGCCGCCGCCGACTTCCCTATTTATAGACGCCCACGCTCCGCCTCTCCCCGCACGCAAGCCAGTGGGAGCGCCCGCGGTGCTCGCCCTCAGCCAATGATAGCGCCCCTCCCCGCAATCTTGCCTCAGCCTGCCAGCAACAGCTGGTGCGGCGTGTCTCGTGACGCAGCCCGCCGCCCCCCCACCCCCCCCCACCCCCCCGCGGTGGCGCCCCCTAGCAGAGCCGGGCGGCGCTGCAGGGCGCCCGGGTTAAACCTCGCCCCTTCTCCCTCAGCGTTGCGGGGGGAGGGTGGCGGGACCGGGGCTGACCCCCCCCCCCCCCCCCCCCCCGCCGCCCCGACCCGCCCGGGGAGCCCGCCTTGGTGCCCTTTGGGGCTGCGGGCTTCTCCCGGCACCGGCTTTCAGGGTTCCCCGAAAAGTGAGCCCGTCGTTGCCCCAGCGAGCGCCACTGCGCCTGAGTCGGGGCTCTCCCTGCGGCGGCGCGGAGCGCCGCGCCACCATCTTAGGGGCCGTGGCGCCGCCCTGGCCGCAGGCTCTGCGCTGGGGGAGTACGGCGGCTTTCGGCACGGCATTTTTCACCGCTGTGTGGAGGGGGAAAAAAAAAAAGCCTCTGTACTTACTTGAAATATTAAGTAATGACCCGTATCAAACCCTGCGGGGGGGGGTGTGTGGTGTCTAATACCAAGGTACGCCCCTGGGCAGGAGCGTCCTGGTGGAAAAGGTTTCAAAACATTGACGTTTCACTTTGGGCTTGGGACATTGTCCAGCCTGACACACACACCATAACTGACCCGGTTTACCAGCCTGACTGGAGAGGAAGGGGTAGCGCTGGGAGAAGCACAAAGGACAGGAGTGTTTACAAAACAGGAGGGATCTGCCAGTAGTCTGCCATAAGAGACTCCTTCCTGATGGAGGTATGGATGTCCCTGAGAAGAGAGGTGGGCGTGATGAAGAAATTCAACATGGAGAAACTCTCCAAAAAGGCTTTGGAGTATGAAAGGATGGAGGAATTATCCCCAGCCCAGCTCTTCCTCTGAACATTACCTACAGATGTCAATCTATCCCGCAGAATGAGAGCTGGATCTTGATCTAGATGACCATGCAGGTCTATAGACCTACCAGCTAGGCCACCCAGAGAAGAAGTATAATTCTTTGGCATACGCGTGGTTTTCTTTTCACCCTCTTCTATACACTTTGCAACCATCATGTCCATTCTTAGATACTGTAAAGGAGCTCTTTATTTTACATTTAGCTTAATCTGACTTGTTTTAAGAGTGATTTGGGATATGGGAAGACAGTAAGTCATGCTACTGCTGCGGAGTAACAATCCTGAAAACCTGGATTCCCAAACACTCTCACAACACTCGCACCCTGTTTTTCAGTGTATCCAACAACCTATAAGGTTCACCTTCATTTAGACAGAGGGGCCAGCATGCAACATGATACTACAAAAGAACTGTATAAAGAAGTGTGTATTCTCATGGGTGGTGTTAGCGAAGAAAATCCTTTGGCACACGGTGGAAAAGTGCCCAGAGTCCTGGAAGAGTAATTTAGGATTTATGCAAACACCCTAACTGGCTCAGTTTACCCTCTACTGGAGCAAAAATGGAGATGCCCAAAGAACAGAAGCATTTCCAAAACACAAAGCAACAGCCAATGGCTAGTAGTAGAACAGTTAAGATTTGTTTCATGAGTTATGGATCTGGAAATCCTTCAGGACAGGGCTTTGGTAGGGAGACTGAGTAAACTAGCAAAGAATAGACTCAGCCTAACTACATACATTTAATGAATATACATTTTTTCAATCCCTAGAAATGATCTGGGATCAGAAATGGGGAATACTGTCTCTGTGAAGGACTTAACAGTACTTGTGTCAAAGAGTTAACAGTGTGTGTGTTGTGTCAACTCTTTTTGTTTTGCATTTCACAGTGAGGAAGTCATGCTGTCAGGAAACCTACTGTTGTGTAAGAACAGAAAGTGCCTGGTTTCTTTCATTCTTAAGTCAGAGAAGTCATATGATTTTAGAAGTTGAAGTTTCAGCAAAAAAAAGCATTTTCCACCTTGACTGTTTTTGAAAGTCCTGCTTTAACTTGCTCAGAAATATGCTGATATTGTGTTACCCCAGTGAATACAGTTCATTGGAGCTAGCTTTCAAATTCACAAGGCAGAAGAAAAAACTATTTAAAAATTTCCTAAACTATCAAAAATAGTTTCATGAAACAATAGGAAATGCAGAGAATAAAAAAAACACAAAAGGAAAATGAGATATGTAATTAAGATACCTAGATCTCAGAGACTATGCTGCAATTATTTAGTTATATATTACTAGAGGTATTTTTTCAGAATAAGTAAGGTTAATAAAAATGGTAAGAATATTTTACAAAGAGGTTTACAAGAACTCTGTTTTGTGAATGAATCAGACTGATGGGCCTTGTACTTTACAGCTTCTTCCTTTTGTCTCAGGTCTGTTCGTCTTTGAGCAGGTTTCGTGTCATCTTGACGTAGCCAAGGTCAGTGGTGAAATCTCTAATGACTTGTGTAGGGCTCGGATTTTATCCTTGAGTGGTCAGCCTGCTTATTTGCACTTCTCTCCAAGGGAATGAGTAGTGGTAAGTTTCCTGAAAAGGATCAAGTTTTTCTCAAATTATGCAAATATGTATGCTGGAAAGTGGTTAGCAAACGTGTTTAAGGTAAACCGATGTTGAAATAACCTGTTATAATGAAATATGCACTGAAGTCTGGATTAGCTCGCTTTTCTGTTAGCAGCCAGCAGCTTCTTCCATGCAGAACCTGCTGACTGTGAATCCATCTGCATTTCCACCAGGAGGGTTGGTACTTTGAGGGGTAGAATGGTTAGAATTAAAGATCATGTGCATTGTTCCTCTTATTCTCATTTTATCTCCTCCCTAAATCTTACATGTAAGTGGAGAAACAGAAAATGTCATGCAAAATAGCAAGCAGCACTTTCTTTTTTAGCATGCAACAGGAACTGGTATTAATAAAAGCACACAGAGTGCTACGTATCTGACTGGGGCAAGTTTTCCCCACATCCTCTCCCGAAATGGAGGTCTTGTCTAGTCTCAGGCTACAGGAAATAGCTGTGCTAGTTCTCCAAGATCTTTTCACGGCGATGCAACTGAACAATTTATTCAGAGAGTTATGGGACCTCAGCTGGACTTGTACTGACAGCATATTTTTATTTGCATCTAAATTTCTGAATATCTCTTTTCTTGGAGGCTGGACAGAAAGGCTCGAAGTGGGCACCAGTTTTCTTTCTTTACTGTTCAACTAATCAAACTCTCTTTACTTCTCGTATTTTAATTTTTTATTTCCTCCTTCGCTAGGAGGATTCCTTGAATTCCTGTATGAATGCCTCTCTCATGCCTCAAAGGTTCTCTGTTTATAATAAATAAAAGAGGGAAGGAGAAGAACTGCTTATTCCACATTAAAATGCAGTGAGTTAATAATTTTTGATTACACTATTAAATGTTCTCAAGTATTTCAATCCAAATTGTATCTCCAAATTATATCTCCTGTCAAATCTCTGGAGCAAAATACAGAAAATGCAATTAATATTCAGTATTGACCTGTAATTTTTCCAGATTAGTCTTTGGACAACATTCAGGACTCTCTTAGCATTTTCAACTGAATAATTTCTTCCTAATACTTAGAACTTGCATTGATATTTATGAGTTCACAGTTGCTTCCAGAGATTTCTTTCGAGCAACTTACAGTTTATCAACACTAGGCTCTGTTGAATTGTTGAATTCTGCTCAGAATTTGGGGCAAATGCAAAATTAACAGTTTCACATAATAAAACTACATGAATTTCCATATGCTGGAAATAAAAGGACCATCATTTTCCACTATCATCTTTGAAGACATATTTTAGGTCATTAGAACCCTATTCCTGTAAGCTAATACATCTCATCTGTCATTTGTAATTATGCAATTTGATGAATTTGGGATTTAGACATAACTAATTATCTGCCTGCATCCACAAATCATCTATATCATGCATGCAAATAATTTGGGGTATAAAAGTTATAGAAATAGATGTTGGGAAAAAATCAAGTCAGGCCTCAATTTTATAACTTTACGTTTTGGATACAGTAGGAAGTCTCTTTGGCTCTGATCCTGCAATATACTTCAGTCGGTGTTCTTGGGTGCAGTATGTCAGGCTCTAAAAAGAAACCTGGGGAAATTAAATTTTTCCTTAAAACTAATGGGGGTTCGCATGATGAGCAGGTGTTTTTCTTACATGTCACAATCACAGCTTTGTCTTTTGGCACACTTTTGCACTGACCAGAGGTGATTCTTTTCATGGCATCTTGGTTTTTGAACCTTCAGCACGCACCCGTACCGGGTTTCCACATTTTTTCCCCACGACCAGATGAACGAGAAGCTTTGCAATAGCGCTCTCGACTTTTTCCTCTGTAGTCACGCAGACCTGGTCTATGCGTGGTCATGTAGCAAGAGCCGTGTGACTGTATGGGCTGGCATATACAAGGGCTGTAGCTGGGGACGGGACTGGTAAGATGTTTGGGGGTGTGGGGCCAGCTGAGAGGAGCCTTCCCCGTATCCTGCTGTGCCTGCTGCTCTGCCCGTGCTCTGCCTCCTCCATGAACGAGGCTCACCCGCCAGGCCCCTCGCTTGTGCCTGGTTATGCGGCCACGAAACAGGAGGGAAGTGCTCGCACCACATCCATGACAGAAAAAAACGTGTTAGTAGCAAGGGTCCGTTCCGGGCGGGCTTTGCTCAGTGTGCAAGGCACGCAACTTCAGTCTCTCGGCCTTTCAAAACAGAAATCTGCAATCTATCACAAGTCTCATACAAAAAAAGACACAAATCCTATTTTTCAATTCACATAGCCTTAGTTTAGTTTGTTGAGAAGCAATTTATCAAAAAGGTGATAGAGAAAAAAAGACTGATCAGGTGTTACTCTTGCAAATAATGAATAATCTGGTCAATGTACTTTCACTGTTTGCTAGAGCATCTATTTTCTCATATCCTCATGCCATCTCAGTGATGTCTTTGGCAAGTCTTCAGCAAGGTATGCTTGACAACTTCACTGCTAACTCGTACCTCCTATAAGCACCATTTTGCTGGCAAGTTGAGATGACCAGTGAGAACCACACACATTCTCGTCGGCGCGAAAGCCACGGGCTGCACCTGGCCACCTATACGCAAGTCACTCGGAGGTGCCGACACAGTTAGCAGCTAGTTCTCTCCAAGTTAGATCCTTACCGGCTCTGCCGTGTCTCTGTGCAGAGCAGGAGCTGCCCCTCTGCCCCCGGACCCCGGCGCAGGCTGATTGTTCTGTCTGCTCTAAGGTTCTTCAGTTCCCAGTAATAAAAGTAATTCTGATGAATTAAATTGGTTGATGATTCGCCTGTGGAAAGCGCACAGCTTATTTAACACGGGCAGTGTTTTCTTAAACCTCTTCTCCCTAGAAAATACCGAGGCTCTCAATTACCTTCCCTAACAGTGCCACCAAGTGACCGGCCAGGGGAGGAGGCCGTGTCCCCCCGTGCCCCGGCTGCACGCAGCCGTGTGGAAATTGAACCGGCGCCACTGCAGGCCCGCCGGATCGGGGAGCCCCTCCGAGGCCTGCTGAACGCCCGCCTTTGCGGCCCGGCTTGGGGGGCAGGTCGGCGGGATCCGGGCCTGGCGAGCCTGCCCTCTTCAACACACCGTGAAAAAAAAGGAGTATTTAAAAAAAAAAAAATTAAAAAAAATAATCACGGTATTTGTTAAGAGCCAGTGCCCCGCGGAGCCCGGCGGCAGGGCTTGCCCGCTCTGCTGGGGCCCGTCTGACGCCTAACGGTCGCCGGCGGCCTCAACCTCCGCCCCCGTCAGCGGCCGCGCTGCCCGGGGGAGAGGGAAACGGAGGGACCGGCGGCCCGCCCCCGTGTGGAAGGCGCGGTCGCTGGCAGAAGGCCGGTGCCGAGCGGTACCGCCCGGTGGGCCCGGAGCCGCTCGGGGGCGGGAAGGCCGAGGCGAGCCGGCTCCGGGCGCCCCTGCGCGGGGAGCGCATAGAGCGTCGCGGTGGGAAGGCCGCGCACAGAGCACTTTCTGTGCCAGGCGAGCCGCGAGTCTATGGTGCTGGGGGACCGCGTGCCTGGGGCAGGCGTGGCCCCGCAGGCGCTGGGCGAGCAGCGGCCCCGCTGACGGCTACGGCTCCGGTCCCGGTAGCGGCGCGGCGAGCACCATGCTGGCCACCCGGTAAGGCTGCCCCCGTGCCGCTGAGCCCCTGTCCGCGGCGGCGGGGCCGGGGGGGGGGCGGCTGGGGGAGACGCCGCTCCCTGCGGGGAGGAGGTGGCGGTTCCCCGCGGCGGTGCCGGGGAGGTGGGGCAGGGCCCGGGGCCGCCGCCGCCGCCGCCCTCACCGCGAGGTGCCGCGGCCCGACCCTGGCCCGGCGGCGGCTCTGCCCTTTCCCGTGCGGGGGGCTCGGCGCGTTGGCTGGCGGGGCGCTGTCAGGGCGTGGCACCCTAAAACTTGCAGCAGCGCCGCTGGCAGCGCGGCTTCGTGTGATGGCGGCTGGCGTTGTCGGTGCTGGCCCGTCTGTGTGGGGAGCGCCTGTCACGTCGCTCAGCGCGTCGGAACGGCACCAGGCTTGATAAGGTCCTGCGGGGGTGCAAGCTGGGTTGAGCGGGAAGTCATTTGCTGATTGTGCCATGAGACACCAGTCCAGAAGCTGCGCCAGTTATAGAGAGTTTTCAGCGTTGCCATTCGTGTCATCTCTGGTGCATATGAGACTCTGCTGGCTTCTGAGGGTTTTTTTTGGTGTGTTCCCTTTTACTGTCTTAAGTACTCCTGGTGTACCTGCAGACAGTGGAAGCTTGTGTGTGCATGATAGATATGTGTAGATATGTACATGAGAGAGAGATGTGTACATGGCCCTCCTTTTCCGCTGGTGCCTGAGCAGTTGCCTCTTTTTTGAGGTGAAACCCCAGCCTCAGCTGAAGAAAATTAAGGGACAGGCAACCCATGTTCCTTGTCAGGATAACGCCGTGAACTAGCGTTGTTGTCCCAAAAATCAGGATTCTTTCACCCGGTATGCAAAAAAGCCGATTAACACACAGAGTCGAGATATCTGTTTATTTCATGTCTGCGCAGAGATGGGTGCTAGGTGGTAACTCCACAAAGCTAGCACACCTGGTTAACACACGGTAAAGCATTTTATACCTTTCGAGCAACAGTTATCAGTATTTTTACAGTTGCGCTTAGTTACTCTCGTTCCTGTTGGTTCTCGCAAGTCTCATCTCCACTTAAAGTCGCAGCATCCTCTTTTTTTACTGTGCATGTTCTGTGAGGAAGGGGCTTCTGTTGGTAGGGGGCTGTCCCTACCTAAGGGTGGATTTTCTAGTATGTTAATTAGGATAGTTCACTCAAAGTTCAAGTAGCTCTTTGATTGCCCCTGTGCTTATCTTGGTATTTCTTTACCCATTGACTTATGGTGTCATCCTATTTCTCTTCTCAAGGTCACGCCTCATTAACTAAGTAGCATCCTTTGTTTTTGTTTCTCGAATATCTCCAACATCATGAGGGGTTTTACTCCTGCTGACCCTCTGTGTATTTTTGTGTTACCACAGTTTTGCTTGCCTGGAGGAGTCGCACTGGCTGCTACCTGGTTGAACACTGAATTGCTGGGTGGATTACATTCAGTGTATTTTTGTGTTACCACAGTTTTGCTTGCCTGGGGGAGTTGCACTGGCTACTACCTGGTTGAACACTTACTAAATTGCTGGGCGGATTACGTTCTCTGAAGGGTTTCATGGTTGTCCCTTCTTGCTGAACAGCTAAGAGGATTATATCCTGCACTCTAGGCTTGTTCTGAATTGCAGGAGTACTAAGCCATGGAGGAGAAGACCAGGCTTAGCTGAACGAGACTGTGTGGGAGGCCTTGTGATGTACTTCTTGGGATATTCCACCTTCCACCACTACGCACACCAGCCAAGTGCAGGAGAAGTGTATTGTTAGGGTCATGGATGATTTCCTAGATCCACATGGACCACGTCTGTGTTAGGATGTCTACAGGGTAGAAGCTGGTGTTTGGTCTAAGCTGGTTGTCCCAGGGCATCTGAATAATCAGTGAAGAGAACAGTTACTGCCAGCAAATCATTCTTCCTTCCTGTTTTCAGATAAAGACAGCTATCGGTTGGAATTTCAGCTGGCTTGAACCGTTGTACTGATTGTATCCTGTTCTAAAAATCAGGCTAAAAATAAGGAGTGGGGTTTCTGAAGTAATCAGCGCCATTCCAAAAATAAATCCTAAATTATTTTCATGGCATTAGTTTTAATGACACTAAATTCTTCTGCTCTGCCTATAGGTTGTGCACGATGAGGAAGCTTCCTTCTGTTCTGGCTAGGACACTCGCTTCTGGGACCAGTGGCTCCCCAGTGCTTCCTGACATGTCTGAAGGTAAAGTAATTGGCTGTACTTTGGAAGATTTAGCAATGTTTCTAAGGAGTTTATTCTTTCAGGTGGTGGCCCTTCATGTGTTAATATGGTTTGGATAATGGACATGTCCTTGACTCTTAGCTCATAGTGTAAGTGTTTAGGAAGTAGCAGAAAATCACTGTGTGTATTTGGAAATTAATGGCAACAAATATGCATAATCATTGAAGTTGTAGATTTAGAGGCTCATCTGGTTCTTTAGTCTTGGAAGAGCGTGTGATTCTTTTCTGGAGGGAAAACTGCTTCTGAAGTTGGCTCTAGATAGAAAGTCAATGTAGTACAGACAGGTACTGTGGCGACTGGAAAGAATGGCCAAGAAATGTAGGAACTGAGTGGAAATAATATCTTACAGAATTTTTAATGTGTCAATACCGTTAATTTCGTAAACTTAGAGAAATCTTTTAATCAGATCAGCATTGCCTCATGAAAATGCTCTTGTCAATAGAGCTTTGTGTTGAAAGATTGCTTTAGGGCTCTAATAGTAATAAACCGTAATGTTCCTGTTTCAGAAGCTTTTAAAAAAGTTTTCTTGTATTCTAATCCCATGTACTGAGAAAAGGGGAGGAAGAAAAGGGCTGGAGCCAGGTACAAGTAATTCCTTCTGGAGTGGAGTTCTGCTTGTTTCTGAGATCTTCTTTTCCCCTTTTTTCTCTAAATAGAAACCACAGGTTATCCAGTAAAAGAGAAAATGAGGGTTATTCATTGTTAGAGAACTTTTTTTCATTATTGTTAATAAATAGTAATTGGGAGGTTAAAGGAGAGAAGCAAGGATAGAGAATATTGCATACTTGCAAATATTACCCTGCTCTTTTATTTGGATAGCTGATAATGATACCACCTAGAAGGCCAGTAAAAATAGTGAAGCAGTGAGGCCATCCTGGCCTTGCCTCTGATTTGTTTCCAGGGAATACTAATATTTTTTGGCCTATAATAACTGTAAATATTTGAGATTCTGTTCCAAAATTGTAACATTTAAATAATGTTATACAAACTTTTGCTGATATGTAAACTAGTTTCCTTTAGTTTGGTGTTCATGCTTTCACAGAACACCAAATACTTATTTTTACTAGCTTTTCACATGCTTCCTCTCAGCTTTGGGTGCCAGTTGTGAATGCCCTCACTTCTTCCATGGTTCTCCCAAAGGCTACACAAAGCAGGACTTTGGAAGTTTCCTCTGAGCTAACCCTCATCCCACTTCCTGAAAAATGCTCCAGATATTCTTTCCAAAGTTAATAGCGTTTGTCAACAGTACGTGGTAGCACCAAGTTTGAAAAACTGGTTGGAATTACACTGCAAGCAGATACTACACAGAGCCAGTAGACAAAGGAACTGGAAAGCTGGCTTTGAAGGAAAGGACGAACTCAGTTGAAAACACAAAGATACTGACTGTAAATCAGGCAAGGACAGGTTGCCTACAGTTGCTTACTAAAGTTAAGGAGCATGTGTGTAAATGGAACTCAAGGAGGTAAAATAATCAGGTAACTCCTTACTAGATGTAATTTGCATTGTTTCTTTTAATTGTTAATCTAACCTGTATTTTCCACTCCGCAGGACACTTACCCATTCATGTGAATAATGGTGTGTTGTGGTAATCTGTACATATTTTAATATTTGCTGTAACACTAAGCTTACTCAGCTACTGTTTTTCCTTACTTTAGCGTTCATGAAAAATGAAATGCTATTATTCTTCTCTGTCGACTAGCTTAAAGCCTCTTTGCCTTCGGTGAATGGCTCTGATCTTATTTGTGGCAATATTGTTGTACTAGATCTCTGTCAGCACACTGTGTTTCTGGTGGTGTGCTGGATAACACGTTTCTAAGAGGCTTGTGGGATACAAAATCTCTTACACAGCAACTCCTGCAGTACTTAGCTTCATTTTAGACATTCGAATCTGCATCTTTCACTGAAGTCCAGACCAAGCTCTATACCAAAACTGGTGGTAAAATACATCGTAGCGGTCTGCCTGAACTGGATACAGCCTGGGGAGGCACCAGCACAAGGGGGCATGGATCTCATTGGCAGAGATGAATGCAGCGATCTTGTCCAGCTGCCCTCATGTCCTTCATCACAGCACAGTGCAAATAAACTCAGACCCTGCTGCTCCGGCATTAATGATCCACTGGTCACAGTTTAGGAGATACTGTGAAATACACAACATGATAACAATGGATAAACCCCATTTGCTGTAATTGTTTTGCATGTTTAAGACATTTGCCAAATAAGAAAAGAGAAAGAGTTTATGGATTTTTATGCTTAATTACTTACTTAAATTTCTGTTGTAAGATTTCTGTTGTAAATTTCTGTTGTATCTAGGAGAGCAATATAGTCTTCCCAGGGGAAAAAAAAGAAAAACTGTGTGCTTACGAGCCTGTAAAATGGACTAGATTTAGCTTGGCAACATTTTAGAAACACTTTTATGCTATGACCCTTTTGTCGTTAAAATAAAAATTATGTGGTTTCAGCCTGGCAAATGTTTACTTGTATGCCGAAAATTGAAATCAGAAGTATTAAATGGGACTAACAGCATATATACATGTTTGCAGGTTTGGACCTGAGATTTTTTTCAGAGCTTTTTACCTCTGTAGAGTTGAAAAGGAAGATGAACTTAGTTTAAACAAAGAGGAAGTGCTGTTTATTCCCCCTCCATCCCAGCACAGTCTGCACACTGTTGGGAAAATTGAGGTTTTGTGTTCTAGAAGCTGTAACAGTGTTTCTGCTAACACTGAATTGATCAAATGCATGCTATGGCAGCTTCACAGGTGGAGTATGAGTAACAGGAAAGTAGTACCTATTCTGTAAACAAGCCTGCTGCTTCTTAAGAAAAAAAGAATCAGACCTTCCCCCCTTCCAAAAAAAAAATCAACTCTTAAGATTTTCAATCAGTTTCTTCAATCAATTTCAAAAAATTGAAAATTCTTTTGTTCTTAGAATTAGTAGTGGAACTCTTCTGATTTCAAAACATGTTTTTAGCCTAATTTCCTAAAGAAATGAGGCCTAAGTAGTCTGTTTTGTCTTTGTCTGCCTATCTTCTTGTCCCCCTCTTCTTCCAGAACCTTTTGTTGCTTGATGTCAGCCAAAATAGACGAGCACAAATCTCGAAGAGAAACATGTTTCCACAAGCTTTGTGAAAATTGGCTTCTGAATCAGAGGTTCGTTAGGGTGCCAGAGCTAGTGTTGGGGTCAGCCACGGACCATGGTGTTTGCTGGCAGTTGGCGAATGACTGGGATCTGTGTGCTGGCTGGCTGGCAGTCAGCCCTTTGCCTACCTCTGGGCTAACCACAGCTCATGCTGGTGCTTGTCTGGAGGGCAGGCAAAACAGAAGCAGGCTGGGAGTGTAGGGACGGGAGCTGAGGGTGTTGCAGGGGAAGGAACGAGAAAGGGGAGGTTAGGGGTATTGCAGTGGTGGTGGTGGTGTGGGGGACTCGGGCAGGAACGCAGCAGAAACTGAAGTGACTGTATGGGGAGGAGGGGAGCAGAGCCGAGTGGATCTGGCTGAGGGAGGGGTATGTGATTTAAATACCTAGGAAATCAGGCTCTGCTCACTCCAGGGTTCACAGGACAGCTTGCTGATCACTGTGAATACTCTGACCAGGCATTTAGCTTGAAAAGCGTGAAGCCTGATGATGTCTAATAACCTAAAAGTATATAGGATCAGCTCGTGAGTCACCAGCAGCCCTCTTTCTGTTTCACCGTGAAGTTTTGGATCTTTTTTGGTACCCTTCCTTGATGTGTCCCTAACTATTGTGTCCTAATATTTGAACCCCTTGTATAAAAATCTTTCTAAATAAGCAAGGAATCCCTACTATACAATTCTCAACTTCTGTTCTGAGCTTGGGAATTGTTGCTGGTTGTTTTCAGGTGTTTCCAAATAGCATACTTTCACCTGCCTAACAACGATGGAGTAGTTTGATAGGTTTGACGGGACCTTAGCACACTTAATAGCCTCATCTGAGGAAAGAGTAGAAAAACTGCTTATGCAGATTATTCTTGAAATTTAGGAGAAACTTGGGCAGAACTAGTATTAACTCTGATATTGCAAACAGTGCCGGAATCAATTTTACAGGCCTGTCTTCAGTGTCTTAACACTGTGTTCTTTGAGGCTGCTAAAAATTTAGGCTATGAAACCCTGCTGGGAACAGCCAGTCTGCTGACATTACCTGCCTTCATGGGTGGGATTATTTAAATAGTACTCTCCTCATTCCCTGTCTCCCAGCTGTATTGTTCCTTTTTATATTCTTTTATGATTTTCTGATTTGTGTTAGCTCCACAGTTTGTTTGTGTTTAGGCTGAAATATTTTCACATCAAAATTCCTCCATCTGATCTTGATCTGCTGTCTCTTTCAGCTGTTAATTAGCACTGCAGGTGTTTGATTGCATTAACAAACACTCTTTGTTGGCTATACACACTAAGCTATGGAATCATGTTACTCAGCCCATTATTGTGATATGCCTACTAACAGCATCAGTGAATTTGGCCAAACTTTTGTTTCTGGGCTGCTATTTGCATGAATTTGCTTAATTTTTCTGTTCTGGGATGAGGATTGTGCCTTTTAACACCAGGCAACCGCACGTTCATCACTTGCAGAACTAAGCTTGATTTGCTTTGATTTTTTTTTTTTTTTTCCAGTGCGGAGCAGATTGAGGGATATAGTGGGAGCATCTACCAACTGGAGGTACAGTGTACATTAAATGCATTTTACTTTATTTGTGAAACCCAGGTAGAGCTCAGGGTTGTGATAGTGGAAGTTAACGATGTGAGCTTGCTGACTAGGAAAGGAAAAAAAGATCCAGCAAAAAAGTAATGCAAACAAGGTTTCTGAATTGTTACTTTGTGGATCACAAACTTCTGAGATTTCTCTGGCAGAAGATCTTTAGCACCAAAGGAACGAAATATGTGATCTTGATGCTTACAAGATTCTCCCATTAGCTTTGAATCTGATGGAAGTTTAAGAGCTGCAGAGTCTGGCTGGAAATGTTATGTTGCTGTTACCTCTTCAGTTACCTGTTGGTGGATTACCCACATGGTGGATTTATCCTGCACTGGATTCAGAGGCAGCTGAGCTGGTTCAGCGTGAAGCAGGCTGCGTTATGAATGGCCTGGCAGCACCCATCTCACTTTGGAAAATTGTCAGCTCGGGATCAGAGTCTCCTTAGTCAGGAGCATCTCGGGCATTTCTTTCCTCTTCTGTAACTTAATTTAGATTAATTTACATATAATTTAAATCATTGATGTTTTGGCTTTATTCACGTTACCTTCCTCCCCCTCCATTAGTTTGAATAAGCCAGAGTTGACTGTAATCCTCTGCTGTTAACAGTTCTGAAAAAGTTGGTAGCACTCTGGGGGAATTACGTATTGCAGTTTGGTTGGTCCCATGTTTGTTGTATTGATTGTTAATTTTCTTATGGCTGTGTTTGGTGAGCTCTTTTTTCACACTTTGTGCACTGATAGGGAAATGAAGAGAGGCTTGCCTGGGTGGAATGTCTGATGTGTCCAGGCCTTCTGACTAGGTTTATCTAAACAGGATTATAGGCACACTAAAGAAAATGCCTGAATCTGGGAAGCTGATTTTTGCTTAGTAAGACTAGTATCTAAGCATGAGGGGGCTTGAAATTTTCGGTAGGTCAGCTGAAAAGGGCTATAGAAGTTGATTTTTAAAAAAGCCTTTCCTGCAGTCCAGAATGGCTGGGGAGGAACCACGTCATATGGAAATACCATCCGAGGATTGAGATTTTAGAGGGCTCTGGTCAAATCTGATCTTCCATCCATTTCTTTTCCCCTGCTGCTCCCACCCTGGAAGGAGAGCAGACTGAAGCCAGGATCACCACAGCAGTGTTTTTCTTAGATAGGTATGTCTCTTGTGCTGTATAAAATACAGCAGAAATGGTTTGCAGAGTACTGTATGCTTCAGCTACCATGAAGAAGTAAAGCCAGGGAGTCCGTAGCTGGGAGTGCTTGAGAATGACGGCTTTAATATGGGAAGGTTTGGAGGACATGGATCATGTAGCCTTTGAGATCCCATTTTAAAATGGAGTGACAAAGAGTTGATAAATATGGAGACTGGACAGCCAGTGCTTTAATTGAGTTAGGCCACAGAATGACTGAAGAGGACAAACCTAAGAGAATAGCTTGATACGAGTCCCAAAATGGGAACTAGGGAAGTACTGATGCACATACATCTGGATTGCTGGGAGAGAGGAGAGGTGCATGTTGGAGGAATGCCTTTGGCCATTAATTTTGCTAAAAGGAAACTTTGGTTCGGGATTTCTTTTGTAAAGGCCAGTGACATTTTGCATTAGAAAGAAATACCTTGCTTATATATTTATTCTGGTTTTGTACTTAAATTGTAATTAAAACTATTAATCTGTTCATTGCTAATTATTTTTTCTGAAATGGCCACACCTGTATCTAGACTATAATGTCATTTCTCTGAATGTTTAGGGCAGGTATTAGTTAATACTTAGATGAAGTATCATTTCTGTATGACTGGTACTGCAGTGTGTAACTGTTTATCTGTTGAAAAATGTTATTGCCTTGAGCCCAATACTTCCGTATATTGAAGAGTACATTCTGAAGCTGAAGTCAAGAAGAGTTCTGCTGCTGACCTCGGAGGAGCCAGGATGGGACTGGGGAAAACAGAATATAGTTAAATTTTTATTGTTTGATTTCTCTGTGTTTGTAGACAAATTTCTGATTTACTCTCTGATTAATTTCTCTTAAACCTTTCACTGAAAGACCTTGGAAACAAATCTTTTAAAAAGCATAAAGGTGCATCATTTTGGACATTGCATCTTTCCTTAATTGTCTAGTATATTCTGTTTCCATGCAATGGCATAACTTCAAACATTAACCCTCTGGAGGAGGTTGTTATCTTTCTGTTTTCTCTGAACTCTGCAGTAGTCATGTTGCCCAGATGAGGTAAACCATATTTTATATTTCAAACAAATAAACAAACAAAACTAACTGAAATTTTCTGCTAGACTTTTATTCTCTTTGATCATGGATTACTCCTATTTCCCCAAAAATTATTAAACAGAGAGGAGGGAATATAAATATGTTGAAGCATGACTGCTTTGTACCTCTCCTCTTCAAAAAATAAAACTCAAGCCAAAAAAGTCTTCATCTTAAATGGCTAATACCCAGAATTCATCCAAAGTCAAAACTTAAGACAAATTTTCTTTTTGGTGAAAAGGTTCTTTCTGTTGTTTTCTTTCAGTTTTTTTTTGAATTGGTTTTGTTAAACACAATGGCACTCAGATCTCAGCAATGCAGCATGCACAACTGAATGAATGGCACATATCCACATGTTTAAAATTAAATTTGGTTACATAGTGGTTTATGCCTTCGCTTGCTCTATGAAATGGATTCATGGTTTTGCATACTCCTTGGTTTTATACTGGAACTGTTGCATGTTTAACCCTTAGGTTTTTAATGCTTTGTTGTTGATTCTAGGGATGTTATGAAATACTTGCTTTATTCAGTCAGGTTACACTTTTAAGGGGAGGGAACTTTGGAGGAACAGGTAAGAGAGAGTGGCGGGCAAGATTGTTGTATCTCGTAGATACCTGTGCAAGGAACCAACTTGGTAGATTGGAAAGAAGTGACAGTAAGTTGACCCTTACTCCCTTGTGAGAATTGCAACCCCTCTGACTTGGTGGTGCTGGAAAAGCAGCTGTGAAGGGGTAGTGCTCTCTTTGCTGTATTGTTTCTTTCTATAACTTTCCTGTATAGTCATGACTGGGTCGGAAGAGAGAGAGAAATAGATTAATTTTCCCTTTCTTTTAGCTTGCTGATGAAGTGTATGCTGTATGAACTGATGCTGTAAAGGGAGAACTCACCTGTGGATGATAGCAAGTCTTAGCAGATTAATTCTCTTTGTTGTTAGTACTAACCAACACTACACATCTGCTTTACTTCTTGGGAGAGATTGTAAGTTGACGGTCAGTCCTTTAAAATTGGCACTGTAGGAAGAGTTGTGATACAGTAGCTATGGAAGACATGAATATGCACAAAACCTCATAGGTTAAATTATGTCTGATTTGTTCTTTTCAAGGGGAACCATTTTGGTAGCATTCAGAATTAGATAAATTTTGTTTGTCTCTTTAGTGTAAAGTCTGTGCTTGCCACTTGTACACAAAACTATTTAAAAGTTTTCTGCAGTAGTCTTGCTTAGCATATCTCATTACGTGCATTTAAATTTCTTTTCAAGGCACGCTTACTGTGTCTTGCTATTTTTACTACTTTTTTGTTTTCATTTTGATGATCTTCAATGTGACATCTTTTAGCTAGGGTTGCAGTTCTGTTGTCATACTCCAGACGGAGTGGTTTTTTTCTTACCAGGGATCATGTGCAAGCAATGCAAGAAAGAAAAGCTCTTCATGCTTTACTGGCAAAACGGCAGGAAGATCTCCCTCCTAGGAGAATGAAGGATAGCTACTTGGAAGTTATTCTACCTCTAGGAAGTCAACCTGAAATAAGAGAAAAGTACCTGAATGTACACAACAGTGTAAGGTAACAAAGCAACCGTGTTACACATACAGGAAAGTGTTAACTTTCATTTACTATATATGTAGGTATTTAATTGTCAAAAAACATATCTTACAGGTTTGGAAGGATACTTGAAGATCTTGACAGTTTAGGAGGTATGTATCTATGCCCTTGTAAAGAATGTACAAGTAATGCAGACAAAGTGAGTTTGAGTACTGTTGAGCACTGTTTGGTATGATATAGTATGACCTCAGGGAGGGAATCACATCAATGTGCTATCTCAAAGGGGAAGGAAAAAAAGAAAAGATACTGATGCTGAAAGAGAAGGAAGGATGATAAAGAACAGACAGAAGCAAAATTTCTCAGCTTCAGCTTCTTGCCTCTGCCAATTTTGTAAAGGACCAGCTACAAGAATAACTTACTGAGAAATGATCCTAGATTATGAATCTGCATTGAGCGTTAAATCGGAGAAAATTTGCAGAGTGCGCTATTTCAAATTAAAACATAAGATTTTTCTCTTAAAAAACCCCCCAAACAACACAAAACACAACAGATAGTGAGGTGCAAATATTTTAATCTTCCCTTTGGGGAGAAGAGAGGTAATCTGCAAAGAGCACAATGTATCCATTGAGAACAAATGAAAAACACTCGGTATAGACTCTTGGGTTCTGTCTCCAAATTGATGTTAAAGGTAAAAACAACTCAGTTGTTTCATGAGTTACCTTACTTAATTTTTTTCTCCTTTTCATTTATTCATGGTCTTTAAAAGTTCAAGATCTTTGACTTTTGTTTTGCAGCTAAAATAAGTGCTAGGTTGTTAATATAACTTGGAGATACTTTTCTCTTAAAATGTCACCAGGTGACTTCCTTCATCAAAGTTCTGTAGCTGGTTGGGAGCATTTTGATGGAGGTTTTTGACAAAGAATAAGTGCTTATTAAGGGAAAGTTCTGAATGGAACAGGTTTTTTTGGCAGGAAAGAAAGACCTTCTGTGGGTCCAGATGGGCAAAATTGAGGAAGGCAGAGAAGCAAGTGAATGCATGTCACGTCTCTATCAAGGATAGACAAAATAGCTAGATGATTTCTGTTTCTTTCTGGGATGTGGAAGATACTGGCTTCAGTACCTGTCCTGAATTAGAAAAAGAGACTTGAAACTATTGGCTGCCCTTCATTGGTAGATGACATGAGCCTGTTTTTCATTCTGTGCCTTGTTTATTTTCCCTGGAAATCTGTGAAGATCTTAGGTTTTTCCTGTTACAGTGCAGAATGACTTTGCCGTGTTTGTAGTCATACTGGGCTTCAGTCAGTTCCACTGGGGGTGTATTGTTTTGGGTTAATCAAGATTCTGTCCCAGTTATGCAATATTTAGGATGGTGATCAGCAGTTTTCACAGGAAAATGTACTGTTTCATCCCATCCTGCCCCCCTCCCCTCCCCCGTATATTCTGTGATCTTGGCAGATGTACTGCATAAAGGTCTGATAGACTTCTGGTTTTTTGTCTTTGATAATAGGATTCTGATAAATCCCAGTCAGACTCTTACTAATCATATTGATGGCATGAGTTGATAGGCATAACAGTTTTTAGAATTGTGACTTCAGTAATTCTAGGGAAAAAAAATCTTGGATTACCTGGAAGGACAGAGATCTTCTTTCTCTCTTATCTCTTTAAGTACAAACAGATGCTTTTGATTATGGAAATCTGTGTTGAGTGAAAATCACATGAATACTAGGAAAAAAAAAAAAAATCTTTGCAGCCTTGTATTACTGTAAGGAGTCTGTTTACTTGGATATGCTCTTATGAGCAGAGCTAATTAATTTACATAGTGGTTTGGCTAGTAGTAATTACAGTGTGATAAATACCTCTTACTATGCTTTCATGCCTGTAAGGCACAGTTTATCTAATCTGCACCTCTTTAAAGGAATCAGTATTTAAAAATAAGTCCTCAGATAGGAGGACAACCTGCATGAAATCAAAATAGAAGGCAGGAAGGATCTGAGACAGTGGGCTGCAGGGGTAGAGCGAAGAGATTACGTGGGACTGGAAGTGGAGTGATGGGTTAATTTAAAATGCTTGGATAAATTTCTCTTTGTAGTAAGTAAATATGCATATAACTGAGACAGCTGCTGAATCACTGTTTTCTTTATAGCAATCTTGTGAGTTACATACATGAAAATGTGGAAGTCGTGCACTCCTACAGTATGATACTTTAGTTTGTGTTTTGCAGGTACTTCTCATGCTTCACAAAGATGGCTTTGATCTGCTCCACTGAAGTTTGTGTTAAAGAGCTGACTCCATTTTTGGTCTCTCCACAGTTCTTATTTGCTACACTCACACCAAGCAGGAAATGCAGCCAAGGTCTCCCTTATCAATAGTTACAGCTCTGGTGGATAAAATCAGTAAGTGGCAATGTGGTCAGCAGAAATGGTTTCATACTCTTTCAGCAGCCACTGCCTTCCTGTGCTTGTTGCTGGGGATACCTTCTTCACTCCCCTGTTTAGTTCACTGCATCTTGCTTTGGCTTGAGCTCTGAGTACTGTGGCTTTTGTTGAAAGGAGGAGGGAAGACAGTTTTGTAGATGCTTTTCAGTATTTCATATTTCCCTTCACTTCAAAATACAACTTTTCTGTGGTTTTATTTTGACACTTAGCCAAATAAGCTTCATTATTGAACAGTGTTTGTTCTGGTGGAGTTGGATCTTGCTTGTGTCACATGTTCTGCTGAACACCTCTGTGGGTCTGCCATCCATCTGCCACCTGTGTGCCTACTTCCTTCTCCTGTTCTGGCTTTAGAAGTCTGATAAGGCAGAAGCTGGAGGCTAGCACTGTGGTCCCTTGCAACAACTGTCTTTTCTGGGTTGTCTTTGCGTGTGTTGCCATTTGCAGAACACAAAAAGGTCTTAGAGAATGCAGTCTTTCTAATATTACATGTGAGTGATCTGTCTCCAGTAACCTCTAATGTTTGTCTTGTAGATTTGTGCAAGAAGATTATATATCCAGACTGTGACATCAAATTCACCGGCAATGTTTCTTGGGTTGGGAGGACCTCGATGGAAGTGAAGATGCACATGCTGCAGGTTAGTTCCTGTGACTTCTCTCCATCTTATGACAGGCATGAGGTGCTTCAGGGGAAATTCTGGATAATGACCTTAGCAATCTAAATTATATTTTCTAGAATAACTGTTTCTGAAGGGCTTGAGACAGCCCTAGTGTTTCAAGACCAAGACAACTTCAATAGTCTAGGTGCAGCAAGATACTCTGTTGCTAAACTTTCTTTGAAGACATGCATTTTTCTTAACCAGCATTTTGTAATTAAACTGCAACACGGTACTCCTACAGGAAAAAATAGGTGGCTGTACTCTGCATGTTCTTAAATAAGTTTCTCCCTGCTTTTGAAAAACTTTATTTTCCTTATACCTTTGGATTTTATAGATTCATAAATTGTAATGTTGGTATTCAGATTCAGTATTAAATTGTATCTCTTGTGTTCATCTTATCTACTGTGCAGCATAATTTTAGTAATAAGTTATCAAATACTAAATAATAGAAAATAAATGAAGGGTGCAACTAGGCTACACTGTGCAGGAAGCAAAAGGAATATAAATAATTAAATTAAAAAATCATTAACTTTTCTATTGAATATTTACTGTCAATTGATTAGCTAACTGAAACATTAATTCAGTTATTTAATTATTTAGAGTAACAAAGATATGCTATAAACACTTAGGTGGTATTAGTGGCTATAATTCAGATGTTATTATATACAGGTAAATATTTTTTTATTCATTTGGTCTCCTTAAGTCAAGTCTGTGATGTAGAAGATAATGTTACACCTTTATTGTCTGAACTCCTCGCAGTGCTGGCATTAGTGGCAATTTGGTACTGACAAAAAAATGTTTTGGCATTTCTCAGACTAAAGGGTAAGTGGGTCCTTTTACAATGCCTGTGTTGATTTCCTCCCCTCCCAGCTGAAAGTAGTAGTTAATAAGCATTCCCTGCTTAACGTTTACATTGCAGAATTCCTGAAACTAGAGTTTTAATTTGTGTTATTTCCTTCTCTCCGACCTATTGTGAGAGATCTTGGAAGGGATGACAGAACATGAAAATAAACAACATTAACAGTGTGATAGCATAGTTGATGACAACTGAATAGCTTGCTAAGCACATTTACAGTTTTAGAGTTTACAAATATAATTGTTTCCTGTCTTTCTTAGCTACATGATGGTGATTACAGCCCTGTGTTAGATGCAACCTTTGTCATGGTGGCCCGGGATCCAGAGAATAAACGGTAATTTGTAGGACAGGAAAATAGTTTTCAGACTCCTACTGTGGTGAAAGTAGCAAACATGGCAGCTTGCTATGTATGTGTAGAAGCCATATAGTGTAGGTGATAAATAAATCACATAGTCGATGTTTTCTGCTGGCAAGTGTTACTTTCCTGCGGCAAGCTTCGGAGCATTGATTTCAGCAGTCAGATGATACCAGGAATTAATGTTAGTCTGGGGATCTGACCCTTTTCTTTAACAGATTTTCCCTGTGTTTGAATGACTGGCCTGATGAACACAGAAGTGAATGAGTCTGCTAGAAACCCACCTGCATTCTAGCAGTTGTTAGAATTAATTGCCTTCTTGCCATAAAACCAGAAAAGATTGAGTTTCAGTGGTTAAATAGTCGAGTGAATAATGCCATTAATTCCCTAATAGACACATGATAGGTGTCATCAGAATAATTCAGCCTAAAACTTGGTGATGTAAGTAACATGGAACTGATAAATATTCCCACAGAACTTAAAAAAATCCCAAACCCCAACTTTCTTATTTTTCTGGTTTTACTCTCTCTGTAATTCCTTAGTCATTAAACTAACAGGCTGCTCAGTTTCAGTTTTGGTTTATGACTCCAGCACCAGAAAAATCGGTTGTATTGCTTACCTCTTTCTTGTATAGCTTGCAAAAGTAATAAACAATCTTCTGTTTCTAACTAGTTTAAATAATTGTCTGTGTTTAATGAAGAGGGATATGTTTAATGAAGGGGTTTTGCTTGACATAATTATTTAGTCCTGATAACGTTAGAAGTAGTTATTAGGTTGGTTTCCTTCAGATTTATGAGATTTTTTTAGAACCCATTAACATACTATACATTTAAAAAAATATATTTATGGTTCCCATTTTAAGGACTTATTTTGCAAAAGAATTACATCAAATCTGATGTAATTATACACTGGCACATTGACTGAGGACAAGCCTACATGGACTTGCATAGATAGATACAAACTTCAGTTGGCTGTTCTTCAAGCCAGCTGGCCACAAGCCAGCTGTGTTTTGGAAGCATTCTGTCCATATAAGGAGGGTATTTATTCTATGTAAGGTAAAAACCTTTCAGAGAGGTACAGGGTATGTTAGGTTGATTATAGTGCCACAGAAACATGGTTGTGTGGCTTTTGGACCATAGCAAACTTGCATCTCAGCAGCTTGGGGCTTGGACAGGAGAGCTGATCTATATGTGTCCTGAGCTGAGGAGAGGGAGAATGAGCTCTGTGATGGAGAAGGAGCTGGTGTGTCTCCAAAATCCAGAGGTTTAGCAAACCAGGAAAGAGCAGTTTGTTCCAAGCGAAAAGATCCTCTCTGCATGCCTCTTGTCACCAGCCCAAGTAAAGGCTTGGGGCAGAGGTGAATTGTTCAGCAGATATTTGTGTATGTGTTTCTACATATATATTGTTCTGAGCATTTGTATAAATGTTGAAAATAGAAAAATAATAATTAGAAATGATGGGGAAGATTGGCTCTTGAAAAAAAGCATTTGCCTTTCCTTGTGAAAAGAAATAATTATATAATTAGGTTAAACTTATTTGTGCAGTAAAATAAACATACAAATTTGTGCTCAAGGCAGCCTCATATCATCTTCTTTGATAAGTGGTACACGTGGTAAACAGCTTTTGGCTGTTGATAAGGCTGTCGTGGGAACATGTAAATTATAAGAACACTTGCTAGCTACGGCACTGTGCTCTTTCTATTCCAGGAGGAATGATACCATTCAAGTTTTGTGTATCTGTTTTAGACGATCCTAGATCATCACATCTTCGTTTGCTGAGTTTCTAAACAGCTTTCTGCTTGAATAATCTTCATTATAATCTATGGGTACAGTTTTAGCTCTTTAAGAATCATAGATGCATCACTTACTCTTAATTATACTGGATAGTGGTTGGATCACTTAACTGCCCCTTCAGAGTTAAAGCTAATGTGATAATCTGTTGGCAGCTGCACATTATGAAATAATGTATTTATTTCTATGATATAACCTGACGTATGTCTTTTCATCTTGTTCTGTGTATGTAAGCAAAAATGGAAGACTGTTATAATGTATTTACAGCACAAATTCTTGTAAAGTTTGTAACTTAAAAAAAAATTCCTGTCCATAGGCCAGCATTTGTTAATCCACTTGTTCCTGAGAGCCCTGAGGAAGAAGAAATCTTCAAGCAAGGGGAATGTACGTCATTTTTCCTGGTAGCATGCACATCTGCCTCAGGTTCAACTTAATAGCTGGAAGGAAGTAAACTTCAGAAGTTCTGCTACTTAGAAATGTTCCTAATTTGTTTAAAATCAGATTTTCATTCTGTCTCATGTGTCTCAGTAGTGTAAGAGAGTTTAAAAGCCTGCTATCACATTCTTGGAAATTCTTTGGCTAACCTGACAGACAAGGGCACTCCTGATGTACTCTGCACCCCCCTAGACTTCTCTGTTTCCAGGATGCTCGCTCCACTTCAGATCTGAGTGCAGCACAGGCTTTCCTAATGCTGTGGCTGATTGATTGCCCCCACGGTGGGTCTGCTAGGTGCATCACAGCTCCTTACCTGTCTGGGTGCCCATGTTCCTTTTGGAAAGAAACTCAGAAAAAAAAAAAAGGGGGAGAGCAGGGGAAGGAGTGTGTAGCTCCATCTTGTTTTGTTTCAAGCTGGAATTTTAAAGCACAGAATTAGAGAAACATTGAATAAACTGAACAGAAGATCTTTTAAGCTAAAATTTCAATCATTGTGGCCTATGGTAATGAGTTCTATCGTAAATTTGCATTCTTGTACCATTGGCAAAACCTGAAGAAGATTGATTGTTCTGTAGGGTTTCTTGTTTGATATGTTTTTCTGTACTTTGAGGCGAGTACTTAAGTTTTCTGTTGGAGCGGTGGGTGGGTATCATAGTATATGTATAAGAGTTCCTCGTCACATTGGTGAGGTTACAGTGAACTTCTGCCTTATTTTTTCTTTGATGCAGTCAATTCTAAAAGCCAAATTTCTGTTAGAATCTATGGGACTGTGAAGTTACAGCTTTTAACTTACAGGGGGGAAAAGAAAAAAGGAAAGAGACAACTGATTCCAGGTTAAAATCTTCAGAGCTAAGCCAAATTTTTTTTTTTTCTTGAACTCTAATACGATTTTTTTTTTAATGTTTAGTGAACAAGCTGAAGAGGATTGATTTCAGCACTGCTTCCTTACTGAAGATGGCTCCCACTGCAGAAGAAAGAAACATCATTCATGACATATTCCTTAATACATTGGACACAAGGCAAGAAGGGGAGGGGTGGCAGAGAACTGAAGTCTTACGAAAGAGAAGAGTAATGTGCCTTTCGAGTGGGTGCTTGTAAGAGGGTAGCCTGGAATAAATGCACGCATTTTGTTTTCCCATTTCACCATATAAATTCTGTGGCATTTTATTTGAAACACAGGTACAAACTTTAATGTGACATGTACATCTCTTAAAAGAGGCTTCTGTCATTAAAGAGTGTTAGCTGTGCCAAGATGGTGAAAGTGACAGAGTAAGCACAAAGAGCTTCTGAGCAAGCTGTTAGGAATAATCTTCAGGGAAAAAAGTTAATGATGTTTAACCAAGTAAGGGAATGGAATGGTTTTGCAGCCATGTGACTTGCACAATCTAAGAGTTTTCTGACATGATATCTAGAAAAAAACCTGTGAGGGCAGGAATTGGCCATATTTTGACCAGGTAACCTTGCAATGTGTTTAAATATAATACCTGACAACATTATTTGAGGCAGACTGTTGTTGGCGTACTTCTCTTATACTTGAGATTTGTGTGAAATAGTCCAGTGCCAATGGTGGTAGAACAATGCCTAATGACATTAGTGCAATGTTGTATTTGTGGATAATTTATAATTTCTTTAACTTACTAACATTATACAATTTTTATTTTCAAAGCTGTTTACCAAAGTGAGACATGCTTTCCCTTAAAATTAGCAGATGTGTTTTGTACACAATCTGTCTGGATTTGAAAACCTCAAACCGTCTGCATGTTTGATGTTGAATTACTCTTTTAGCTCATTGCGTGCTTTTAATTTGTATTATGACTTAAAAAACAGAGTAAGGCTTTTCTGGCAAAGTGTGTGCTTTGTGGTTGTGATTCATCTTTTCTTTCATGTACCTTTCTCGAGCTTGTTCATTCACATAAGCTTGAACATTAGCAGTTCAGCTAATTCAGAAGTTTTTGAAAGATCGGGAGTGTAGGCTTATTGCAGTAACAAATCAAAGTATCACTTTAGATAAGGCTTCAAGGCCAGTTGGAACAGCTTTTAGTGATAGCATTTCTGCTTTTTTGGGTTTTTTTGGTGGGTTTTTTATTTTTTTTTAGTGTGTGTCTGCATTTGCTATTTGTGCGTTTTTGACTTGCTGAATTCTGCTAATGTGGGCTATAAAGTTTATTGTCTCTTCCAAAGGACAGTAAGTTTCCGGAGTCGTAAATTACCACCCAATTCAGTGTGGATGGAAGATGCAAAGCTAAAAGGCCTACAGATTTGCCACCCTCAGGTATTTTGAAAAATATTAATGAATTACAGAAACAGTTACTTATGAATTGTCTTGTAAGACTAGTCAATCCATTATTTTGTTTCAGTCTGCAGTCCTTGCAATGTATTTAGATCTTAGTTTCTTTTGCCATTTTTCTATTATCTGTATGGATTGCCACTGTGAAATAGATTTTTAATTACTTTGTTTTCTTACCAGACTATTCATTTTGTGTAAAGAAATTCCTTTGCAAAGTGTTTAAGTTGGGCTTCTGGTTGCTGACACAATTTTGAGTTTTTATCTTATGTTATCAAATGAGTCGGATGAGCTCCTATTAAGTAAAGTTGCCTCAGCCATTTGGACTTTTGCATATATATTTCAGTAGTGCTTTTTATACGTTCAGATGCTGGGAGTTGTATTAAATACGGTGAACTGAAGTGCAGACTTCAACACAATGCTTTGAAAAGAATATCTGTAATATAGCAGTTTGATTTTTGTTTCTACATACAGGAACGGAACATCTTCAATAGGATCTTTGGGGGTTTTCTCATGAGAAAGGCGTTTGAACTGGGATGGGCAACTGCTTGCAGCTATGGGTGCGTTGTAGACCTGCAATATTTATATAATCCAGAGCACTGTGCACATATACATAGGTCGGGAAGCCAAGCTAACCAACCTAATGACAATCTGAGTAGAAAAGACCTAGGTGTCTAGTAGAATCTTTCACTATTAGTGCACAGCACTGTTTTACTTGGAGCATCTGTTTGTATTTACGAAGAGATATGCATCTTGCTCCTTGGAGCTTGGTTTTTAAGCATTACGTGTCAGGATAGAAAATACATCCTTTTTCTGTTTTCTTTTATCTTACTAAGCCATTGAGATTGACTTTTGAAGATACGTTTTCTTTCTAACCATGTAAAACAGACATTCTATCAAATAAATATTATGTCTTTTCATTCTGTACACAAGAGGAATGGTTTCTGAACAACTTCTAGTAACTGCTTGTGCTTGGAAAGTGTGACTGAAGTCATCACCCAGCAAAGATCTATACATAAGTTTAATGGAGCATGCATAGGCTGATAGAAAGTGAAGTGTTTTATGTCAGTGCTTGGAAAACGGAGGCCTAAGCTATGATGGCATGAAGATTGCCTAGCAATTGTAAGTCATAAGATACAATAATGATGCAATAATGTATCCTTAGAGAGTGTGTATTTTTATGCATGTGAGAGGTTTCCTCCAGTTATTTTTGTCTTGGGTGATGACATAATTCTTTAGCACTTCTGTGGCCTGTGTTTGAGGGAGATCTATTTTTCTAGTAACGCTTCATTAAAATGCTGACAATGAAATATTTTAAATTTCTCCAAACACTCTCGTTATTGTTGAGAAGAAATTTTTCTTTTTCTTGCTCAGGAGTTCCAGACCTTTTATCGTATCCGTTGACGATATCATGTTTCAGAGGCCAGTTGAGATTGGATCCTTGTTACTGCTTTCTGGACAGGTAGGTGTTGATTTCTTTTTGAAAAGGAGAAAAACTTACCTTTGCTGTAGTAACTGTTAATCACTGATAATGAACAGTGGATTATGAGAGTGTGTGACTTTTCTTGTTAAACAGTGCAATGAAGTCTGTTACAGTTTTTTCAGTGCCAGTGATAAATTACAAACTATAACTCTTATCTTAACTGTGTAGGTCTGTTACACAGAAAAAAACTACATCCAGGTTCGAATACACAGTGAGGTTTATGATGCAGATACCAGGGAGCACCAGACAACCAATATCTTCCATTTTACATTTGTATCAGAAAATGAGGTCCCACAGGTTGTCCCCAAAACTTATGGAGGCAAGTATCCAACTAACGCATTGTCGTCATAACTCTGTAGACAAGATGTCTGTCTTTCTGTTGGAACATTGGTCATTTTAGTAGGTGAACTATTGGCACTTGAATAATTTAACAAGATCTCATGGCAAACTACATTTATTTTATGCTTTGATGACAGTGTGGATTGCTTCTTAACCTTACTATTCTGTGTAGTTGCTGTAGTACTAAGTTACTAATATGGTTCTCTCTTTTCTCCACCTTATTTCAGAGTCCATGTTGTATTTAGATGGGAAGCGACACTTCACTGCAATCATGAAAGAAATCTGACACACACTGACTGCTGCATCAGCAGCGTAGCAGCATGCTGTCTTGGAAAGAGTTGTCACCAGAGATGGCTAACAGACAGGTGCTTGCAGTACTAAAAAAAACCCACACCAAAACAATACCCCAAACCCTACAACAAAAAATACCTTTTTAGTGCAATTTATGTATTGTGTATGTTTGGATTTTTTATTCTCTGCTACTAGGATTTGTTGAAATCTACTTTTACATGCTGATGCTAGGAAAAAAGGCTGAAAAAGTACAATCTTAAGCTTTAGATAGCTTCTCTTTGTCCGGTTTGAGAGATCTCATTACAACCTTTGCTGTCTTGTCACCATGGGCCTTCTTTCCCTCAGTAGCTCTCCTTTGTGTTTCCCTGATAAGGGATTATTTGTTATTATTATTCTTATTCTGTTCTAGCAGAAAAATGTGTGCAATAAGTAGATACACACAGACGAAACCATTTGACCTACATTCTTGTGTAAATTAGGTTTAGGGTAATCTTTTTCTTTTTTTTTTTTTTTTTTTTTTAACAAGGACACATGCATCTGGGCAGCAGCATAGGCCCAGAAGTTACTAGTGTGTGCACAACGTAAAGCAGGTGTTTCCCATCAGCTGGGATTTTACAAGGTTGTTGCAGCTTCTGTTTTGGATGGTTTCATGTTCCCTTGGGAGGAAACTGATTTTTGCAATGACATGAGGTGGCCAGATGGTCTCTTCTGGCATTCTGTTTGCATGCAGCCAGTCCTTGCCAGCTTCTTGTAACTTTTTTTTTTTTTTTCCTGATATAACTGTGAGTTCCTTAATGAATTATTTCTCATGGCCTGTAGAGTCGAGATCTGATTGGCGAGATTGGGTGGGACTGGGAAATGGCATTGTAGAGCAGAACGTTTTGGTTTGTTAGGGATTGGGAGCAGGGAAGGTAAAATGCTGCTAAAATGGTAATGGTTATGTTTGATGCTGGAGTTAGGGGTCCAGACAATCTGTGTTGAGCAGCTCCCAACTCAGCTGCTGAATGGTGGGAGGATTTTTATCCCACTGAGGGGTGGTACAGCTAGAGGACAGCCTCCTCAGCTGGATTATTTGTCTGGTTCCTTGGTAGACTGTAATGAAATACGAGTATTGCACAGCTTTAAAGGTTGTCAAGTTTATCTGTGAAGAACAGAGTAATTCCCCACCACAGAGGGGACACCACGGTGGACGTAACTATGGCATATAAGTAACAGGAAGAAAGTACTTGATACTGAAGTGTTTCTGATGCAGTCGAGAAAGTTTTAATTATCTCCAATATCTGGCAGATAAAGCCCAACAACCTGAAATTAGGAAGGTGAGTGAATGGGAGGCATCAGCTTTTAGCAGTGAGGATGATTAGTGACAAGCACAAAATTGGACCTCTGATACCTTCAAATCAAGACTGATATCCTGTCTGATCAAGGCACCAAAGAGGAGTAGTTGGGCTCAATGGTAGGTTAAATGGATGAAAAATGATGCCTTACAATACACAAGAACAGACTCTGGCTTCCCTACTAGGTTTAAAATCTTTTGAAATCGGGAAGCAGCAAGTTAAAGTGATGTGAATCGGCACAGATGCATGAAACAGGTTGATAAAATAAAGCAACGTGTTGAAATTTTATTTCTTAGTAAGAAAGTTTGAGAAATTCACAATTAGGACCAGCTTCCTTTGGTGCTAGGATAGCGTGAAGTTCATGGCTCCTAACAGCTGATTTCTATTCATGTGAGGAGAATGAGCATGGTAATAACCAGCATGTTATACAGCAGCCTTTCCTTTCTAAGATTTGGCTGCCTGTATGGCTAAGTTCAATAGCTTTCCAGTGGAGGCACAGGGGTGTTGCCTGATTCGGATCAGATTAATGCATTGCAGTGACAGTAAGCTCCTGGTTCCTTACGTAGAGTTTCTCTCTTCAGCCACACTCCAGTGCTGATTCAGCTGTATGATGTTAGAATCTTTTTCTTTAATGGTTATGACACTGTGGATATGTATTGTATTTTCTGTTTTTCTTCTTTTTAAAACTCTTGGGAAGCTGAATATACTTGACCGACCACACAAATAAAGAACTGAAATTCTATCCTAGCTTCTTCCCCCCTTGCTGCATGGATCACTGTTGGCTCTGAAAAAATAATTAGGAAGGCAGGAAGTGGAGGGATCTATTTCAGAACTGTGTGTTACTCCTGACTATCTGCAGGTTTTTATCATTGACCCAGTGGTCCTACCTGGGTCACTTTCGTATACCACTTGTAAGTTAAGGGGATAGCAAGTTCTTCCTCTGCTGCCCTTTCAGCTGTATTTAAAGATGAATTTATCATAACTTCTAAATTCAGCCTTCAGGAAGGGATTGCAGAGGAGAAAAAGAGGTAATAGAGTAGGGAGCAAGGCATGACATCAGAACCTCTGGACACAGTGAACAAAATGAATCCTGCAAATAAAGATGCTTAGAAGAATTGATGTGTTTTCAAAGTTCATGATAACTTAATCGCATACCACAATCACAGTAGTTATAGAAATGTATGTACAGTCATACAGAATGTGTGTGTGTGTGTATATATATACATACGTAAAAGATATAAAATACATATAGTAATAAACAGAAAGACATAGAATATGTGCTCCTGTATTTTTTACTCTGAGAAGGTAGCTCCAAGTTGTCATCCTCTCTGAGAATAGGCTAAATGTATCTTTGTTGAAGGGTATTATTTATGCATGTTGCTGTATACCATTGTGTGTGAGATAAAATTGTTCTGAGATCTTGCATTCAGAATTAAAATATTTTAACATAGTAATTAATGTTGAGTTTATGTTGCAACTTAATGCCCAACTTGTCCCTGCTGTAAGTGACTAACCATTACCACACACAACCAAACCATTACCAAACACAACCATTACCACTCTACCAAAGCCTAAAGGTATTGGTAGAAAGTCTTTTTATTTATAGTGAACCTATGTATGTAATTGGCTGTGGCTCTGTAGTGGGAAGTAAATGTTTCTGTGCCCATTGCATCTTGGAATACAGCAAGGAGGAGGAAGCCGGTGGTAGCTAGATTGCTTCCCGTAACCCTCTCAGTAGTTAATGGTGATATAAAAGGAGATTTCTGTGGGACTGGCTGAGCTCAGTGTCTGAAAAAGCATTTTGTTTTAAATGTTTCTATTTTTCTGGTTTAAAAAAAAAAAAAAAAGACTTACTGTAACAACTTCGGGTAGCCCTTCTTCAAATACGCACAATACCTTTGCAGCCATGTCGTGGTGTACAGCATTCTGGGAAGAAGCTTGCTGGAGCTGGTGCAGCATGGGCCACTGAACGAGGGTTTTGGTTCAGAAACCTGCTCTAAACTTACTGCATGCTTAATTGGTTTTACTGCATGTTCAGCCCAGCCTTTGTCTGGTGACAGACTTGACTGGTTGCTGGTCCTCCTCTGAATGCATTTGTAACTAGGTGTGGGAGAGAGTACTTCTTCACGGGCTAGGCACTAGCTAACAGGAAGATAAAAGGGTAAATATTCAGCTTTCATGAAAGAGAAACTGGGGACTTGTTCTGTGGAAGGTGTAGTGGGATGATGATATCTGCATAGAAAATAGACTGGAGCACTTGCCCTGACAGCAGAGGATCCTCATCCCTGCAGGGCTCCTAACCACGAGGCTGGAGGCACTTCTGGACGTTGGCTGCTCCTTACTCTTTTATCTTCTGTTACGTAGCAGAAATGGGAGATTTCTGAAGGAGGGGAGCGTGGCACTGGGGACTGGTGTTTGGGGCACTCAGAAAGGACAGTGGTATGGGTTCTGGTCCCTGCTCACAGCATCGCTTCTTTATGTGGTAACTGCTCAGCAGAAAATTCAGGTGCAGTCCTGCAGCAGGGACCAGTCCCCTGGACCCTCTGTGTCCACCAGGCTGGTGGGGAGCCTATGAGGGGGTCATCTCCAGAAATAAATGCTGCTGAGTTTCTTCTTACAGGCATTGCAAGTAGGCTAGCACCAGGGCTCTGCACCGCAGGGGAGGCAGGGCTGGCTGCCTGGGGAGGCAGAACTTTCTCAGAGCATCCAGGGGTGGTGGGGCAGCATCTGTGGGTGTTGTTCAGTGAGGTAGGCTTGCTGGAGTACCCATCCCAAAGGGGAGGAGGTCACAAAAGTTCCTACCCCAGCTAGATCCGTCCTGCTTGGAGAGGTGGCTTTCTCCTGCAGACCTCACCACGACATCAAGTTTCTCTTTAAGAGCCGAGAGAGCAGTCGAGGCGTGCAAGAGGCTTGCCCGAAACAGCAGTGGTAGTTGAAGGCAGTGTCTCATTACTAGTTATGGCTTGCTTTGCAGGAGCTCTTTGCTTTTTCTGTCAAAAAGACGAGTTCACAATGGCGGCTCCGTGCATCTGCATTTCATGCGCTTCCAAGAGAGGCCCGTAAATACATCCCAGGGTTTGGTAAACAGTTGTGTGAGATTTAACTCTTCCACTATTTCAAACCTCAGGTGAAGAGTAGTGGAAGAACAGACCACTTTGTCATTTGTTCATTTACTGTTTTGTGAGAGACCATTGCAGGTGGCACTGCCCAGTCTATCTGAATTCATCTGAGGTTGCCATGATCTGAGTCAGCATTTCCAAACCAGCGGCTGGAAATCAGGTTCTTAGACTCAACTCTCTGCACCAACATTTGAAAGGGTCATATTTCAAGCAGTGCTAAGGATGTCCAGCACAATGTGGACTTTGGTGAAGTTTGCTGGTGGATCTTCTCTCTTGCAGAAGATGACATCACTTTTATTTGTTGCCTAAAAAATAATTAGGATTTTAATTTTTGTCCTGCTTGTGCTTATATGAAGATTTTGCTCCTACACCTGTGCATAAGACATTTCCAGGTACGCCAACAAGGCCGTGGCAACCCTTCATCCAAGCACTAGGCAAGAATTAGTGATGTGCACGTGGAAGAGGAGTGGGTTTCTGTACTGCCTCAGCGTTTCATTATCACTAAGGAGTCAGAAGCAACTTCAGCTGTTTAATTGAAGCTACCCGTATTTTATCTTTGTCAGCTGCAGACCATATGTGATACTAAAGTACTCAAGTGTTGCTTAGTCTCCCAGTAACCATCCTTCAGCTCAGAAATATTTTATATGTACTCAATATAAGAGGCATACTTTGAGACCAGAACTAGAAGGATGATTGCAGCAGTCTGTTGATCGACACACAAAAGGGCAAAGAAAACCTTTAAACTCTTCTGCCTGCTGGATAATCCTATCTGAGATACTGGTACTACTAGACTGATTGTGAAATTAATTTTTTCTTGGTGGTTTTGCTGGAAGATCTCAAACCCTCGTCATGCTGATTATGTAATACAAAGAATTACACAGCCACCTGAGCCTCTGAATTAGCTATCACAGCATCACCCTTAAAGTTACATTATCAATTCATTGCTATTTCATTGCGTTTATCAGGTGTATATATAGTACGCATATGAAGGTCAAAAAACATGATTGTTCTAGGAAATGTTATTTCAGAATGGGGCCTTATTCTTTCAAGAGCTTTATTTGCTCTGTTCATGTATTGTTACTTTCTAGTCCTGCTTTCTATCACTCCTTGACTTTTTCCTTGAGTGGGGGAAACAACAACCCAAGGAAGCCCTGTACTGCTTACAACAGCTTGATGAGCAGCTCTATGATGGAGGGTAGTACAAAAATAGGCTGATGCCGTTAAATGGTACATGGTATCCCAGGGTATGCTGAAACACAGTTTTCAATAGTAGAGCAAGAAAAATGCAGTAGCTTTAGTAGGTAACAATAAGCAAAATCCTCAGCTTGCCATTTGTTTTGCACCTCTGCAAATCCTAATGATCCCAAACCCACAGATTTCCGTGTTCCCCTCCCACCCCCCCAAATTTCCAATATTATTGTTTCATTCAGGGGTCTCATTTTCCCTCCTTCGGTTTCCCTCTTTTTCCTGGAGGCAGTGTGTAACTGAGGAGCTGCCTTTGTTTCCACCCTGCCCCCCCCGCCAACTCTCACCTCTCCCCCTCAAACGCCAGCTTGCATTTTTTTTTTGCCCAGTCTTTTCCTTCCTAAACCTCCCCACCAGCATACCCAAATCTCTGTAAAACCCCATTCTCTTTTTGCATATAAATAATCTTGCATTTCAAATATGTAGTGTCACATAGCGACTCCAGTCTTTGCTTAAGGACTATTTCCCTCAGACTTTTTATCCCCATTGAACTGCTTTTAAAAAAAATAATTCCTTAGCCCATTCCTACCGCATGCGTTTAGAGGGCTGGGGCCTTCAAATTTGACACAGCTACACTGCTGTGGACCTAAATCCGCAATGTTCAAAGTGTGCGGATGGCCTCAGTTTTCTTCAGTCACTAAGTGTTCTCAGTCCTATTTTCTTTTCTCAGCTCAGGGTTCGTACAGCTTTCGACACCCGCTTTTGGTTGATGCTCTTGCTGCTGTTAGGTGCTACAGCGATACAACCTGTGGTTTTGTTGCTGTAACTCGCTACTCGCCTGGCTCCGCAAGGAGCCGTGGGCTGGATGGAGCGCGTTCAACGCGCGGGTGAGAACTCATCCCTGTCTTTATGTCTCATTTGCTGGCTTAGTGCCACAGAGTTTTTTGCTGCTGGGAGAGCGTTAGGTGTGAAAGAAGGTGACCTGGCTGGAGAGGCAGGCAAAGCCTCTGAAGAAGAGGGCACAAGCGCCATTTCTAAGGCAGTCACGAGTGCCAGGTTTGTTTTGTGCCTTGGGCTGCTTACGAAATCCATGTAACGGCTGGGCCTGCATTTGTCACGCTGCAGTTGCTTGGAGTTATTTGAACATTCTGTGTTGATGTTTTTGGTGTTTCAGGGTTGGTAAAGGCTGTAAACAAAATCCTGAGAACTCCAGCAGCTGATTTACGGCCTAGTAACATGAGAAACCGCCTCTCTACATGCTGCCCTCTGCTCTTTGAGATCACATGGGCTGGAGCAGCACATTACCAGCCCTTGGCGTTTGTCCCGCTGTGCCTCCATTACCCTCTGGATGGGATCAGGAACTCCTCCTTTCCCCAGGCCTCACAGGGACAGGGAGGCTGGGGCTTGGCAGAGTTCTACTTGCTCTGGCCGTGGTCCCCTCTGCCCTAGGCAGGCACTTCTTAGGTGTTATTTGTATCAGAGCTGAAGCGAAAGTCAAGCAGCCGCTTCTGCTCTCTGTCTGCAGTGACTAATCTGGAGAGCTGCTCAATACTCACCAAAGTCTACAAAATCAGGTAACTTTACAGTGAAAATGCAATGGCTGGTCTAGTTCTGCAGAACTGTACTGAAGAGTCTGTGTATAGGGAAGGGAATTGTGTGGTCTGGCGGGGGAAGGGGAAGGGAGTTCTCACAAGCGCAGGATCCACCCAAGAGTAATGTATAATGTAGCGGTGCTGGAGTGGAGCAGGGAGGAAGCCTTCTCTGTGGCCTTCCCAAGGATGACCCTGGTGAAGAGCTGACACTGACAGGTGCTGTTTTTCCAGTTTCACAGACTCTAGAACACCATGTTTTTTTAAAAGAGGGAGAGGTGGGAAGAAGCAAGGAAAGACATTCTTATGAAAGGGTTCTCCAGTGCACACAAGTATTACTTATGTCTTACATGGAGATGTTCTTTTCCCTTGGAAGAAGAAATTAGTGTACATGAGCCACAAGAGTTTCTGATGATCATTGGACACGTCAATACTAATCTTAGGAAAGACTACACTTACTCCCTTAAAACTAGGAGCCATGGTTAATGAGTGGATCAGCACAGGACACTAACCACTACGTACATCTGTTAACAGTGTAGGGCCAGGGAAAAAATTCAGACCGTGTGAAATGGAATCGATCTTATCAGCATATACGCTACAAATACAAGCATGGAAAAAATTACTGGTTCAGCTCTCGAATCACATGAACTGGCATAGCTGTATTTTTTTCAGTGCAGTTGTACTGACTTATGTAGCGTAGGGTATGTTCTTAGTAGTTTAAAAATGTTTTCCAGCTTTGGACAGACTGGAAATTTAATTCAGCAACTGTAACTTACTTCTGGCTTTCGGGTCAGCTGCTATTGCCTCTGGACTACAGACCAATGTACCATAACCAAGTGGCTCTTTTCTAGCTGTATTCCTAGAATGTGACCAAGCAGACAAGATTTTTGCAGAAATTAAGTAATCTATCAATAGCAAAAGTCATGAATCTAAGTCCGCGATGCTAAGAGAAGCAAATTTTGGGAAAACCAAGCATCTAAACAAGACTTACAGGGAAAACATGTATTTCAGAAGAATATTCTCTGATAACTAATGAGGTACCCACGCTTCACACAGGTTAGACTCCTGTTTAAGCAACAAGACCTTTAATGGTCTACTGCAGTTACACATTAGTCAAACTCATGAAAGTAACAAAATTAATGAAATTTTATTGGCAAAAATCAAGTTGAACGTGACCTATGTAATTCAACAGAAGCAAGCCTCAGTTTAGTTTATCAAAATACTTCAGTTTTCCAGCTGGATCTGGAATTATCTGCAAGAAAGAAAATGAAAATGTTAGTCAAAAAACAAAACTATGCAAACACAACAAACTATAAAACCAGAACAACATAGTATTTCATAATATGATGCTAAGGCCAACCCACAAGCAACACTGAAGAGTAATTTATCACTTGACTTGATACTAGATTACTGTTTATCTCTAAAGGTACCTAACAGCAGTAGCAGAAAGATTTAACTGATTGGGGGAAGAGAGAGTGCAGCCTACCAAAGGAAGAATTTTGACAGCTGGGAGAACATACATCTATGTTGCTTGCCCTAAAAGCAAGATATTTTAATAAACTAACATCTGTAATCAAGAGTCTTAGAATTTACTTACAGATCTTCCCTTGGCCACCACACTCTCATGGCTTCCTCTGGTTTGATCTAATTAAATCAAACACATGTAGAAGGCATGGCTACATCTTCAAGAAAGGCTTTTTGAACTACTCTGCTATTTAAATTATCTGCAACTTTTGCACAGAGGAGGAAGAGAATCCTTATGTATGGTTTTAGATCTTTAAATTGGTAGTATTGGAGCTGTTAATCTCAGCATTGTAAGACTGGTTTTTAGAAAATATGTTAATGTTGTATTATTTAGGTGATCCATGGTTATGGAGGGCAGAACTTTACAGTGCCAAAATATGTCTGTTAGGCCAGCCAGCCCTCTTTCATTTCACAGTCTTAATATCCAGCTTCCCCCACTAAGACACTCCTCTGCTAGCTTGAAAGAGGTGACTCCTAGCCTCCAGTCATCCTGGGAAGTTTTCACATCCAGCAAACAAACATCATTTAACATTCCACTGTTTTTACTATCAATTACAATGCTCACTACTCTGCTTAGAGGCTGCTGGGACCCGCTTTTTATTGAGACAGCTCTTAAACAACAACATTCTGTCATCACCAGATGGTTCAGAAGCAAGCCACATGCTCAAATAAATGATGGTGATCTCATTTGAACTAGGCAGCTCAGACCTCTAGTGAAAGTTTCATTATTCTGCTGAGGCTTGATCCCAGCCAGAGAACACAAACAAGTTCAATGGGTGTTTATGTGAACCCTAGCTCTTCTACTTGTAGTCACAGGCAGGCCAGTAGTTACAAAGGAGGAAGAGCTATTGTGCAGCAAAGCAGTGCTCCCTGCTGGAGTTCTGATAGTGGCACGCTGGCTCTGTCAGATACTACAGCAGCCTGGGAACTTTTATCTTTCTTTTTTTGGGTAGTGCCTAGGATCCACAGTAAGACTCGACAGAACCAAGAATCTGTATGGACAAATAACCGAGAAGATAGGACAGACTCAAGAGTTTCCAATTTCCTCTCATCAGGTGTTAACAGGAAAAAAAGTTTTTGATCACAAACTCATTGCTGCTCAAGAGAGTTTTGTTCATACACAGGGAATTTGAAACAACTGGAATATGTCTAGTGTGAGGGAAACGAGCTCCTAATGAAATCAGTAGTAATCCAAAAGCTGTAACTATAATACTGTGAGTTTACTCATATCATCTCATTGAAAGTTGCAAAGATTTTGGATTTGGCTTTAGTGGAAATGATAATTGAGTGGTTTTTAGTAGTACACACATTTAAATTTAAACAGTGACTTACTGTTTCACTGCCAGGTTTCCAACCAGCAGGGCAAACTGGGGAAAAAAAAAGGACAAAGTTAGTAAAAGTATTTTTACACACACTTACTTTTGTGCACTTAATACTCTCTTTCTGAACTTCAAGTAAAACAGCACACAAGTGTCACATGTAAATATCTGCAACCATTAAATACGCAGTTTTCTTTATACATGGGATGGTGTCATAACAGGTTATACCTGATACCACCTACCACTTGTGTTAACTGGCAACTGCATACCTCTGGATGGATGTCTATGCCTTGGTTTAATTCTCATGCCCTTCTAGACAAAGTACTGGCAAAGCAGTACCTGAGAATGAACACGTATTTTAGTAGAAACAAAAGTTTCATAATAAAATTCAGGTGACTACACAGAGACCTACCTTTCTTTCTTTAAAACCAATGCTAGCGGAAATTTTTTAGCAAAGAAATCAGTTCAAAGATTCCACAAGAGACTGAGTGATTTTATTTGAAGCCTTGCTCAGGAGTAAAGGGATTATAGCATGCGGTTAACATCCAGTGTGGCTGAGAGCCCTGCGACCACCTGTACAGTTGCACATTCTGGAGTGAAGCTCTTATCTGTTCAGAGCTCTCCCTCTGAGGCTTTAGCCCAATGAGTTATGCCATATTACACTGCTTTAAGGCATGCCGTCAGACAAAACACCACAAATGCAATTAGGAATTGTGGAGAACTTTTTTTCCTATTCTGTGCAAAGAATCCAATAGGGAGGCTCTCCTCAGCATTCATGCAAAAGCTGGAAAAAAAATGTGGTACCTTGGAAACACACTGCAGATCAATATTCTGTAAGACAGCTTTGTAACTATACGAGAGGCTAAATTTCCTTAGTCAAATGTGCGCAGCCTAAGTATCAGCATTTATCTTTTTAAATCTGTACAGCAAAGCATAATAATGATTTGTACCTTCAACTAAAGGTACTTTCAAATGCCAGGTGAAATTGAGTTGAAATGGAAATTAAGCTGCTGAACACCTGTATTAATATTTAAACAAATCTTTAAATGAATAAATGTGTTTATTTAAACACATCATTTAAAGAAATGTGAAAAGTTCACCCTATGCTTGAACTGGGGGAATATGAATTCTTGAGACAAAGTAATGATCTGAAGCCAGTGAAAGCTTCTTTGTCAGGGGAAGATGATCACATAGCACTTGTAAAGAAAACACAAGTAATGGCGGTCTAACATTCACAGTATCACCATGTATCTTGACATGAAACACTCTCAATTACTTGTCACAGATCCTCAATGAATGACACAGGACAAGGATGGCCTGCATCTCAATTATTTTAGTATGCCAAAATGTACTGAAATATTGGGCCTGATTCTTCATGGCCTCATATTTTGTACAGATTTATGCTTGTGACAGATGGTACCTAATGCCTTAATTCAGACTAAGGAATGCTTTATGCTCTGCACTCTCATGGATGTGAAGCAAAACGTGAATTACTATTCTAGAAACAACCTATGGAGCTACCGGGACCACAGAATCTTGTAGCAGGGCAATCAAACGACTTCATTCACTGCATGAGGCTAGTCTCTAATGCTGCTGAGTACCTTTCTTCCAAAAAGCTACAAATACAGCTTCCAGTCTAAGTAAAACAGTCTTCAACATGAAAGTATTTAAAAGAGCACCTTCTCCATGTTTGTCTGTGTATTGGAATGCTTGTACTAAACGAAGCGTTTCATCCACTGATCTCCCAACAGGAAGGTCATTCATCGTGATCTGTCGAAGGATCCTCTTATCATCAATAATGAAAAGGCCTCTGTGAAAACATTTTTTGTGTGTGTGTTAGGAAACAGAACTAATTACAGTGTTGTGTTTACGCACTATTTTATGTCTGCTGGATGGGAGGAATTTGATCTCTGCAAACACCATACAATACCCACCACCTTAGACTACTGGTAGCCTACTGTTGTTTACCTGGGGTATCAGATGACATAAGCTGAGGGTAAGTTAAAAACAAAAAAGGATAGTTCTCTGCAGAACATAAAACTAAGCTTTGACAGGCCCTGCCAGGGGATGTTGCAGATGCTATGATGTTACAGGGATCCCAAAAGCAACTAATCAAGTTTATGAAAGATGTATCTCTTAAGGCCATTAGTTACCCTTAGTCTTGACTCCACTTGGACTTGGGAGGTCCCTGAGTAACTGCAATCCTGGGGAATTCTGCATGTTTGCCCTGCCCTAGGTATCTGCTGATGACTGCTGTTAAACAGGATATTAACCTCGACCCCTGTTCTGACTCATTATGACTATTTTTTTGTGTTCTTCAATATTTATTTTGTCTCTCGGCATGAATCCCGAAGTAAAATCTGCTCTCAAAGAAAAACTTCAAATGCTTCTTTAGATAGAAAGTAGTAAGTACTACCCCAGAAAAAAACAACAACCCAGAACTGTAACCAAGTGAAATACCTAAGTGTATGCCCTTGATCTTCCAGATATACTCCGTAATCCTTTGAAATTTGGTGCGTCAAATCTGAAAGAAGTGGAATCTTCATAGGTCCAAGTCCTCCTTGTTTTCGAGGAGTATTAATCCTTTGAAAGAAATGAGATACAGATGTATTTCTCATAAAGCTTTATATTCCCTACACAAAGTTAAAAGTCACAAACCAGCACAGTACAGACAGAAGGATTTAGTGCAAGTGACATTTTTTTTGTTCTGCACACAAGGGAGATGAATGCTATTTATGGTTTGAGCAAAATGTTCAGTAGATCTTTTGCAGTTTTTGGCCACATCTATTAATAATGACCTCTTTCTTATCAGTCTTACTTGCTTTATACCAATGTGCTCACGAATTGGGACAGTGCGATGCATTTACAGATCCTTGCATCCTTATCTCTTTTTTTTTTTTGTATTTGAAGTATTTTTTGTACTGAGACATGGTATATTTCAGGCAATACTTATTAAACAAGCTTCAAAGATAAAGGTACTTTCACGCACTAGGGTTAAAAATTTTTACCACTGAAAAATATTTTAAACATTTGTATCAAAAGCATCACACTTTTACACATTATGATATACCTACATAGGCTAAAAATCTGGGGATACAGTTCCTCAGCTAAGATGGACCCATGAATATTTTTTGGTGAAAGACAAGGATAAGATACATACCATGCTAAGTGAGTGAACTTTGAGTCCACAGAACATGCTACTACTTCAGTATTTATTGCTCTGAATTCTTCAATTCTGTCACTGAAGGCGATTATCTCAGTTGGACATACAAATGTACTAGATAATTTAAGACAAGATAAAGACAAAATTTCATGAAACATCCAGTAAGTTCTCTGTTTAACTTAAAATTGTGAACTTATCATAAATGATTTCAGCTTTTACTTATTTTTTATTGCTTCTTCAAGTATTTAACTGAAATGCTGCCCGACAAATCTTCCAGCCTCAGACTCTAGCTTAGTTACAAATGGTTTATTACTGAAGAAGATTATAACACTTAGATTACAATCTGGATACAAGTGTTTTTACAGTTACTTTCTTTTAGACTTTATGACTATTAAGTGGCTGAATTTAAACACAATATGCCATTTTTTTCAGAGGAACGTACTATAATTTGTTGTTACCGTGCATGTCTGCACATTTTAACTATTTTGACTTGAACTTTTTCCCCTACAGAAGAAATAAAGTGGTAAAAGTCACAATTTCTAGGGCATCGAAGCTAAGGGCCAAGAGCCATGTTATTTCTTTTATAATATTAAGGTAGTTATGCATCTCTGTCCTCTTTTCTTCATTTTCTAAGAATGGGATTGTCTGGTAGAAAGCAGAGATGTTTTCACTCAACCAGGGAAGTTACTGCATTCCAAATAAAGGAGGGTAATGTTAAGCGTTCTTAGGATGTTATGGGATGAGCTTAAAGGGAAAAGGCCATCTCTTAGATACACTACCTACACTCTAGAAAATATAGCTGGGATGCTGTTTTCTGTTTGCAGTAGTGATTTACAGCATAATACAGAACACAAAGGTTGCCTGACTGGGTACTACAGACTGAAAGCTATTTTTTTGTGTGGCGACACAAATTAGTGGACACACTTATTAGGACAAAGACTGTGTTACAATTTTACCAATGCACGATGAAAACACAAATGCAAAGAATGTATTTTCTTCTGTCACTCCTTTCTTCTCCCCCAAACCCTTACCAAACAAAAAACCAAGACCTCAAAAAAAGAGAAAAATAAATGCATTACGAGTCTAGTGTAGCTGCACTCAGTCTTGGTATGTCTACAGTGGTCTTACTTACAAGTCAAGAGGATAGAAGAAGAAGACAAGATATTTTCCTTCATAATCTGTTAATTTCAGCTCTTTAAACTCTCCATTAATGACTGCTGTTCCTTCCCAGTAAGGTGCTGGCTTGGAGACTGAAATACGAAGGACATTCAATTAAAAGTCAGAATACGAAGCACGTGTTCAAACTAAGCTGTTCATTAGCTAGCTGGTGTGCAAGGACAACTGTTCTTCCTTTTGCTTGAAAAACAATCTACTGCACACAGTTACAAAACAAAAGTTTCTTACCACTTTAAAAAGTTCACAGCTGGCAGAGGTTACAGGATGATGAAGAAATGTAGGTTTCAGTACACACGGAAAGTAAACAATTTGACCAACTCGTGCTTATACATGAGCCCTCTGAATAACTGATAATCAAGGCCACACAAACCTTATCTGGGCATATTGAACAAACCACGTGTGCACTATCAGCTCATGGCAGAACATCTGTTAGACTGAAGGAGAAGCTGTTTAAGATTTCAGGAACCCTCAGTATTTTGTTATGAATAGCTGTTGTGAACCAGAAGCATAAGATGGTTCAAATTCATATCGTTACTTTTTAGGCACAAAAAACTACCTGGAATTCAAGTCCACAAAAAATACATGCTACAACATGTTTAGAGAAAAATGACTAAAAATGCAGTGTATATTTATTAAATTACAACTCCTGAGCACATTGTAACTTGAAGATAGTTGTGTTTAAAAAAAAAAAAAATCCAATTAAAACGCATGAAATGTATTTACTATTCCTATTAAAAAGGATTAACCTTGAATTTAAAATATTAAAAATGATTCTGCCAGGTACTAGTTTCATAGTAATGTGAATTCTGAGACAAAGGATAGGGTATGCTGGAGACACAAGGTGATCTGAATACACTTGTGATGTCAATGACATTGACATACAGCTCCAGGAAATTAGGGAAATGCTGCTGAGAAAAATATATGGAATCTTTATTATCTGGATGATGACTGTGCTGTTTGGCTCTCCTTTTCTTAGGACAACCCACAGGTGTAGAATAGTTAGTGAGGATGTATAACAAGGACTGCAAAAAATACCCCAAACCATCAGACAGATCGCGCCCGTGAATGGGAACGCAGTCGTCTTTGGTTTCACTTGATGCAACCCACAAGGGACGCTGCAATACAAGTACAGAGAGTCAGTAGGCATGACTGATAATTTCAGTTTACATTTTTTGAAGAAATGCTCTTCTTCCTCTCAAGTCTTCTGCAGAATTCTTTCTGATAAGATTTCAAGCCCTGCACTTCTAACGCTTTTTTATTGAGTCTTTGCAAGCATGGGACTATTTTCAAGTGAAAGCAAGGACTAATCTCCATGTTATTTCGAGCTCTCAAAAAATGTTTCAAATATGTTGCTCTTTACAAAATAGTGACCCTCCAAATCTAATCTCTTTGTAGCAAAACATTCTCTTCAACTGACCTTCAGATTAGGAGGGAGAAGGAAAAGAAATTAAATAAAATACGTTGTATCTTGACCTCTTTCTAAATTAAGGTGATTTTCTGGGGGTTAAAAACACTTGTCTGAAATGCTGTAATAACTTACATTACAAAGGGAGGAAAACCCAAACAGTATTGGTTACAAATATCTTGGCTGGTTTTCCATTTATTTCGTAGCATCTGTTTGCAAACCTTTAAAATGGAAGTTATGCCCTGGCTTGGTAGAGGAAAAGTATTTAAAGCTGTAAATTCTCACAGCGAAGATCGTTTCTACGCGACTTCTCTCTGTCCTCTGTTCTGCAGAACGGGACTTTTGGAGAGCATCTGACCACTTGAATGGGCGCCCCTGAACATCTCACTCTGGCTCAACTAAAGACGTTTGCACCTAGGTCTGCCATAAACTATTTAAATCACAAGAGAGTGTAGGCACAAGAGCGAGTGACAAGCCAAGCCCAGTAATAACTGGTAAGCGTTACGAGAGGTGCCCATTCAGTATTTCTAACCACAGTGTGAGCACAAAACACTTCTATGTACTGTTTAAAGCGTTTCCCCTAACTCACTCGCCATTTCTGGAACGACAGGGTTTGCTAAATGCCTGTGAGATGTTAAACTCGCTGCCAGTTTACCACGATAAAAATGCAGGTCTGGAAGGGATGGTGGGCCTGCCTTCTGTCCGTCCGTCCGTCCGTCTGTCCGTCCCGAGGCCTGCCCGGGAGGCAGTACGCGCGCCGCTGCAGCCAGAAGCTGCTTTGCCGGAGGGAAGGCATTCGGGAGCCGCGGGGTGGTCGGCGGCTGCCACTTCCGCAGGGCCACCCGCGACCAAACCCCGACGGTCACCCCGAGGGGGGGGCCGTGCAGGGCCAGGGGGCCGCTCTCGGTGCGGACGGCGGGCAGCGCCGTCAGGCCGCCGGCTGGGAAACGCCTCCCCGCCGGGGAAGAGCCTCGCCGCCGCGGGGCCCCGGGGGATGCCAGGAAGGAGGGCCGCCATCCCGCCGCGCCGCGCTGCCCCCGCTGCGGCGGGCACAGGGCGCCCGGCGGCCGCCGCCCCCGCCCGGCGCGGAGGGGCACCGCGCGCCGCCTGACGTGGCGCTGCCCGCCGCTCTCCCGCTCCCCGCGCTGCGCCCGGGGAGGCCGCCGCCCCCGCCCACCCCGTGGCCGTTAACGGCCCCGTGCGCCGCCGCCGCCCCCTCCCTCACGCCGCGGCGCGGCCCCAGCGGCGGCGCACTGCGGGCACCCTCCCTCCGCCCCGGCCCCGCGCCGCCCCTCAGCCGCAGCGCGACAAAGGGCGCCCGTACGGCATCCCCCGCCCGCCGTGCGCTCCCCGCTCCCTCGGCAGCTCCAGCCCCGCCCGGCACCTACTCTTGGCCTGGCTGAGGTGCAGCGAGTGGTCGGAGACGGGCACACGAGCCGCCTCCCCGGGGTAGACCTGCCCCCCCGCGTAGTAATGGCACTGCTCGTCCCCCCGCTGCCGCGCCGGGCGCGGCTCCTCCGCCTCCGCCGCCTCGCCTCCCAGCGCCGCCGCCGCCGCCAGCAGCAGCAGCATCAGCGCGGAGCGCCGGGCCCTCGCCCCGCCGCCCGCCTGCAGCCGCCGCCGCGCCGCCTCCATGGCCCGCCGAGCGAGTGCACGTCCCCGCGGCGCGGCGCCGGAGGGGCGGCGGCGGGGAGGAGCTTGGCCGATCCTCTCGCACACGCTCCCCGCCGCACGGACGGGCCGCCTGGCGCTTCGCGGCGGCTGCGTGAGGAGAGCCGGAGGCCGGAGGCCCGCCGCGCTGCCTCCCGCCCTGCACCGCCACCCCCAGACCCTGCCTTTCGGTGGGGCTGGGCGCTGCCTGCCGCCTGGGCCCCGGGCCCCGGGCAGTGCTGGCGGTGCTGTGGCCTCATGCTTAAGCCCCGGATGAAATGGTAAATTATGTACGTGTCTAGAGAAACAGAGAAAAGAAAAAATACACGTGTTTGTGGGGAGAGAGCGTGCATGCAGTCCAGTGCGTGTGATTGCAGAAGGAAACTATCAATCTGTGAGAGTTCCCATCTGGTGTCTCTTATCTGTGGCAGCGTGGGTTCTGTGGGCGTTTCATTGCTCGCGGTCATACCAATCTATGCCAAGGGCAGCTTGTATGTTCTGGTCTAATGAATACACGAAATGTGAAAACGTGTACTGCCTGTGGTCTGAAATCTTGAATTGCTGCTAGCTGGGCAGCAATTCATGAATGAGCTCCACATAGTGCACGTAGTGGCTGCATTAAGTGTGGTTACACAGAACTGAGACTACTAAGTGCCTTTTAATTCATAGAATCACAGAATCGCAGAATGGTTTGGGTTGGAAGGGACCTTTAAAGGTCATCTAGTCCAACCCCCCTGCAATGAGCAAGGACATCTTCAACTAGATCAGGTTGCTCAGAGCCCCGTCCAACCTGACCTTGAATGTTTCCAGGGATGGGGCATCTACCACCTCTCTGGGCAACCTGTTCCAGTGTTTCACCACCCTCGTCGTAAAAAGTTTCTTCCTTATATCTAGTCTAAATCTGCCCTCTTTTAGTTTAAAACCATTACCCCTTGTCCTATCACTACAGGCCCTGCTAAAAGGTCTGTCCCCATCTTTCTTATAAGCCCCCTTTAAGTATTGAAAGGCCACAATAAGGTCCCCTGCAGCCTTCTCTTCTCCAGGCTGAACAGCTCCAACTCTCTCAGCCTTTCCTTGTAGCAGAGGTGTTCCAGCCCTCTGATCATCTTCGTGGCCCAGATGTCTTGGTTCAAGTTTGTGTCGTGAGAGGTCATTTTGCTCAGTGCTGAGTAGCTTGTGGTTCATATCACAAAATAGTTACATATTTGTCACATGGAAGCGTAGCTAGAAGGTAATTCAGCAGCGCATTTAATGACAAGTAAGATTTTGAAAACAGTAAGTAGGCTGTGACAAGCAGTAGGTAAGGCTTTGCAGCACAATGTCTGGTCAAACTAGGTTGTGCTAGGCATACCTACTTGACTGGGACAGTACAGGTCGTCCGTCAAGTGTATCAGTTAAATTGTAACCAGGATCCTTAAAAATTGAGATGTGAGAGAGCTGGAGCTATCCCTTATCAAAAGTGGGGACACCATTGGCCTTTTGCACTTGGAGCACTGTGGATGCCATCCTCTGGGAAAACTGGTGGTTCAGTAAAAAGGTTACTCTAGACTGACGATGTCAGGCTCTTAACAGAGGAACATCTGCATTGCATCTTGTCTCTGCAGATGATTTGTGATAAATGTACCTTCAGGACGGTACAGTACCCATGCCAGAATGGACAGTACAATTTCTCTGTTTTAAAAATGATACAGAACAGGCGTGCAAAGAGCAGCGGCAAAAGAAAATGCTGAGGGCCGTTTTCAAAGAATACAGGCTCTGTAAAAGAAGAAAGGGATTAGCAAGGCACCTATCATTGTATATTGTGTCTTGAACAAATCCTACTATTTTTCTGGTTTCCTACAACAGAATCCACCCTTTAAAAAGATATTTCACAAAACTGAATTCACAAAAGTGGGAGAAGCAAGACCTTGCAGGTATGCTTGCAGTTCTTAACCTGTGATTTTACTGTTCCTTTCTCCCAAAGCTCTGACTCCTCTCCAGAAGGAGCTCCTTTCCTTTCCCATCTCTTGTCACATTTGCCAGTCTAGGTTCTACAAGTTAGGGATCATGCTTGTAAAATGCCATTCATACTGTTACTGTCACAGTAATAATCTTACTTGGGCGTATTTGCCCACCTGAGGGGATTGAAGATTACTGCAGATCAGAAGGGTAAGGCTCTGGAACAGCCCTCTGACAGCTACAGAGCAAAATACCTACATAGCTATCGGGCTTGATCAGCGTGTGTGAAATTATAAAAAATTGTATTAAATGTCTGCCTACAGGGGAAATGGACTTGATGGCACATGAGATCCCCTTGTCCTGTTTTTTCACAGTGAGTTGATGGTGGCCAGTCTCTGGTTATACCTCCTAAAATGTTGGAAGCAAGATAAAATCTGATCTTCTTTTCAGTGCTGCTGTTTAAGTTTGACTTCCCTCCCCTATCAAGGGCATGTCATTAAAGGGAGGATGAACAAACCCCGTTTGCTCATGTTAAGCACTCTGGCTCTGGTGGAAAAAAGCACTTCAGCAATCTTTGTACTCCCACTGATTTCAGATTCAGGCGTGCCTTACACTTAAGCTTGCTAAAATGTGTTGATAGATTACTGTCTTACATGATCCAACTCTAGTAGTACTGAATTTAATATCAAGCTTTCCTCAGTCTCACTGCTTGTAAGGAAGGTGACAGTCATGGCTTCCGTGAATTCAGAGAAAGTTATTTTGGTTGTCTCTGCTCTTCTCTTTTTGCTGGTGTTTTAAGCCATAGGAAATGGCAGTGATTTGAAAAGTAGTCATATAGTAAAGTTCAAAAAAATGAGCAGTTGAGAGGTGTGCACTTTGCATAATGTTAACATCCCTCAGTTGAAAGACATTCCCAAATACCTGTAAATGAGAAGGAAAACCAGTAAAATCAATGCAGTAAAAATAGAAAAGAATCAGGCCTCTTTTGAGTGGAGAAAATGCTGAAGGACAAAAATGGGTTTTATCTGCAGAATATGTTAGTTAAATAGCACTAATTTGAGGTTCATATGTGATTAAGTATATATAGACATGGAAAAGAGTTCAAAACAGCAACAAGAAAGACTTTCTGGCTGCTGCTGTGCTATCGAGACTTCTGCAAGTGATTAAAAAATGAAAAATTTCGTAAATGAAATCCAAGATGAAACCTGAATATATATCACTCTTCAGTGTCCAAATGGAGAACACAAGCAGCCTTCTTTCTTTGCCCAGTGATGAAATACTTGAACGGAATGCTGATTTTTGTGTTTAAATTGATGAAATTAAGTGATGCTGTTAATATGTAATAAAAGAAACACTGGGCTGCATTCGTCCGGTTGTACAGCTCTTCTGAAGCTGGTAGGGTTTACCACGTGCAAAGGGAAAGCTCTTAAATCCTTCCTTTCCTCCACTGCGTTACAGACTGTGCTCCTGCATGTCATGCCATATTGAGGCCCGCAAGGATGGTTCAGTTTTGGCAAAGGGCTTGATTGTGGCAGGGTGTCCTTGCCACGGTGGCACTAAAGTTACGGAAGCAGGGAGTGATTTAGGCTACTAAAGCAGTTTAGAAATGGTTATGGACGTTCTGTCTGTTCTTGCCTGTAGTAATAAAATACCTCACTATCATTTAAATGACCTAATATAAAAATATCTTGGAAAAATTAGCATAGTATATTGTAGCAAGATGCCTGTTGCCATTTCCTGGAACAGATGGAGCAGATGTTCAATATTGCGCTGGTGAAACTAGCAGTTGGTTTTATCCTCCTCATGGTTTGCAGGGACATTTTAACAAACGTATTGCATTGCTCGTCATGCATGACAGAAAATCTATAGTGTAGAAAACTTTGCTGGGGAAAGGAGAGTAGAAAACATCTGCTTTGTAAGTGGTATTGGATCAGAATGACCAAAATTAAAATTACCAATTAGAGATGTCTTCTCCTTTTTGGCTCTTGATAAGGCTGGACTGGTGGGATCAGCTGTGTGTGCGCTGACTGCCAAGGGTCCTTGAAGAAAAAGTGTATCAGGCTGAGAAGTGCTGGGTGGTGCCATTTGCTTTGACAGGAACTTCATCCTGACTTCTAACTGCTGCTAATATTATCAGCTAGCTGAAGCAGTATGCCTGAGTAAATATAAACGTAAACTTCTTAAAATCTGCCACTCGGCAGTGTAGAGGTATCATAGATATATTTATTCCCATAACCTACCTTTGGGGAGTACACTAGTGTTTGGAGATGAATTTATGTTTTTCCTCTGCAAACACACCTGCCATAAAAAAGTTCTGCTTCATTTCTTTCCCTTTCTCCTCCAGCCGGCTTTGCTTCTTGCGGCATCAGTGTCAGAAACCCTGTGGGGCCTGTGTGATAGGAACAGGACCGAGCACGTTACTAATGTGTTTGGCTGAGTGTGGCAAAAAAGGGCGATCAATACTGCTAGTCACTGGGCGATGGGGGAGTACGGTTCCTAAAGCACCACCTGTTCCAGGCTTTCTTCTGCCTCTGTAAGTGCCGACAGAATCTAGGAGTTTGTGAATATAAACAAATACTGTGAAATCATCTTCTTGACCTAATAAATAATGTGGTCCTTGCGGGGCCCCGTTAGTTTTCCTTTGGCTGTCACCTGGGAGGTGGGTTACAAGCGTGTTTACACTCTACCCCATTTTTTCTTCCTTTAACAAGCATGTATTCAAAGAAAGTGCCCAAAATGTCTCTGAGCATGAGCACAATTTTTGGACAGTCGCACTGACAAGTAAGGACAGAGAAGGTCAACACTGAACACCTATTGGACATATGCTGTCCTCTACAAGTCAGTGGACTATGAAGGATAGTTGAGGTATTGCACCAGAAAACCAGCGCTGGATATCTGGACCTGCCCTTGGCAGCGTGCTGCTGACGTGCCCTGAGACCGTCACAGCTAGGAGCTTGCTAGCCAAAATAACCTAGCTAGCTTTGTCTGGTGTTGCTGACCAAGAGAGACCTTCACCCACAGACCAGTAACCCCACTGTTTCAAGTGTAGTGGTCTCCGCCAGTGTTATTCGCGGGGGTTCACAGGCTCCTGCCCTCGGGGTCCCACCCTTGGTTCTGCCTTCTCGGGTCTGAACTGAGACTAGCGCACTCTGGTCTAAGTCTCGAGCTCAGTCAGCCTTTGGGAAAAGGTGGAAAATTTGTCACCTCAGCTCAGACAAAAAGCGAAGCCGTGTCCTGCCCTCGCAGGTGCCTGCACTGCAGCCTGCTGGATGGAAAGAAACCCTGCGGCAACCCAATTTCATACCCTCTCAAACCAGAACAGAGACAGATGTTGCTGATGGTTGTTGATGATGCCTGTGTGTGCCTCTTCTGCGGGTAGTCACTAAAGCCTTGCTCAAGCTTATGGGTGTGCTAGCTGCCTTGCATTCGGGCTAAGTGGAAGAAAATGAAATGTTTAGCTGTTGTTGAAAAAGTAGACCCTACTGCCTGAAGCATGGGTGATCACATCAAGATCTGTGGAGGAGAGGATGCTGCATTCCCAGCCGGGAATAACGTTACCGGGATAACGTGGTCTTAAAAAATTCCTGGCTCCTGTCCTTATGCCTGCCCGCCCCTCCTCAGACTTCTCTTGAAAAGCTGTTTGTATTATCTATTTTCTAGCACTGTTCCGTATCGAAATTTGCCTTTCTCTTCTATTTGGACTTGTGAAAGAGAAAAATAGCTTTTGACCAGAAATATTCATGCACCTTGATGTGTTAGTCGCTTTTACATTGCTCACTAGGTGGCAGTAAGATGCTGTTATACCGATTAAAAATATTGAAGTCACATACTCTCCAAGTGCCTGAAATTTCCTAAAATCTGAGGATCTGGTATCAAAAGCGCTTTTTCTTTTTTAATTTTTTTTTTTTCTAAAATACAAGGTCCACAGGTGTAGGAAATGCCAGATGAAATCTATATTCAATACTCATAAACAACCCCAGTTCCTGTGAACTTGTTACAACAATAAAGGTGATCAACCTTGTATAATTCTTCAGTAAGAAGTTTTCTCTATTATGCCTCTGAGAGTGAAGATGCTGGGGATACTAAAGCAGTCTCTTAAAAAGGAGGACAAAATAAGAAAAAAACAACAATAAAACTCGTGGTGAAAGAGGTGGAAATTTGTAACAGAAGGTAAGTTTTAACCTGGTTACTACGGAGTACTGAAATCAATATTGGATTTTTGTTTCTGCTTTCTTTTTTGCTACCTACACACAGTTTTCTGGGAGTTTAAATAGCAGTCCAGAAAGCTATCATCTCTACTTTAACCAAGCTGAGTGGAGTGCACAGGCCCTCGTTCTTGTCTGCTGCTTCAGAACCCTCCATGCTCCATTTAGAATTGCTGTAAATAAATGAAGACTTTACCATTTTTTATGGCAACATCCTCACCTGTTGCAATTCAATTTTGCGTACATTTCAGAGATTCAACTATTTCAGCTTGTCCGCTTGGTCTAATGCAAGGATCTAGAGGTTTCCTTGCAAAGCAAAATTTCTTAGTCGTTGGAAGTGAAATAGATCTAGTATTTGTGTTCCCCAGACCATAGGTATATGTCTTGAATCTCCTTCAGTTAGCTCCTATAGTCTAATTTAGCATACAAGTTGTGTTGGTAGTAATCTGTACATTAATTTAGGTCAATACTAACATAACCCTTCTTTGAGTCAAAGCTCCTTCTCTGCTTTGGATTGTCAACTTTCCAAGGGGCCATGCCTCTCTGCAAGAGCCAATATTTGATCTACCACATCTAAACTTGAAATCGAGTGCTGTTGTTTTGCCATAATTAACGGAAAAAAAGCCCATCGTTTATAGCTAGGAGTTTTATTTATTATTGCATGCTTACTTTTTCTTGAGAAAGGCATCATTCTTAGAAGTTTAGAAAAGCTTGCAAGTTTTACAAACTCTTAAGTGAAAGCATAGGGATTTCAAGGTACTATATTCAAGATAGTACACTTAAAGTATACTACCTATGTGCAAAGCATTTATATGTTTATACCCTACAATCTCATTCACCATTACAGAACCAAATATGGAGGAAAGTGTTTAGAAGATACTAATACTTGCTACAGTTGAGTGCAGCTGATTTTCTTGTATCTGCTGCTCTCGAAGCCTAAAATAAAGCATGGTATGCAACTTACGCACTTAAATTGCAATACAAGAGTGAAAACCGAAATACTATGACTGTTTCCTTCAGTATGGAGCCTAAAGTGGTAAAAAAGGGAATGGGTTGGTTTATGCCATCAGATAATCTGAAAACAAAATAGCAGTTCTGCACGTGCACAGTTCCCGTTAATGCTAAGGGCTGCTCCCGGAGTGGTTTGAGGCAGCAAAGCCTGTCCCCGGACGTGGGGGTGGGTATGTCCGAACTGCTCCAGAGCTGCAGCTGTCTTGTCAAAATTTGTGTCATCTCTGCCATTCACTGGGTGCGAGGCACTGCTAAATAATTATTTCCCCTATTTTTAAAAAGATTTTAAAACTTTCCAAGATTTTGAAGATGGTAAGTATTGCTGAGATAAACAAAATAATGTGTTGACCTGCTGCACAGCTAGCTGTTACGGAATTATTCCTCAGGCCTAGGCTTAGAAATAGTTGTTACAAAAAGTTGGCTGAGTGAGCTGAAGTTCCCAGTTAAGAAAGCTGATAACACAGAATAGTTTGTGGGGCAGAGTTCCTCTCTTAGACCTGGGTGTTGATTTCTGAGATAAGATTTCTGCCAGATGGTATTTTTAATGGAAATGAAACAAGCAGCACTTTAAAAAAAAGGAAAAGTCAGATTCCATATCTCCTGATCATCCTGTAGGAGAGCAGTCTTCAAGGTCATTTGCAACATTTGCTGCCATTTCGCAGAGGGCTGACGTGACGCTTTTCGTCCGGGTGAGTCTGCAGCCACGTTACCCACAGACTGGAGCCTCTTACTGTTTAGCAAGGAATAATTCATTTTAAAAACGCCTCATTAAAAATACCTGACATCATCTCTTCGGTGATTTCATTTTTATTACCCTTAAGGTCAGTTTGCTTACTGGAGATCCACGGGCACAGCCAGAAACAGCTGTGGCAAGTTGGCATCGATACTGAACGGGCTTGGCTGTGCCACGGGCTTTGTGCTCGGTGCCTCCCCAGGCAGTGGCAGTACGCCTTGCAAATCACCCGCTTGCTGTGCCTGGCGCCTGGGCATGTTTGAATAGCTCACTGTAGGTAACTGCTGTTTATATTTACCAAATTATTTGTCAAGGGTCAGTAGCTTATTATAATCCCATGCCGCTTCATGCTTCAGCGCATCCACGTTCCCATCTCGGTGCTCCTGGGCGCTTCTGATAACGGCAGGAGAGCCGCTGTGGGGTGTTATTGCGGGAGGGAGGGAAAAGACTGTCACCAGCAACCCAGGGTATGTCCTTCCTCACCAAGGGTTTTTTTTTGAAAAATTACAAATAAAGAGCAAGCAGAAGCCTCCAGATGACAGAACGTATAGCCTGGTCAGTAAATGTGCTAAATCCTTCTGCACCCACTCAAAGAAAACATGAGTCTGCCCTGTCTGTAGCTATAGGGGCTGGCTGTTTTTTGGAAGCTGTAAAGATTTTGCTTTTAGCCTGAACGTCTCTGGTGTGAAGCCTGCTGTCGGTGACGGCAGTGCTCCCCCAGCTGAAGAGCATGAGCTTTGCTGGGCAGCAGCGACCTGCTTCTCGGCAGACCAGCGGGGGAAGTCACTGGACCGACACTGTGCCCTTTCCTCACCCCCAGTGGCACATAACAGCCCCAAGCCTGGAAGAAAGGAAATGATGAGACCCATGCCTTAAGCTTTTGTGCAGTGTTGCCAAATCTGGGTGCTAAAAGGTTGGGAGATGGGAAGCAGTAACGGTAACAGACTTGGAGATCTTTGGACCTGTCTGGTTCCTTGTGGGCAGGTAGGGTTCACATGTCTGGGCTTCCATGGAGGCCCAAAACCGTTGTTTGCTTTAAATGAAAGATGAGTTTTCATGTAATAGTGAGACTTCCGAAGGAGGGACTTTGGGAAAATAAGCAAATATTGTGATGCTTCTGAAGAACTGTGCCCAGCCTTTGGGCAGCCGAAGGCAGAAGAACCTGGAGGAGTCTCCTCCTTTTGCCATGGGTCAGATTTGGTCTTTTATGCAAGGTGGCTGTAAGGGCAGAGTGCATGGGGGTCCGTGCAGCCGCTTAGCCTCTGCTGCGCCTGCAGGCTTGTCCTGCCGTGGGCTGGCTGAGGGAGAGGCCGGCAGCTCCTTCCACCCTCCCTTCCCCAGCAGGCAACGGCTGCTGGGAGATGGAGCAGGGTCAGGGCCATTTTCAGAGGCTGGTTGGAGAAAAGGCGATTGCAGGCATCACCGGGAGGAGTCTGGCGTTACTCTGCTTCCACTCTGCCCAATGGACCCCACTGCCCTGGTTAAATACCTCAAAACAGCTGGGCCAGGCCTGGGTTTGGAGGAATGTCATCTCTGAAAGGTTCACTCAGGCGCCCGAGGGAATTAGCGTGGAATAAAGGCTTGAGGAAGCTGAACTGAGTCTGGGCATCAGCAATGTATCAAGAGACACAAATGTTGCTAAAATATGATACGAAATGAATGTTAATGGAAAAAATGAAGCATTAGTGAAGCATGCAGAGCTGGAAACATTGCTATGGTTGTTAGGTTTTAATTAGTTGGAAACTGTTCATTCAAACTCTGCTTCTGTGCAGTGATTGTCCTAATGTGGTTGGGTTTGGGATCTAACGCTGCTGGATTTTCCTTTCTTTATGAGTGCTAAGTACTGAAATATTCATTATACATGTGTCCTCCTGGCTTCTGGAGTGCTGTGGAAGGAGACTTTTTTGTACACTAAATTTTGCAGTAAACAATACCGCTTACTGCCTAGTGGTACTTACTGTAGCCCCAGTGACATAAATGGTCCTGTCCAAAAGACGTTTCATCTGAAATGAAACGTTTGAGGGTGTTTCACAACAGGAAAGTAGTGCCACCTTACCTGTTTCACCTTTCAATTCTAAAAATACTGCGAAGCTCAAAGCATGTGTTTTCACAATGCTCCGTGAGCTCATGTGGCCGTCTTTACGTACACGTACACACACAGACACATACGTGTGTTGGTGAGAAAACTCAAATTAATTATTTTTCTTCCACTGGAAGGTTTTACCTCTTCAGTGGAGAACACTCCATTAATATTAACATACCTCATAATATCTGTTTTCAGAGACAGGAACATTTTTAATCCCCAGTCTTGCTTCACATGAGTGGATACAGATCTACCTGTTAACTAGAGCATTGGTATCTTGAATTATAATGGCATATTTTTGGGCATCGCTGTGTGGTCTGTTTTCCGATTTCTTGTCTGGAAGTCTCTATCTTTGCTATCTTATCTGTCTGATGCCTTCTGGAAACAATCTTCCCTTTACACCACTTCATAAACTTCTGCGTACACTAGACTGGAGGTTCTGGGCCATTTCTCACATTGCGTAATGAATTTTCTGATTGAATTCTTTTACAGATAGCACCTCATACATGCAAAGCAGTGCCTAAGATCCTGGTGGATTTTTTACTGGTGGTATGTCTAAAGCTCTAAGAACTTGTGATGTATTCTGAAAAGCTAAGTTGCCACTGAAACTTGCATGATTATATTTTTCAAGGCATTGAATGAAAAATCTGAAAAGGGACAAGAATAAGATAAGAATAAGCCCGTTGTTACAAAAATAAGTAATATTAGAAAGAACCAAGTGTGTTTGCATAGTTAAATTTTATTTGGAATAACCACAACAATTTGGAATAACTACCAGATCTGTTGACAAACAGCTCGATGTTATTAGAGGAACTCTGCCACTGGCATTAATTTAATTAATGTCTCAGGCTTTAGATAAGTAGCCATAACACTAAGATGATTAACCTAGAATTGTAAAGGGAAGGGCCAGTATGGTTGTGTGGGTTCAAAATGTTCATCACTGGGCAACCCATATGAATTGTAAACTGGGCTTTTGTCAACCCTTCTTAAAAGACAGCTCTATCATGTAATGTTCATCAGGGGTGGCTGAATGTGGGGGAGAAAGGCAGGGGCCTCACCCCTACGAAAGCAGATCCCCGGCCCTCCGGGTGAGCTCCAGAAGGGCCTGAGTTCACAAGGGAAGTGCAGCCTGGCTGCAGGAGCGGTCTGGCTGCTGAGGGGAAGGTGATTCTGCAGGGGGTGTTTAGGGCATTAAAGGAGTGGAAGCAAGCCACAGAACCGAGCAGCTGAAGAAAAAAAATAGGGGTGTTAGTGGGGAAAGCATCGTGATGGGGAGGGCGACTGCTGTTGTAAGCAGCATGAGCGACCGCTTGTTGAAGCCGCTAAACAGGGAATCCCCGGGAGAAGAAACGGTGCTTGGCGTCATTCAGAAGAGCAAGCGGGGCCTCGTTTGCACAGTTAGGGCTGGAGGGACTTTTGGTCATTGAAACTGCAGCGTACTCTGATTCAGCCAACTTTCAGGAGCAGAGCAGGAACACCCACACCCCCTCCCCCCAAATCCGCTGTACTAAAGGACCACAGAAAGGGAAAATGGCAATTTGACACCAATCTTTAAAAGGACTTTGGAAAGGTGTCAATGTGGCTTTTGTCGAGAGAAATCGTGTCTGAGAGAAATACGCTGCTGTTCATCTGAAGCACTGACATGCGTGTGGATTAGGGTGATTTGGTTGGTACAGTGTGCTCAGATTTTCCAAAAGCTTTTGATAAGCTCCTCAGTCGGAAGATCCTAAAGAAGCAAAACTGTAGCAGGATGAAAGGAAAGATCCCCTCTGGAACTGATGTGAGGGGTAGGAATAGGCAGTCAGGTATTTCAGTGGGAGATAACAAGTGGAATCCCACAGGGATCTGCACTAATATCTGTGATGTCTAGCATATTCATAAGTGGTCTGGAAAATGTGCTGAATAGTGATGTGCTGAATGTTTCTTTAACTGAGTTATTCAGGATAGGAAAAATAAAAATCTACTTTTAAAAACATGGAAGAATCTCATGCTCCTGAGTGGCATTGCAGTAAAATAGCAGCCCGCGTTTTGTGCCAATAAGCACAAAATACTGCACATGGGAAAAAATAAACCCGACTGTATGATGCTGAAGATGGGCTTTAAACTACCTCTTACTGCTCAGGGAAGAGAGCTCAGAGTGGCTGTCAGTAATTCTATGAAATGTTGGCTGAGGGCAGAGCAATGCTCAAAAAAGCAAATAGATTGTCAGAAATTGCTAGGGAAGACACAGAAAACAAAATAATCATTTTGCTGTGCATTCACCTCTTGATTACTGTGCGCCGTTGTGGTCTCCCCGTCTAAGAAAAGGTATAGCAGAGCCCGAAAGGGACAGAGAAACCTGACAAGGGTTTTCAGAAACAGAGAACGGCTTCTGAATTGAGATTGATTAAATAGACTCTTCAGACAAGAAAAGAGAAGGTAGAAAGGCATGCAATAGTGGTGTTTAAAATCATGAGTGGCATGGAGAAAATAAGTAGCAAATGATTATTTGCGTTTCTCCCAGAACAAGAACAAGGGACATCAGGTGGAATTACTGGATAGTGGCTTAAGCAAACAACAGCAAACCACTTGGTCCTTGCGGTGTGCGATTAAACCGGAACCAGTCTCACAGTATCTGGCGGGTGTCAAGAGGTTAGACGGGCTCAAAACCGATCAGAAGAATTAATGGGAAAAAAAATCCATCAGGGGCTATTAGGCAGCAAGATGACACTCCTGCCTGAGGAACTGCCTGCGTGGCAGGTTGCTGGATGTGGGGAGGAGAGAGTGGAGAAAACACCTGTTAAATTGTTAAATGCCTGTTTAAAATTGTTTCCCTTGGTATCTACTGCTGGCTCCTGTCAGCGGCGGGATACTGGACTAAATGGACCTTTGATCTGATCTGATATAATTCTTCTGCATAATGTTTTTATAAGGAATCAGTCTGGGAGAAAGGCACATAAAATACCCCAGAGACCCACAGGGTCCCGAGGCTTGATCTCTACTTAAAGAATTTAGACCTAGCCTAAATGTCCACTCGGAGTCTCGGAAGAGAAAGTACCCAGAAGGTTGCATTGATCCAGCCACCTGAGGAGGGGAGAGCCCTGAGGACTACTGTAATGAACCAAAGAGACACCCATGCTTTTGAGTATTGAGTTCCGTTCCTTGTGGCATGAGGAAGTAAAATGAATACCGGTGCTGCACCTTGCACATTATCCCGTGGTGCATCTTGGTGGGATGAACAGTCACTTGGGAAAGGTCAAGTGTGTTGAGTAATGCATGATACATGGCTTTCCTCATCCTGTAATTCAATGTTTTGTAGTGCTCTGAAGAGTTATTGCTCCACCTTTTGCATTGTACAGTTTATTGTTCTGCTTTCTGAGCTTGTGTATAACACGGATGTGCAGGAGCAAGCCGATATATTGTCATTGGTTAGAGAATGCCACTTTAAAACAGTGACAAAATTACTCTATAGCTAAAAGTGCAACCATGAGAACTGTATTTTGGTATGAGGATAATGTCGAGCTGGAGTTAAATTGAATGTCTGTTTCTTCAGGGAGGGTAAATTTAATCAGGTGCTCAAAATCAAATTATGGTGGAAATCAGTTTGGAAAAACACAAGAATTACAATCCAGCTAATGACCTGAGGTAATACTGGCAAGAAATTTGCTTTCACATTGTAACACGAAAAATTGTTTCTCTAAGAGGGAGCTGCTTGTAGCTTGTGATTGCCCAGGGTAGTTCAGAGCCCAGCGTTTCCTTGAGAGAACAATTACAATGTGCTGCCCTTGCACCGTTTACTTCCCCTCCATTATAGTGATACCAACAGTTATTATACTGTGATCAAGCCTGTCAGTGTTTCTATCATAGTGTTATTTTCTAACTTGGCCGTTAAGCTGGAAATGTTTTCTCAGCCCAGCCTGTAACAGCCTCTGTGGCTGGTGGCCCATGAGTGATCCAGAAGTGTCATATCTTCTGCAGAAACACAGGCTCTCCTATGGCATGAGTCCTTGTAAGAAACGTCTCTACATCTGGGAATAGAAAATGGATCCTGCATTTGGCTGCAACCTTGCTGCAGAGAGGGATTTGAATTTTAATGTACACATTATTCTGATTAACGTAGGTGAGTAGAGGGGCTTTATTTAGTGTGGTTGGAAGGGGCAAGATCTTCCCCTGCTGATTTCCTTCCTGTACAAAGGGAAGACTTTGAAGGAGCTGTGGCTCAAAGGTACTGCTGCTGTTCTCATCCCTGAAGGTGTTCCTTTCTGGCATAAATTTGTCTCTCTTATTGATGGAGAATTTGGAGATGGTGGCCAGAAGCTGTAGCCATGATTCAGTAGGAAGGGGAAAAGTGCTGCTCTGATATTACCTGGAATTGCATTTAACTTAAACCAGCACAGTGCCTTGATCTTCTATGACCTTTACCCATCAGGAGTTATTAGCTAATTGAATTCAGAAGGTAACTCCCTAACTGTTTTCAAACTAAATTAACATGCTTCAAGGGACCAACTTATGTTTGTATTTCCACAGAGATAATGAGTTTAGGCTTCAACTGAAACCTTGCCAGATAATGAGGGAAAAATAAATCAATGACCTCACTCTTATCTGGTCTTAACAGGCAGGCTTTCCTTTGCTAAAAGTGACCCTGAAATGGTCTGGATTGATTCACACAAATACCAAGCCCCGTGTCCTGCTAAGCAGAGCCGTCCTGGGGAACGCTTTGCTCTGTGAGGAGATCTAATCCAAACATTAGCAAAGGTGCAAGTATTTGAAACGCACCTTTTCTTAGAGTCAAAATGAATGCTTCTGAGAAATTCAAATGAGCAGTAAGACAAAGAGTTAAGGAGGAAATTAGCTTCAATACTAATTAGAGGAAAAAAAACATTCTCACACTTGTGCCTGGGACTGAACAATCTTCATAGGCATATACTTCTCTGATTCTCCATAGACATATGCTTCTCTGATTATTTAATTATCTGGCATTGTTAAATAAGAAATGCTTTTCAGATGTTAAAGGGAGATCGTTGCCTGGTGAGAACTGGTGTAGCTGTATTGGTGGAGATCTTTCCTTCAGTGCCTTGATTAATGGAAGAAGTAGACAGCTCAGCAATGTGCCCCTCCAACAGTGTGTACCTCTTTACTCTCTATATGGATCTCTCAAATGAAGCCTTAAATCTTCAGGTACTAAATGTGATTAATAATAGTTTAACAGAATGTATGAGGCAATCTATTCAAGTATACAGAGGTAAGAGGCAGGGGTTTTTAACTACTGGTAAAGAATCTGTAAAACCTACTCTTAAAGCCCAAATAAGAAGATTGAAATTTTATAGTAGCAACAGCAGTAGTACTAGTAGTGACCATTTGGGTCTAATAAGAGATGTGACAGTTTAGGGAGAGATGGTATCTTTTATTAAATCTGTTGATACAGGTTTTATAGTAGCACAGCTTCTTTTAATGTTGAACTTTATAGGAAAAAGTGCCCCTAGGCAAAACTCATGCGTTTCTGCTAAAAGACAGGTAAATACTGCTCTTCTACGCAGAGAGAGATTTTTCAGTGCTTTCAGGTGATTGACTGATTAAATTGAAACTGCTTCAAGAAGGGGGCATCTGTATCCAAGTGTAGCCAGTTTGCAGACACTACAAAACTGGGAGCAGGATGGTTGCGCTGCCGTTCAGAGGGACCGCAACAGGTTGGAGAAATGAGCTGACAGGAACCTCACGAAATTCAGCAAAGGGAAAGGCCAAGTTCTGCCCCTGGGGAGGAATAACCCCAGGCACCAGTACACGCTGGCTGGAAAGCAGGTTTGCAGTAAAGGACCTACGGGTCCTGGTGGACACCAAGTTGAACATGAGCCAGCAATGTGCCCTTGCGGCAAAGAAGGTGAATGGTGCCCTGGGCGTCATTAGGCAAAGTATTGCCAGCAGGTTGAGGGATGTGATCCTTCCCCTCTACTCAGCACTGGTGAGACACACCTGGAGTGCTGGGTCCAGTTCTGGGCTCCCCAGTACAAGAGAGACATGGACATATTGGAGAGAATCCAGCAAAGGGCCATGAAGATGATTAAGGGGCTGGAGTGTCTGACATACGAGGAGAGGCTGAGAGAGCTGGGTATGCTCAGCCCAGAGAAGAGGAGGCTCAGGGTGGACCTCATCACTGTGTCTAAATACCTGATGGGGGGCATAAAAAAGATGGAGCCAGACTCTTCTCATTGGTGCCCAGTGACAGGACGGGAGGCACAAACTGAAATAGAGGAAATTCTATTTAAACATAAGAATAATTTTTATTTTTTTTATTTTTTTACTGTGAGGGTGATCCAATACTGGCACAGGTTTCCCAGAAAGGTTGTGGAGTCTCCATCCTTGGAGATATTCAAAACCTGACTGGACACAGCCCTGAGCAACTGTCTCTTGCTGACCCTGCTCTGAGCACAGGGTTGGCCTGGATGATCTGCCTTCCAACCTCAACCAATCTATGATTTTGTGAACCCAGAATACTTTTTTACTCGGTGGTCAGGACCTTCTCATGGGAACAGGAGCAGAGAACAGAGCACAGGTATCCTGTAGGGATAGTTGAAGAAGACTCCGAAAAGGGTTTCTCTCTATTGAATCAAATTGGGGTCCTCGAGATCCTTAGCTTTTTGCTGTTCTCCTGAAAAACCAAAGTTCCATGCAGCTTTCAGACAACTTTCCTCCTGGGGACTGGTCATGATTCCAGATTTATCAACCTGCCACCCATGCAAACTGTGAAACATTGGCCTTTGGACTTGCACTCAGAGCAATCTTCATTTGTGACAGAGTTTTGTAAATACTAATGCCAGCTTTCCATATCTTTTAAGATCATAGAATCATAGAATCATTTAGGTTCGAAAAGACCTTTAAGATCATGGAGTCCAACAATAAACTTGCCAAGTCCACCACTAAACCATGTCCCTAAGTGCCACATCCACACGTCTTTTAAATACCTCCAGGGATGGTGACTCAACCACTTCATTGGGCAGCCTGTTCCAATGCGTGATAACCCTTTCGGTGAAGAAATTTTTCCTAATATCTGATCTAAACCTCCCCTGGTGCAACTTGAGTCCATTTCCTCTTGTCCTATCGCTTGTTACTTGGGAAAAGAGACCGACACCCACCTCACCACAACTTCCTTTCAGGTAGTTGCAGAGAGCGATAAGGTTTCCCCTGAGCCTCCTTTCCTCCAGGCTAAACAACCCCAGTTCCCTCAGCCGCTCCTCATAGGACTTGTGCTCTAGATGTCACAAGGCAGGCAGCAAAACCTTTCCAGCCTCTCTTAATCAGTGTTCATTAGGAAAATTCCTTCTTGGCCAATGTGAAATCCAGTGACTGTCTCTCAGTGGTGCATCACCTGACTGTCACTGTCCGCTTGGTGTGAGGGGAAGAAGCTCGGGCTAATCTGTCCAGGATGGTGGCTTCCCACTGGAGTGCTTGTGCTATCACCCTTTGCCCTGGGTGTACTCAGCTTCTGTCATGTCCCTAACCCCTGTGGGCTGATTTATCCTCAAGTGGCCCTGGTAGCGCTGCCTGCAAATGGCTGAAGCAGTGAGGCACGCGAACGGACAAATGCCGGGGTTTGTAAATCCTGGTGGGAGCCCAGTTTGAGGTAGTCCCCGTCTGCTCAGCACTGTGTGGGCATGAGTCATTCAAGGACTGAACTTTAAGCACCAGAGGAACTTTAAGGCTGAAAATGCAGGTGCCTATAGACAGGCACGTAGCACTAGACAGTGAGTGTGTGAGTGAGATCCTCACTCTTTAGTTTTTGAGGCTGTCAGTATTGGACTGAAGTGCCTACAGGGGTCAGTAGATAGCTATGTTCCATCTAATCCCTCCACACATATAGTTCCTCCCCCCCCCAAGGGAAATATCTGCCTGTTCTGTTCTGCAAGTGCAGAAATGCCCGAGCCAGTGATTGTCACATTTGCCACAGACAGGGAGCTGTTACAGTAGTGTGGGCACCATGTTTCACCTCACCTGGCTCAGGTGCAGTGCTGTACTGTTGTGGCTGCATTGTTTTTTGGGAGCAGATAGGTGTTGTGTTGGCTTGGATGTGCTGACTCAGCAGTTTCGACACTGTGCTCTGGAGCACCAGCAGCGTGGCCAAAAGGATAAATGAACCTATTAGGGAGGTGGTTTCATCTAAGCACAAAATTAATTCATTCTCAAAACATCATGGGATAAAGTAAAATGGATAGAACACTCCCATAAAATAAATCAGATATGGAAATTAAACATCATGACTCAAGACAGAAGCTGAAAACGTTCTATGATGTAATGCATTTTATTTTTCAAGTATTTGCAGTGGAAATTTTTATTTTGAAATGGACACATTTTTGAAAATCTTGTGATTAAAGAAATTAAATTAAAATATCATCTGCCCTACTTAAAATCTTTTTGTCTTTTTATATTGTGTTTCTGTAGAAATTAAGATCAAAATAAATGTAAGCTAAAAAAAGTAGGTGTTTGAAAAGCTGCTTTGGGTCATTGTCTTCAAGCGGTTGCCGTAGCTCCTAAGAGACAACTTGAAGACCTTTATATAGTCAGAGTGCTGTAGGAGTGTGAGAATTGAGGCTTGAACTTTAGGGGAATTGTAGGACTTTTTCTGCCAAGAAAAGTGAAGGCCTGAGTCCCTGCACCTGGTGGAGATCCAGTCAGAGACCACACAGAATGCAACATGCTAACATAGGAAAAAAAAAAATCAAAACCATATTCACTGTGAAGAAGTTAATAAGAAATCGGCTGCTATTTAATTCTAAATTTGATTAAATAGATAATTTTATCAAAGAGTCAAAGCTGATCTATTCAGCTGGATAACATCTCCACACAGAAGCAGAATATTTATCTAATACGTGAACCACAACCACAACCCTGATTATAAAGCTTTCATCTTAGTTTTAAGTTGTTTTGTGGTAACCAAATGCTTTCTTTCCTTTCCTGTAAGCTGTTGCCCTGCCTGTATAATACAGTGCACTCAACAACCAAGGCTCCATCAATTTTATCAATGGCCATCAACTATCAGCAGTTACAGATGGCAATTCCCTAGTCTCAGGAGTTAAAAATACATGAGTAATTTCGTGTGTTATTTGAGGCCTTTCCTTCGCGCATGAACCTTATGTGGGCTCACAGATGTGCACACTTAGACCCCAAGCACAAACACATCTAGTCCCCTTCTCATTTCAGGTCCTGAAACTAAAAAAGATTGAATTATCCCAAATGGTAAGACTGAATATCAAAACATACAAAAAAGAAAAGTTTGGATTCCTGTGGTTCTGAGCTTTCTTCTGGGTCCCCTGCAGACCACCAAGGTGTGAGTGCTCAGTGAAGCTTTTCCCACACTTGAGATATTTATTCATAACTGTTTAATTTCTCTCTCTTGTGTGCAATCTGGTTTCTAAAGAGGTGGGAGTTTGTTCGACAGCCTTTCCCTCACAGGCAGCATTAATGAGGTCTTTCTCTTCCACCCACACCCTATTTGCCGGAAACATGTAGGAACTTCATGACTTTAAGACTTCTTCTTGCTTGTCGTCTTAGATCAAAACTGGCCAACAGGCTCACAAAAGGTCAGGGAAGAGGCACCCAAACAAAAGACAGAGAGGCACGGATGCAGACACCAAAAGTCTTGTTTCCTTAAGAAATGTTAGCATTTTAGCTTTCACTCTTAAAATGAGAACCAAAGCTGACTAAAGGAACATCTGGAAAGAAACTGCTTTTCTGCTCACGTGGTTCTTCAGACCTGGGGACCTTCAGGACAGGTCAGTGGCTGAAGGAGTCTGGCTGTTGGTGTCAAGGTCTCCTCTCCCATGCTTGATCAGTTCGGGCAAGTCTGAACATCACCCTGTTCCTGCTGACCTGCTGACCCACAGTGGGGCTTCCCAGATTTCCTCTCACATGTGCAATCTTTGCTGACTCTCCCTTGCTCTGCATTTCCTGGTGGTCTTGGTTTTAACGTCTGCCAGGGTATCCACTCTGAGCTGAAGGAGAACATCATTAACATGTGTTAATGTGGAAAAATGTTTAAGTAATTCAGTCCTTTAATAAATTATTCAGAGTTTTGCTTTCCTCAGCAGCTTGCTTGCAATGATCCTTCTTTCTCCCTCTTCCCACTCCCAAGTATGAAAAGCCTGAATAGATGAAACCACTTGCAAAAGAGCTGGTATTCAAATAGTTAGGTGAAAAAGACTTCCATAATTGCTGCTGGTATCAACTTCTTCCCTTGGAGGCTTTAAGCTGGGCCATCCTTTATTCTTCCTCTTCCAGCTACTGAGTTTCCAAGTGCAGGTATTCCGTGCTGGCAATAACTCACTGCTTACAATCACACACCAGCACTATAATCGCTTACCACTTGCCTAGACAGGTTCTGGATACTCTTTCAGCCACAGCAGTGTCTTATTGCTGATGCCTGATGAGTCTTTTGCAGGTACCTTCAACACTGTCCCCTAAAATACTTGCCGGCAAACCTCAGCTCCCTCTTGTCCTTGCTCCAGAGCCTTGCCCAGCTGCTGGGGCTGGCAGGAGGAAAAAGTCCAGTGTGGCTGCCAGCAAACCACTGGCCAAAGTGGCAGCCCCAAATTCGGAGGAGTCTTGTGTCCCAGCAGGGGTTCTCCTTTTATATAACCACATGCTTAAAATAACAGTAACTTGAAATTTTATCAGAGGGTATAGAGGGATGTACGTTCTGGAAACAGCTGTGCTCATGCAGGTTGTTACTGCGGTGTGGGAAGTCTCAGAGCTTGGGCTCCAAGGTTTCATTTTGCTTAAAAATAATTGAAATGAAAGGAAATAATAGTGCTTAAAGTGTTTTCTATAGACTTCTTCCTCTTTGTGGGGGAAATTAAAAAGTGTATTTTAAATTCTAAAACAGAAAGGATGTTTCTTTTCAGAATTACCTGAAGATGTGATTTTGGACCCATTTGGTCCCAAAGTGAAGATTTCTTGTCTGGTAATTCCTACCAGCTCCTTGTGCTATGTAAAGCAGGGACTGTTAGCTTGAAGGCAGCAGGTGATTACAGAAGCTGTAACATTTAACTTTCAGCAATACTGTTGAAAGAAAAGCAGAGATAGTCTTACAGGTTGTTAGACTTCAGGTGGTTTAGTGTACCATCAAAATGACATCACAGCAGCTACCTACAACTTACTGAAGATGGAAACCACCAATTTAATGTGGAGTTGGTACTCATAATTCTGTTCAAATTCTGCTTTAATAATGTTGTCCATATTTGCAATACTGTAAACGTGAAAATGAATTTGGCTGAAAGAGTGCCAGTGTGAAGCAGCATATAATTTTGTTTTTGTTTGTGCTGTACTCTGCATAATTACTGTAATTATGCATATTAGGCTGTTCTGTGTAATGGTACCAGAAGGTAGATAATTTTGTCAATAACTGGCTGTAGCAGCTTATATACATTTTGCACCATCCACAGAAGTGCTTTGAAGATCATTTGATACTGCTGATTTGCCCATAATAGGTTCAGAAATTATTGATGCTGTTTCCAGAATGCCTGTCTGGAGGAGATGTCTTCCAGAGAAAATCGGGTGCTACTAAAAAAATCAGAACTTTGTGTCCGAGAAAACAGAGCAAAAAAAAGGGCGCACTTTTTCAAAGAGGGTAAAATCTTTAATTAGCTGATAGGGCTACTATCAGTATAATATGACAAGGAGCTGCAGCAGCTTTGAAATCCTTAGAGGTGTATTTCAGTTCAGATTATACTTTGCACAAGAAATTGCAAATATGCTCAATGCCATTTACTTCTTTTACAACAGAACAAGTTTAGATCAAGATACTTTAATGAACTGACATGAAAACTTAATTTTTAAATGAGACTAAGCAGAAGCACATTGATAATAGAGAAGACAAATCGGGGAGGGAATGCGGGTGGGAAAACCAGAATCAGGCAGGGTGAGGTAGGCATGGAGTGAGATGCTACCTGGGTAAACTGAGCGGTTCAAAGGAAAGGTGGTATTTAGGAGATGGTTCCTTCAAATGTTCAGGAAAAATACCTAAAAGTTGCCTTTTCTGATGTACGAGATAGTTGTTAGTAGTGGTATTATGTTAACTGGAGCCCTCAGCCATTTTCTGAGAGTATTTTGTGCACAGCAATGGGGGCCGCGGCGCTGAGGCCAGCTCTCCTGCAGCTCTGGTTCTGTGCGGCCACTCAGTTGCAATGGGTGAGCCTTTCTCAGCACCAAAAAGCTTGACACAGCGGGTCCTGGGGAGCCACCCCTGTCTCTCTATTTGAGGCAAGGGTTTCTGGGTGGTGCTCTGCAGACGCTGTGATCTGGGAGAGCCTGGTGCATGGCTCTGTACGCTGGTCCCATGCTCTCCGTGAGCTGCAACCTGCTGGCAATACCCATTTTCTTAGCTGTGGTGCTATCTGTTGGCATGATGGAATTTGCACAAGGCTTTTTTTCTGCTGAAAGAAACATGGGTGGATGGGTAGTGACTCATTTGTCAGAAAAGTTTGGAAACTAGTCACTGAAAGCAAAAGTGGAGGTGTCTGGGAGATGAGCAGGGCACAGGGTATAAAGCTGTCGTGATTCGCTTCTGTATGTTATGCTCCGCGTACTTGTCAAATTAGGACTCAGTTCTGTGGGAAGGGATGCCTGAGTGACACTGCTGCTTAGATGCATTAAAAATGTCCTCAGCTCTGGCGAAGCAGGAATGCTGCTTCTAGATAAGAGCAGTTTCTCTGAGAGGATCCGCTCCTGCTTTATGTCTCCTTGGGTTGAATGGATTCACTCTGAAGTACAAGCTGCATGAAAAATTTCAAAGTCATTTTTAGCTCTGCTTCAACAGGCACAGTTTGGCAGGGCTGATTTAAGATACGTGGTCTGTCGGGGATACACTGTTATTTATCATGTATTGATCTGGCAATAATAACCCATGCTTTCCTGAGATATAACACTTGTGACTCCCTTCTTGTTTGGTAAAACTGACCTGCCACTTGCAATTCATTCAAAATGCAGCAGCACACCTTATTGTGGATTTGAGCTAGCACATTCATCCTGCTCTGTTTTCTTTTTTTACCCAAAACAGAGTAGTTATAAATATATATAGCTCCGAAACGGACTAGCATTGGTTGTATACAAGATCCTCTCCTTGATCTCTGTTTGCTGGGACTCTGCACTCACATGCTGTGTGGGATTCTGGGTTTTGCCATCATGCTAGAAGTCAAACAGTAATTATGATTTTGCTATGGCGGCTCTGGCAAAAGGTCATTTATTCCCCTCTTAAATTTGGCTAAATTAATTTCTACTCTTAAAAGCAGCCACAGATAAACATATTTTTCCCTGAGTGATTTGAAATGATGATTGTTGCTTTATTGACTGATGTGTTTTTCAGTCAACCCACTCTTATTGTGTTGACTTTGTAGAATATTTAGGGTAATAAAATGTTGTTTTGTCTTTGTTGGTCACCTCAAACGTATTTGTGCTCTTCAGATAAAATTATTATTGCTTTGGTTAGTATCTAAAAAAAATGGTTACAGAAGTTGCATAGCATTGTTTATCAGCACATCGCCCCAGGGAAGAATGCCGCCATAATTTAAAACTCAAGTCAAACTCTCTCCTTAATAAGCAGGGTGAGAAAGTCCAGTCAAATGACAGAACATTGGTAAGAAAAGATAAAATTAATCTGAAAATTCAGAATTAAATCAGATGGTGAAACTTAAGTGTAGACTACTCAGCTAAGGAAAGTAGCTGGACTGTCATTGTGAGAATGCTAAAGAACAGAATTTGAGCTCTACAAGTTAATAAGTTGTCTATCAATTTCCAGTCTACTTAGAATTTGTAATAAGTTGATTTGCTTTTTGAATTTTTTGCTTTTAAATCACACTGACATCTAACAGAATGATAGTTCAAATCCAAGTTTCAGAGCTACTCTCCAACAAGCAATGAAGTTGTTCCCTGCGTAGGTTTGTCCCTTCCCAATGGATTACCTAGGGTAATGGTTACCTTCACAGGGATTTAAGCATGTGTTTACTATGAGCTGGGGTCCAGCCAGTTTCTTCTTTGCAGTTTGAGAATGTGGGATTTAGATTTAGCATTCAGTGGGCAGAAATCTCTTGGGCACTCCTTCTCCAGGATGAGTGAGACCTACAGTGGGGTACTGGGATGGAAGCTGTAGTTCTCCATGGCCTTCTGGAGTCACCGGCGTGGCTGGAGCCAGTTTTGTTCAGATGTGCCTGAGGTCTGAACAAATTCTTCAGCCGCTGCCCACCTTATTTCCCCAGGAAGTTTTCTAGCTGAAGAGTCTCTGTGCTGCTTTTTTCTGATCGCACAGTTTGTAAACTTTGCTAGCTGCTGCTCTGCTATTAACGCTCTTGTTCTGAGAACATCTTGGCCTCAGTTTTTAATCTGTACTTTCATTCCTGAGATAATTTTTATCATTCATATAGAAGTGTATAGCAAAGAGAAGGCCACACGGAAGCGTAGCCTCACTCTGTGCTGCACTTCCCTGGGTGATATAAGTAGCTTTCAGAGTGCTTCCTACAAGGTCGAGCAATCCAAGTGTACTTGAAGAGTTTAAACATACAGTTTCACTCTGTTTTTCAGGAGATCTCAAATGAAAGTCTGTCTTGCTTTGATGCATGAGACTTTTGTGGTACTGTTGCCTAAACTAAAATCTCCAGCATAAAATCAGATATTCAAACTTGTATAGTGGAAAGTCTAAATGTCATTTAGTTACCTTTACAGTCTTTGTTGACTTCTTAAAAATAGTGAGTTATTTGCACTCCTTGGAATGTCAAAAAAAGAAGGAAAAAAGGGATCGAGGGAAACTGATGTCCCCTCATTCTTTTTCTGAATTCTGGATATCAAATTATAGCCAGTACTCCTACCTAACATAAGCAAAGACATACTGTGTCAGACCAGGGACCACTAAACAGGTATCCTGCCTTTTGTCCAGGAGCAGATACTCGAGCGAGAGAGGAACATCAGAGAAAGTACACAGTGATACTTCCCTGAACACTCTCCCAAATGCTAGGGATTTGTGGCTTAGGGTCTTCCTCACTGCAAGCCTGCCGAAGTCTGTGGGCAGGTTTGGTACCCTCAAGCCAAAAGTCTCTCCAGACCTGCTGCAGAAAGAGCCCTGAGCTGAGAGGAGCACTCGAGCCTCTTGCGTGTCGCGGGCCACCCCGGAGACTTCTCCTGCCCACAGGAGGGAAGGTCGCCTCCAGCTATGTGAGAAATGCTGATCTTGGCCTGGTTGGAGGAGCAATTGGAGCTGCAAGGCAGAGAAGGCCAGACATTAAATGTTATAAACCACACCGCAGATGAGCGATTGGTCTGGTCACTATGCCCGCAGTGAAGTGCATGGTTTGCACTGGCACTGACCTGACCCAACTCAACAGTGTCACCGCAGGTAGAAATCCTTACAGCATCTATTCCAGCGTGCAGTGGGCCTTCTCTCCTCGTTTCATGCACAGTTGTTTATTACTGAAACTATAACAATTGTTGTAGAATCACCTGTATAAATAAATCGGTGCCAATTTTTAAGCCTGAATAGTTCCTTCATGTTAATAATGCTAAATGATTATAGCAAAGTTGTCCTTTCTATAAGAAGTACAGGACAGACTTACACAAGTTTTTAAAAAGAGTTGTAACTCTCAAACTAAATTAGGATTTTTTGGGTACAAGCCCAATAGAGCTCAATAAGTAAAGACTTGATTATTGGCAATGCTTAAATTGATTTACTTCAAGTAAATAATAATATATTAAATAAGTCATATGCTGAGTAGATCACGGACCAATAAGTTTCTTAGTTAAATTTGCCAGCGTGTTCCCAAAGAAGTACATTTTAGTTTTTGATAGAAAAGCAGTTTGGTCTGTTTTTGAATGAGTCAGTTAATTTTTTGCTTACTGCAGCTTTGCTTGGAGTGGATGATAATCAGTTGAAAATTGGACAAAGTACCATGAATTCTTTTTCTGTCAGTCTTATGGATTATAACTCTGACTTAATGAAGAAAATCAATGTCCCCACATTATCAATATGTCAGAAACATTGGCCTTAAACCCCAATGTGCTCTCAAATAAGATTTACAGGGAGAAGTTTAGACAATTTTTCAGGAAAAGCACTAGATCTCCTCCATGTGTTCTTCTTGCTAATGTGATTTCTTTTTCTTGTATGTTGTGTATATGAAAAGCAGTAATGTATTATGACTTGCTTAATTGTTTTCTTCACCTTACTTTTGTCTTCAGCTATTACATCAGCATGTCCTGGGTGACATCTAAGTGATTTCAAATGTAAGATCAGTGACTGAATTCTGCTACTTGTTTGTGGTCATAGTGGTAGAACCTAAAATCTAAGAAGTTACTGTTTTTTTCCTTTGCCTTTAATTAGTTGTTTTCATTTTGCAATGTTTATTAAAACTCAAGTTAATTTTGGACTGACAGAGATCTCCAGATAGACATAGTAGAATGCTGCCATGCATACATGACTACCTCAAGCACCTTCTGAACCAGTTCAGTTACCGCACAGTTATGCTTCATTAAAATATTTAATATTTTCATGAAATATTTTCAGATGCTTTAGTGCTGTGAGTCTTCACATGATTTGAAGGCTTTACCTATCTTTTCATGTAAAGAAAACCGGTGCAGCTATAGGTAGAGATCTGCCACGGAAACCTACCAAGGGCTATATTGTCAGTAAATCTCCCTATGAAGGGCGAGTTGTTCATGGCAATTGTCCACTCCACTTGTCCAACTCCACTGCAATGACACCATCCCTTGGGAGATTTCTTAAATCATACCACCAGAATAGGCAGGCAGCAGTATTCTAGCTGTGAGTCATTAATAATATCTTTATATTATTATATTTATATATTAATACAAACACACACACATATATACAAACACACAGGTATAGAAAATTGAAATTGTCATATGCAATTATGCACAAGGGATAATTTTCTATGTCTATGCACACAGTTATAAACAGGATTTCCTCACTTCTATTTAACGCGTGTTCAAGTTTTGCAGACTGGATGTTCTTTCAGAAAGGGCACTCAGGGAACAGTCTGATGTCCAAATGAGAAGGCATGTAACTCTACTCATACTGAGACACACAGGGCATTTTGAGTGAATAGGCCTTTGGAGGCATAAATCTTGTTCCATAATTTGTTAAGCTTTTGTCATTTTTAAGAGAAATCATTGCTGTCCCTTCCTAGCTTCTGCCAGATAAAAATGGAAAATATATTTAGGAACAATATACAAGAGTACATACAGTACAGGAATATTTGACTTTCTTGATCTCTTTTTTTTTCTTTAGATGGTTACATTCAAGGTTGAAAATGGCAACATGTACTGATATAAATGATTTACCAATTCCCTAACAGATTATGTTGAGAAGAAAACAACAAATCCAACACGGAGAAAAAGCAAGAAGGGAATAGATGCAAATGTTTATGGGCTCATGAGTGAATACAGATACAGATAATTCATGTTGCGCGCTGTCTTGCAAGAATTTGTATTAGAAAAGTTCAGGCAATATGGAAATACCAATGCTTTTGAACACTGTAAATGAGCTCCCTCTTTTGAGGCCCTGTTGAAAGGAAATTAAGCCTAATGTAAGAGTATCATATAATCATTAAAATAACTTCATAAAATAACATCACTTACATAGCAGAGGGCAAAAGTTGTGGGGAGGGGCCTGCAGATTTACCGAAGTCCATTCAATCGTGTACGATGGAGATAACGGCAACTTGAGTTCCTGTTTTTAAAGCAGCACAGATGGTCAGATGAAGGAACAGAGAAAGAAATAAAAAGTCTAGACATTTTTAACAGATGTTAACAGCACTTACTTGATTTTTGATTCTTATTTAATTTTTAAATTTCTAGAATAAATGTGTAGGATGGCCTGCCCCTAACAGGGCAAGGCCAGTGAGCCGAAGTGCCAGTGCCATTCACACTGGTGATGATCCTGATCTTTCTGACCGCTTCTCGAGGCACGTGATCCTTTATGGGTTTTGGTGTTCTTTACTATGCACCTGGAGTTCACTGTAGCTTGCTGGAGTGCTTTGTGGCTTGTGGTGACTGGAAGGGAGCAGTGGTCCTCTATGGCACCTGTGATTGCTGGGGACTGGACTTGAAGTGATCCATAGCTAGATTATGTCTCTCCTTGAAGTTACCTTGTCCTGTGTCATCTAAATGCCTCAGTGGCTTTTCTGTCTACTAGCTAGAAAAGGATCTTAAAGGGAACATCACCAGGACCGGTTTTAAGGATGAGACTCAGACCCAGGAGGGAGCAAGACAGCAGTAGGCAAAGGCTTGTCTCAACTGTTGTGTGTGTCAACTGCAGCTCTGGCTCTGCTAAGAGGTTGGATACTCTTCTGGTCCTGTCCTGTTGTGGCTCTGGATGGAAGAAGAGCGGGTGTCCCTGAAAACCTGCTCCTTCAGTCCCTCACTGCAGCCTCTAGTGAGACTTAAATGCCATGGAGAGTGCTTGTACATCTCTTCCTTGCATGTTTTATGTGACCTATTGTCAGATGAAGGGAAATCAGAAGTCTTGGCCTGATCAGAGGCATGAGTTACAAATGTACCACATGGAGTCAAACCTCTCACTCCACGGTGTGCATGAGATGCATGGAAATCAAAGCAAAATTTTAGCTCTCAGACTGTGTCTTCTTCAGGCTTGAAAAGTAGGGCAACGTTTTTGACTTTGATAACTTTTTTCTGTGAAGAAGATGGGATGAAATGCACTGAAATTATGGATGAGCTGGGGCTAGAGAGAGTCCTTGCTGTAACACGAGGTGGTGCCAGTACAATAATCGCTGGTGCCAGCGCAGGCTCCGAGCTGACAAATGCTGACTTCTAAGAGGAACTCTGAAGACTGCAGAGAGAATTGAAGTTATACACAACCATAAATATTTAATTCCTATTATTGCATGCTGAGAATTGCAGCACTGTCTGCAAAACGCTATAAAACATAGCGCATAAAACATATCAGTAATGCAAATACGCTGTAAATATTGTAGGGAAAACAGAAGCATAAAATTAACTCTTAAGCTTATTTATAACTATAGACCTCAGAATTCTCTTGTGCATTGTGGTGATATTTTGTAATTATACCAGCAGTTCAAAATGACCAATTTTCTCCTGGCATAAAATATGTTGCGATTTAATTAAAGCAGAAAGCTAATTTAAGCGGAATTGAGAAAGACTAAATCAATTATGAAGAATGCTATTATTAGATTTGAAAGTCTAGCAAAATTAGTCAAGTTGTATAGCACCTCACTTTCTCCTTTTTAATGTAAGAAGAAAGATTAGTCCATCATTGTTGCCTATGGTTCAAGGAGGGTAATTCACAAAATTTGAGGAGGTAACATTTTCAATCATTAAGATGTAATAAAATAATCACTCAGACTTCAATGGCATTTTGGCAGAAATAGGTACTTCTTTTCATTGAAAACAGAGGTAGTCCAGCCAAAACCTGTGCTTTTGGTTTTGGAAGTGCTGTGCCAAATCCTTAGGAAAGGTGTCATTTATTTTCTTCATGCCCCCATTCTGCCCAGTAAGCCAGGTTTCCCAGAAGCAATGATTTTCATGAGTGAAGGGGAATGATGTCTTCAGGCATGACAGGACATGCAGTTGGACCACAGAGCTTGGCCTACAGCAGGGGCAATGCGAGTCACTCCAATGACAGTTACTAGTTCTGCTTTGCTGGTGTTTTTGATGAAAATATATTCTTTTTTATTCGAGATTTTGCTTTCCTGTAGCAAAAGTCAGAAATAGTAACCTGCTTTTCAACTTTTTCTGTTTTCAATCAAATTCCTTATCAAGTAGTTTTAAAGAGTTCTCCTCCATTGCCCTTATCCTGACCTACACAAGCTTTGTATCTGGATTGGTGGTTACTTTTCAAATACATCAGTATGTTAAACCTATTGATCAAGTAGCTAGTGAAAGTGCTAGAGGTGCATTTATTATTCCTGAATGTTATGATGTGCCAGTCTTTCCACATTGCCAGAGAAGAACATTGTGTCTTCTCAATACACATCCTTTCTTCTGCTCTTCCCTGCCCACTCAGTGGCTTGCTTATAGAAAGCTAATGAATGCTCGACTGAAATATGACATTATCAACTTTTCTAGGCGAGGGAAACTCCCCAGGGGATAGTTTAAGAGGCTGGGAGCTGCTAACAGAAGTCTTACCAGTGTGGCTTCAAAGAAGTCCTATGGCCAGGGAGCTGAGGTCTGGTAGGGTCAGAGGGGCAGGACCGAATCTTTGCTAATCTGTGGTTTGGGGGCTGATATTTCTGCCTGTTCATAAGAGGGATGGAGAAGTGACCATAAATACTGACAAAATGATGCAAGTGGAGCCCCAGGATGTATCTTCTCAGGTCATGGCCATAGGCTACTCTAGAAGACACATAGTGTAGTGGAATAGCTTTACTGCCCAGCCCTCTTATGGTATCATCAGACAAATGCAAAATCCTGAGTTGAAGTGGTTCAAAAGGTTTTCAGTGCAGAAGCTGTGACTGCTTAGCTTGCTCTCAGACTGAAAGTTGTTTGTTGAAGCTGTTCAAGGTGTGGGGGTGGTGATTTCTACCTCAATATCAGTGCTATCTCAAACTGTCTGAGTTGGAATAATCCAAGCCACTGCACTTTGTACTAAACTGGACTGAGGATATGTGCAAAACCTTTCACTGCATCTCATATAACCTCTAGTTGAGCAGTAGCAATTTCATTGCTTACAGTTGTGTAATACAGCTGGAGTCTTTATAAGCTTCTAACAGCAAAAAGTTACATTTGACATTGTTATTTATACCAGGTATATGAATAAAACAAATGACGTTAGCTAAAGTGATTTTCCAACAGAAATACATCTATGCTGTCAAGTCTAAAAATGTTACATGATCTCATTTCTCCTCTCCCTTGTTTCCTCCCTCTCTCCCCTCCTCGCTCCCTCCTTCCCCATATATACATAGGAGATGATTATACTGGCAAATATTCCAAGAGTGGACCTTGCCTTAGATGAGGTGACAATAAAACCCCACTACAGGGAAAGAAAACTCCAATAGGTATTCCCACTAGGAAATTTAACTCAAATGTCTGTATGCTTTCACTTTTTGCAGTAAATCTGTGTCAGTCTGACTGAACACTTTAACACTAATTCTGAATGTTCTTGCTTCTGATGGATGGTCTCACCTACCAATACCATTCTCCAGCTTCACTGTTCAAGAGTTTCTTTCTCCTATAATAACAAAAAAATTCTCCTAGAAGGTTTTAAAATGCTATCTAATGATTGGTCATATGCATTCATAAGTTAATTTAAAAAAACTGTGCTTGGAAGCTGGTAGATCTTCAATGACCATTTAATAGTTGAAGCTCAAGAGGGTGTAAGTTCTCAGTATCTTTTATCAGCAAAAAACTTTTCAGTATCCAGACAAACTGCTTTGCAGCACTCAAGCAAAAAGCCAGCCATGCTAAAGTGAAGTCTTACAATGCTTTAGAAATGAATTTTAGAAATAATAGTGGTAATAATAAATCTTCTCACAAGAAACAAAAACCTTGCTCATAACTTTATGTATCTTGCTGAGAAGTTGCTTTTTCAAGGCTTGCATGAAATCAGCTAATGGTGTGCTGTCAAGGCTCTGATTTCACTTCAGCAATGGTTTATATTAATTTTTTAAAAATTTACTATGAACTGGCTTAATCTAAACTGAGAGAAAATGCTCTTAATTTAAATAACACTGTCTACAGATGATTGTGCAATAGTGCGATATTGGCTATGAAGTTGATTTAATTTAATTGGTACAGCCAGTCCTTTGGGGCTCTCATTTTAGGAGACAGCGACGTGCATTTCTTTTGCACAGCACCCTCGACTGCCATTCCCCAGGACTCATTTGCTACATTTATTTGGCAGGAGGAGCAAGTTTCTCAGTTCAGCTCCTGCTCTCCAGCCACTAATCCTTCTGGATTTGTCTGCAATTTTGACTGCAAAACACCACCACGGTACCCAAGCCAAATGAGCTGATTCAGCACAGGAGACGGCTTTGCCCTAGCAGCATGCAGCTTCAGGAAGGGTTGTTCACCCAGCTGAGAAGCAGCTCTGGCATGACGGAGGGCAGCACACCTATGTTGTGGACCCTGCTCATACCTGGCATAAACTGCTACGGTACTTTGGTATGTGGGTGCATTGCAAAAATGTTCCATTACAAGTAGGTGTATGAACGCATAATTAAACCTTAGCTGGTATTTAGACTCTTTTATTTACTATAAAAAAGCCTGTAGTGTGCAGCATACTTCTAATGTCCTGAGATTCCTGTTAAATATTAATTTACCAGCAGGTTCTGAATCTACACTCCAGGTAAAAACGTGTACGTTTGACATTACAGTTTAAACTGGTGCTTGTTGCAAGTCACTCAGAGATGGTGGATTTTTCTCTTTCTTCACTTTCCCACAGGAAAAACAGTGAAGTTCTGGCCAGTGGTAAAGACAGGGAGTATTTTTATGTGATTCTAAAAGCCCCCCCAGGCTTTCCAAGGTTGTTGGGAGAGTCCTTGTTGCTGGTGATGACAAAATGATATTACATAGTTAGTCTTAAAAATTAGGGGAATATATCTACCGTCTGCTCAGAGCTGGCCCTGCTTCAGGCTCTGCCAGGCTAAGAGCTATGGAAGGCCCTTTCAAACTGATGTGAAATCATTAGTAACAAAATTTATAAGGATGAAAATGAACTATTGTGATTTTTTGTGGTTGGTCCATTTGTTAATGCCAAGAGCTGTTCAGGCTGCGGCTGGTTCATGGTCTACCTGCCAGGATGCTGCCCTGTGCTGGTGCCAGTCAGCCGAACTGGTGTTAGCCTGGTTGCTGGTTTGTACATTCAGCCTAGGACACAGTATACACTCTTGCTTTTCCTTCACCCTGCAATAAATCGGGAGGCACCTTTTTCTGCTTGTGTTCTGCTGGATCCTTCCTCTCCTTGGGAATGTGGGTCTGGGTTTCAGGTCCTTATGAGCTGGGATGTACCTGAGGTGCACAGCTGGAGCTGAGGAAGAGGGTCGTGTTCCTGGTTTGCGGAAGAGGTGTCACTGCTCAGATCTTCTAGTCTTCACTCCTTTTACCTTTTTAGCCTTTTGCTTCCTTGGACTCTTTTCCTGCTGATAGCAACTCTCCTGCCAGCCTTAGATGGTCCTGTTTTTCCGTACACGCTCAGCGTTGTCATCCTTTAGCTCCTGTGCTGACATCCTGCCAGCCTGTTATTACTTGCAAAACTTAGAGTAAAATATCAAAGTAGCTAATGTTAAGTTTCCTTCCTGAAAAGCGTTTCCTCCTCTTTTGTTTTGAAATATAATGGCCATGCAGCTTCTAAGTGTTTCCAGGACTAACTGAATGGTTTCAGGATTGCCCTTGTTCCAGGAGAGGATCCAGTATCCAAACCTTATTTGAAGGTTGAGATCTAAATTAGGAATGCTGGCATCTCTCAGTTCACTGATATTAATGAGATGTTTTCAGAGAGTGCCCTGACAGCACCCAGTCTTTTCCCAGCAACAAGACTAGTGGATGTTTATTCAAGACACTCCCTTTTGGGGCTTATTCTGCCACTGCCTTTTATTGCTGTTGTTTCTCCAAATTTTTCCTATTTCTTTTCCCTGCCTGTTTCTCTTCTGTTTTCCATCTGCTTCTTTTTAAATTTCCCCTTCTTAGAGGGTTTCACTGACCACTCACACTCCCACAGTGTTCAACTCCCAGATTGCTGGTGCTGACACTACAGTGTTATAACTAAACCTGGTTTTGCGAAAACCAAATGAGCAAAATTAAATGCACATTAGCTCACCATTTCAGGCTGCCTGTGGACTGCAGCTAACAGCTCCAAATCCATTAGTGCTCAGCCAGCAGTAAAACACTTTTCATCATATCCATGAGAGTTAGAAACGCATATTAAAAACCATGTGGTTAAGGCTCCTGATGATCTGAATGCCTCCTCCAAGCCTCGTAAATATGTAAAGTTGTCACATATTTCATGCTCATAATTTGCAGTGGACATGAACTACCAGTTTTTGCTTATGTAAGTTGAAGCAGAAATGAGAACTTTCATTTTTTTTTTATTTCAAAGTGTTTGTCAGGAAAGAGGATGAAAAGAATAGGAAGAACACTAAGTGAAGGATGATTTGTGCTTTTTCCTTTTTTTTTTTTTTAACCTAAATTTCCTTCTGAGCTGACCCAGGTGGCATTTATTGGCTAATAGGCTGACTACTCACTCTATCAGCTGCACTGTCATAGCTAAATACCTCCTCAAGTCAGGGTGGTGACAGTTGTTGTGTGATGTCTGCTGTGTTGCAGGGTGCCCTGTGGACCCAGCTGAGTGTTTTTTCAGCGCTTACAAGGAATCTGCCATTGCTTGAGGTGGAACATCAAGAGTGCATATAGAAACCAGGAGGCAAACTGTAATATAGCCTCACCTGGGGGTTACACTTGACCTAACGTTTCATCCGGTTCTGCATAATGGAGTTGAGAGAGAGGTGCTTGATAACACTAATTAGGAACTGGGTATTAAAACTGATATCGCTAAGCAGCAAATACTGTTGCAACAGAGAGGATTAGAGGAACAGGCACAGTTCACAACTGAAATATTCCTCTAATTATTTCCAATTCCAGTTATGCCCAATGCAGTTATGCCCAATCTCTCACTTGAGAGATTTTTTTTAGGACATCCTAAACTCTACGGTGAAGCTGCCCGTGCTGTAAGCCCAGGGACAGAAGAACCCCAAAGTGTCAAATAATTTCCATTATATCTGTGGCAGGTGGAACCCTACAATTTCTAGCTTTAACATTAAAAATCACAAACCCAAAATTGAAACTTTTGTGGGCAGGTGATAACCAATACATAGTGTTAGCAAAATAATAATGTTGTCAATAAAGATTCAACTGAAAAATGCTAACAGAAAATATTGCATCTTCCTGGAAGATATACTAATGCAAAAATGGTAAGCGAGTCTTCAGTGTTTTGCATTTCTACTGGGGTTTTATGCAGTTCAACTTTGAAAACCCGTATGTACACGAACAAGTTCTGAGTTTTATGTTTTGAACTACAGGCTTTATGCAAGTATGTTTTGAATATACATACACCCATACTTTGTGGAATACTCTCCAAAGGTGATGCAGAGGATCCAGTATAGAAAGAATAAAATGTTTTATTGTGTGAATAATTCAAAAAGTGATGAGCCAAGCATTATATAAATGTTAATTTTAGAGATCTGCATGTGATTAGGCAAGGTTTAAATGTCCTGCAGAAGAGCAGTGGGTTTTTTAATCATAATTTTAAAAATGAATTTGTGTGTTTTTCTATCAGGAAAGACGGCTTCAGTGTTAACTAATAAAAACACAATTGCTATAGGCATGATTCATCCTTACAAAAAGGATATGGAGAAGGGAATGGATGTTCTGATCCCTGGAGAACTGAGTAGATGCATATGATTCATATTATCCATCTAGTGTGTGACTCTGCCTTTCATGTAAAGCGTGCTGTATGCTTTGCTGGAGCACCACCTTGTTCCCAAGACATGAGGATGAACTGGAAGCTTCACTTTCTAGGCTCCAAATTCTCTACAGTTTTTGTGATTGCAGAAGTGAAAGTGTTTGTTACAGACATTTTTCCTTTCTGTTTTCATTATCTTTTTGCTTTGTTATCCCTGAGGCAGCTAGTGTGCTGGATACAACATGGATACAAACTCCTTGCTGTTCAAGACAATGTTGGGTTGAAGGACTGGGCTTGCAAAGCCAGTGTCAGACTGCGGTGTTAGTGATGTGTTTGGCCTCTGTGCTCAATGTGGCTGAAGTGTCACTTGGTCAGTCGTGCCCTCCTGCAGGCCCTGGAGCTGCACGGTGGTCTCGTGGCATGCGTGCCGCACTCAGGAAGGCATCTTCCAGTCATCCTGGTCGGCAGAAATTGCTTAGCCTGACTCATGTTGTTAAAGATCCTGGGAGGTCAGATGATGAACAGCCCAAATGGAGCTGGATTTGGCCAAGAGAGTGCAATATGCCTGAGGGGATTTGCTTTGTTTTGTTTTACTTATTTAGGTACACATGAAAGTACAACAAATGTCATAGAAGCCCATGGGAGCAACCTTCATCTCATCTGAGTTTGCTCTTTGAGACCTGATTAACCATGAAGAGTTACTGCAAGAGTAACCCCTTGCTTGTGGAAACACGATCTCTATTGGCATGCTTCACTGTGCCAGTTTGTACATTAGAGAACTGAATGGGGGTGGAGAATATGTAGAGGCAGCGGCTGCCTAATGCTTTTTTTGATTCAGTCCTGCCCCTGGTCCCCACAGCATGCTGTGACAGTGGGTGGCACAACCCATTTATCCATTTTTAATGGTGAAATTCAGTTTAAAAAGAGAACACGTTGAAATCCTATGCCTCCCTATGTCAATGAAAACACTCTCAGTAAGTTCAAATAGCCTAGTATTTATTCTCTCCCTCAGGCACCAAAATTTAAAAAGAAATTACCACTTTTTTTCAAATTGTATCTTGCCGAATCATTTCCATATTTTGTAGCTGAGATGTAAATGTGATGGATGAAACTTGGATTAGTTGCTTGGGTATACTTGTTTTGTCTAATTTTTTTACTTATGATCCTGCCTTACCATAATCTCTGTGCTCCACTGTTCTTATTCTCTCGGTACCTCTATGGAGAACTTCTGTCCCTGACCCCTTAAAATGGGCGCTCAGTCATACATGATTGGGCAAACATGCAATTGGATATGTCCTGTGAAGGTTGTTGCTCATACAATAAGCAAAGTGAATGGGAGAAAACAACCTGCGAACCAGAAGCATGTTGAAGACAGAAACAGGAATTCACATAAATTAAGTGTATTTGAGGAAAATATCTGTTCTCGGAAATAAAGGTAACCAAGTTGAAGACGAACCTGCGCTGTGTTATTTCAGCCCATGTTCAGAAGATGAACTAATAGCTCATTTTGAGGGCCTGATTCCCATGCTGGGCAAACTGCAAATTGTATGGAAACAGTGGGATGCTGATACCTGAGGGTGGACCCAGAAATAGATATGAGTGGTTGTGAACACACAGAAATGCAGATTTACTGTGTGTAATATTTTTGCAATGGTCCAAAATGTTGTGATATGGAAATCAATGGATTTAATAATTCTAATGAGAAAAGTGATAAAGATTACTTATTTTAATGAGTTCTTACAGGAGAGGCTGAAGGCTTTGATTCTACTATTTGTTCACATATTTGAGAGAACAGGCTGCTGCTTTGCACACACATGTAGCATACTAATAAGGTATTATTTTCCGCCCCTCACATCTCTTTTGAATTCAAATATATCTATTAGCACCTTTGCAACACAGCTTATGCATATCCCAAGCCTATATGATTAACTATTTCTACTGTACCATTTGGTGGGTGGCATTGCAAATTACAGAAAAATGCAGGGAGACAAGAGTTTTCTTCTGTGGGTCTTAACACCCTGGATGGAAAATGCAGGGAGAAAAAATAGAGAGATTTAAAGTCATTTGGATCTGCATTATTGGAGCTGGCAGGGATCCAGGCTTTGTCATTTTAAGGCTGTGTGAATATGTGGCAGGACGGTGACTGCTGGAGGGAAGCCTTCGATAAAGGTTTTGAAGGCTGTTTCAAGAGTAGAGGTCAGTACGAGTAAGAGTGGTGCTGGATCTGGTGGAGGAAATGTGTGAGTATGGCTGAGAATTGTTACCCAAAGGAAGATGCAAAGAGAGAGCTGGCTCAGGACAGCCAGCAGCGTAGGCATTACATTTTGCTGACTCTGGGCTAAGGTATTTGGCTGTTCCTGCTATGGCAAGATGATGGTAGAAGATGGGGACAGACCTCTCATAGGGAACCGAGGGAGGAAGAACAGGGGAAAGCTAGGAAAAAGAGCTTGTTTTGCTGCCGCTGTGAAATGCATCGGAGTGGTGAGGCGCTTACCCCATACTAGCCATCAGCCTGCATGCCCCGATGCCACCTTTGGGAGCACCCGCCTGCCTGGCTTTTGAGGCGGGTAAAAAAGGCAGTGAGCTCACTCTGCTGCTCCTGGTAATTGCTGTTTCTCCACGAGCTTTGTGGAGGCCTGGGGCTGTCCTCACCTGGCCTCTGAGAGCAGCTTCGATATCCAAACGGTCCTGTCGGGTTTTACGTTTCCAGGCGACTCTGAAGGCTGCAACTCCAGTCCTGGGAGGGCATGGGGGGTCTTTCTGTTGAAGACAGTGAGAGCTGAATCAGGCCTGCAGGCTGCATCAATCTAGTTTTTTTTCCTATTATATGCAAATTTTTCTAGCAGCTAAAAATGAAGTGTTGGCTTTTCTGAAAAATGCAGTTGATGTGATGATCCAGCTCTAGCAGTAGACCTGGGGTATGGCAATATTGATTATCAACTGCTGCATTTGTTCTTAGGCCATTTTGTGGTTTGAGGGAGCACTGCATGGATTGCTTCTTCTCAGAGACATCTCAGAACTGAACATCTTTTTCTCCTTGACCGAAACAGGTTAACTGTTGCAACTCAGTCATGGGATGTGTCCACACTGGAGCCAGTTGTAAGTCCGTGCCTCAGCAAGCTCAGGTACAGCTGGCAAGGTACGTGGCAAGAAGGAACTCAGCACAGACTGCAAAAGCAGGGCAGGTATTTACGCAAGCTCCCAGAGTCCCAGCAACTCTCCTGCTAGTGCTATCTATGCTAGCTGGCTTAAAACTGAGCTGCCTTGATGTCTTACTGCTCTGAAATTTTGGCATCGGGGTCAAAGAGGGGAAGATCTGTCTGCCAGGTGGTGGTGCCTTTTAAGTGATGGGGTATGGGTCTGCACACTTACTGCAAGGGTATAAAAATGGACCGTTTCCTTACCTCTCTTTGAATTTAGTACTGGGGCTACACTGTCTTCTGGAGTGGTGACCTGCTCTGCCTCTCATTTCTGAGGGCTGGCTTGGGCAAACATCTTTCTGATCCTTTTCTCTAAGTGTTACTGTTCATTACAGTCCAGATGGGACAAGGACAATGTGCTTTGCTATGCTTTCTTCCAAAGGACTATCCAGAAACTTCAAGGAAGTGTTGACTGTGGTTTCTAGCTACCTGAGTGGGACTGATGTTGTAAAACATTTGGATCCTGTCCCCAAATTATGGGGTCTTTTTTGAAGATATTATTCTTTTTTTGTCCTAAAACTCCTTGTTGCTGATGAAGCTGCTTGCCTGGGACCTTTTCTAGAGTAGTGTTTTCTGTTGTAACATGCTGACTAGCTGTCATCATGAGCCATTGCCGTAGAAAAATGTCTGCCTTAGCATTTACAATAGTGATGCTTAATGGATTTGACAATTAACTGGAGTTGCAACATGAACAACTCTTGCAAGTTAGATAAGCCTGAGAGACTAATTGTTTTCCTAAACTCCATTAGCTGAGTTTAGCTTGGATGGTCTTTAGTCACCTTCTGGTATAAGACTCTGAAGCCAGTGTCAACATTTTAAAGTATATCCAATTCATGACTTGTCAGATTATAAGAATAGCCCCATTATGCTAGACCAAAGGCCCATCGAGCTCAGTATCCTGTTTCTGACAGTAGCTGATAATTAAGGAAAGGGTGTAACGGCAGGGAAAGTATTGAGTGATATTTCCCCAATATGCTCTCCCACCCCTCAGCAGTTTATGGCTTAAAGATTTTCTGATCTTTGTGTTTAATAACTCTTTGTGGACTTTTCTTCTGTTAATTTTTCAAATCCTACTTATGCTTTCAGCATCTGCAGCATTTTGTGGCAATGAGTTTGGCAATTTAACGATTCTCTTTGTCAGAAAGTCCTCACTTTTTTGTTTGTTTTAAAGCCCTGACTGAAGATTTCATGTGATGCCCCCCTAGTTCTTGTATTTTGAGAAACAAAATTCCTTATTCATCTTCTCCATGCCACTCATGATTTTATAGATCTCTAATGAGGACCTAAACTGAATGAGTTTCAGTGTACGATTTAAGGCTCTGTATTATGACTTATGATTTCTGGCTGTTTATATTCCATTTGCTTTTGCTTTATGTTTATTTCAATTTTATTTTGCTAATTTAATCAGTTTGAGAAGATTATTTGGTCTAATTAAGGTAGAATTAATCCAGGGACAGTGATAATTTGAGAGCCAGGATTTGAAGGTAGTTTATTTAATCTATGTGTCTTCAAAGCCTTTGGATTCAATTTGCCCAGCTTTCATACTGATGGATGCTGTATTAAATTATTTAAATAGATGAATTAAATTTGGAGCAAACAGAGGCTAATGCATTTCACCCTCAAATAACATGCTACTGTAGCCAGAGCCTTTTTCTAGAAGAACTGAGGAGACAGTGGTGAGCTGGAAGCACTGTATGCAAAACAGGGGGCAAGGGCCACACGAAACCCCCTTTGATTTATCCTCTAGAACTAATTTGCCAATTCCTTGTGGTCAGATTAGCAGAACGGAGCCAAGAAAGAAATCTCACAGAGATCAACCATACGAGATGGAATAATAAGCAGCTGTTGCTCAAGAGAAACTCAGACTAGACTTGCGGAAATGTAATTAGCAGTGCACTGGCTGAGCTGTTTGCATGCCCAGAGCTTGCACAATGCCCATCTGGTGGGCAGTGGTAATTTTTAGTCTCTCATTTGGTGAGAAGAAAAATCCACCAACTTCCTTCTCGCTAAGAATCAGGATGGCTGGAAAGGGATAAAAGAGATGGAAAAGAGCAGAACTTGCTCTTCAGTACTCAGGGACGCTAGATGGGGATATTTGCTCACTTTGCGACTCTTTGTACCCCATACAGCTTCGGCGTGGTGGTGATGTTACTGAGACATTTAGGCGAGGAGCATATGGTGAGGTGGTGGTAAGACCGAGTTAAAGTTATCCCAAGGAGGGACGGTGACATCCCAAGGAACGGATTGATCAGAGGAGGTCGCATGGGACTTGCGGGGCAACCTACACCTTTTGTTGCCATTTCTCACTCTTCAGTCTCTGCCTCAAACAGAGCTGGTCTGTACAGCTCAGGACATGCTGAAGTCTCTCTTCTAGCTGTGAAACACAGCTCAGTGTCATGGGGAAGGGGACGACCGTTGGTCTTCCTCTGCAGCTGGAGGAAAAAGGAACAAATCTTGCCTGTGGAAGAGGGACAGCCAAGAGCATGGCATGTTGGGTCTTTGTGGACCTGAAGCATTGCTGCTGCAGGTGTCATTGCTGTATTTTTGGGGGCAGGGAAGGGACCTGAAGCTACTCTTTGTACTCCTTGCTTTCCACATGTTTGGCTTGCCAAGGGAACATCATTCAAAGCAGGAGACTCCTTCCCTGACTCCGAGGTCTTGGCTGCTTGTGACGCATGACCCAGGGTGAAGCCGGGCTGCCAAGAAGGCTGGCTCACAAGGACGGCACTGCTGCCTTTGCAGGCCCTTGCGGAGCCGCTGGGTTAGGGTAGGCTTCGGAAGTCCCAGAGAAGAGCACAGGCACAAGCACAGGGGATCCACACGTCAGTAGTGCCCAGGACAGATTTCAAAGATGACCATGGGATGCAAGATAGATCTGACATGTTCTGGCTCTGTGGGATGCTGGTGGCAGTGTTGGCTAATGCTGCTGTGCATGTTTTGTGCACGGTCAGGCTGCAAAAAGGGCTCTAAAAAAAATAGGAAAGCCTTGAATTCTTTTGTTAGGCTGATGAGTAGAAAATGAGCAAAAAAGGTATGTTGTTGCCAGTCTTCAAAATCCATAAAGGATAGACCATGCGTCTTGGTAACATCTGTGGAACAGATGTAATAGAAATAACTCAGTTGGATCAAATGTCTACATTCAGTGAATTAGGAAACGCTGTTGCTTTTTTTTGTTTTGCTTGCTTATTTAAATGCCTGTAGTATGCAATATAGTGGAAATCCTAAAGGAATAGTACCAAATATTTAACTTAATACCTTATGACTTTCCACAGACTTTAGGAGGGTTGTATGAGAAATTAAGTTAGCGCAAAAGTTTTCTGCTAATATAGAAAACTGAGATTTTCTCCAAGTTCCTTTTTGTATTCTAGAAATTTTAGAAAGTTTAGGCTTCAGCGTAGTAAAAGGTATACTTGGTTTTTAAAAGCAACAAATATCATTTTTCTCCACATAGGTGTACTAGCTTCATTCTACTCTTAAAGTTTGTCTATTGTAGGTTTTGTATACTGCCTAGCAGTTCAGCATTTGAATCCCTTTTGTGTAAAATTAACAGCTGATGTGAAGCCTTTGGCTGAGCTACGAGACATTTTGGCATTTCTCTTTTCTCGGGATCAGAAGGCTACCTGAGCTAGATTATTTTCTTGGTTTAGTTTCCAGCTCTTATTTTTTGCTCTTCTGCTTTTGCTTTGACAGTAGATGTTTAGATGAAAAAAAGGTGTGGTGGAGGTTTGTGAGTGGCTCCTTTGATGAGGATTTGTGATGTGAAACATTAATTGATATCAACATGTGCAGAGTTAAGCAACTGCTATTATTGAAATAGGATATCTATCCTTTTTGTATAAGGGCTTGTATTTCTGAAATTGATGGATTTCTTAAGCTTATTTGGTTTCGATTTTTTTTTAAGTGGAAACAGCGTTTTCTCTTCAACAAACTCCAGTCTCCAATCCCTGACTTTGGCCTTGCCTACATTTGGAAATGTACCAAAGTAGCTATTCCAGAATAAGCTCCCAGGAGGATATTTTAGAACTAGATTAAATTAAATTGGAAGTAGGAACTCTTATTTTGGAATAAGAGTGCCCGCTTTGGGATTTATATTGAAATAAACCATCTCGGAATAATTGTAGCTATTTTGGTATATTTCCAAGAGCAGACAAGAGCTTAGCAATATTCTGAAATAATTATATTAAAATCTCATGGATGTGATGGATAATGGAGAAAAATGTCAATACTGAGTTACAACAAATTGGAGTGAGTGTGTCTGATGGTGTCATACACTTGTTCAGTGGGTTTTTTTCAGTTTAAGCAAAAGGTCTCACCCTTTGGGCTATGTATATAACTTGTTATTAATATTGTAGTAGCAACCCCACTGTGCTAGGAACAGTCTTACAGACACAGATCCCACCTCTGCACAACTTGCAGTGTAGAAAGAATCCAATTACTTTGTAATGCTATAGATGTCAGCAAGTCTGTTTTGCAGATAAAATATAGGTTCTCAACTCTTTATAACACTCCTTGTTTACAACACTTGTTTATAACACTCCTTGTTCAGGCAAAACTGCTACTTACGATTTTTTGCTTAAAGGAGAGCAGAAGAGGATAGTTACAAGAAGACAGAAATTATAAAAACCACACATTTGTTCCGTATTTGTAGTTATTGTGCCACCCCTCTCTGCTTAGTTTACTATAGATAGCACATGAGTCATTATTTACAGTGGCAAATGCAATGTGCTTCATTACAACCTGTAGCAAGGAACTAGTACAGACGTGAAATGAGTATGATGTCCCCTGTATTTACATACACATAATATGTATAGAGAGAGAGTTTAAAGTAACATTTTCTCATTCGATAAGGAATGCTCATGGCTGAGAAAGTTTTGCTGTCTTTCTGGGTACGTTTTTTTTACTCCTCCTTTTAGGCACTTTCATTTGTGCCTTGACTCCCGATGAGCGGAGGTCGCAGGGGCTTTCTCTGTGCAGAGAAAAGGTCACACTCTGTATTTACCCGCATTCTTCCTCACTTTAATCTTCCACGTACTTTCAACACTATTTTGGTCCCATCCTGGAGATCTAAAAAAAGATGCAGAAATTCAGTGGCACAGTTTCAAGGTTATCCTACAGGCCAGCAAATCCATATTGTGATTTTTTTTCCCTTTATGGTACATGGTAATAAAAGATGTTGATATAATATGAAAGGGAAAGGCAGTTTCTACTTATCAAATTATCATATCTAGCATCAAGCTTGTGCTTGAAGATAATTTCAGCTAATCCTTTGTAGCAATAAATATCTATTACATTTATCACATTGAATTTGTTTCCCCTTCACTTAATCCAATTACCTTTTCTATGACTGGAAAATATATCAGAGCTGTCTCCACACTTTTTTAATGGATGTTACCTCACTATTCTCTTCTTGATCTTTTGTCAAGATGTGCTTTAATTAAAATGTTCATGTAACTTGTCCAGGTTTATCCTTCAGTATCCAGATAATTGTTACATTTGCTTCGAGAAGTGGAATACAGCAGTCCCAAGAGCTGGGCTAGGACTGAAATTCTGTGGGCATAGAAACTTCTACGCAGGTTGCTATAATGCCACAGTTTAGGTGGTTATAGTCAGAGGTCTGTCAGCATTTCTATTATAAATCTCTTTATCCAGGGGTTTGCTGTTTGGCTATTAAAATTTGCATAGGAAATACAGATACAATTAGCCTCAAGCAGGCAACCTTTTTTTAAATAAATATGGTTTCATAGTGTAAAAATGCAGTTGGTGCTGCTCACCAGATAGGTAGCTGCCACTCAATAGCTCCATATGGGAGTGGCACTGTATCAGCTTCTTGGAGAAAACAGATTTTCCCACTGTTTTCTTACAGAGCCTGAGCTGTAGGTTCTTCACACGATGGCATCTCAGGGATTCCTGTTTCTGAAGGGAGTGCATTCGTGTGCACAGTGCGGGGATGGTGCTGCTTTCTTATCAATTCTATGTCATGTTTCTTGCAGCTCCTTATCCCCAAACACGTGCAACCTGTGGCGTTATAGTAAGATGTGTCGATTGCTTATATACGTTGCTCATATCCAATACAGGCTTCTTTAGCTGGGGTGGTATGGAGCCAGAAGACGGATTGAGACAGAACGAACTGAGTGATTCAGAAATCTGTGATCGGTAAAGAGTTGTCATTAAATGGGGGAGTTTTCATTGGACTCTGCAGCCTTGGCTGCTTTCCTCCAAACTACTCACCAATCCTGACAGTAACAAATAAGGTAAAAAGCTTTGTGATGATAGATATCTTGTAGGTATCATGGAGACTTCCCCATGCTAAGTAGTGATGAAGAGAGGGCTGCTGGGCAGAGCTATCCAAACTGCTTGGCTATACACATTGCTTCACCAGGTGTACACAAAGCTATTCTGAAAGCACATTGCAAAAAGGAAAGAAAACATCGGGAGGCTATTTCAGCCAAGAGGTCTTGAAAGAAACATCTACAATATCTTACGCAAGTGCTAAAAAACTAGCTCCTCCTTAAGAGAGGGAAAAGAGAAGATGACCAAAGGCTCAACCATTGGAGAGTTGCCAGCCATCAATGCAAAATTTCTCTCTTCCTTAGGGCCAGCCTCAGGAAACAAGAAAAGGTACGGGGGGGAAAAAGGGCTAATTTCTTTGAACTTCTTTATTGCCTCCTTCTCAGTGTATGTCCTTTAAAGGAAGTGATACAGGAGACTAATTACTGAGGTTAATGTCCTAAAATGCTTCCTTACTCAAGGCTATTATGTGTGGTTGAGGAGATATTAATATCTGCAGTCAGTCACAGATTCACAGGGGAAGGTGCTGACCTTTTGGAGGCTATGGGGCTTAGGCCCCTGATTTCAACAGTCAGGTGTTGCCCGAAATCCTCTCTTTTTATTTCAATCATCATGGAAATCTCAAAGGGGTTGATTGCAACAAAACATTTGCAATATGAATGCAAGAGAATATAAATCCTGACTAAAAAGGGATGCATCTCCCCATCTGTTCTGATGTTTATTTAGAAACATTCAGGTTTCAGGCAGATATTGGCAGCTTCTTTCAGCTGGGAGGACTCTTAGGTGGTTACCACTCCGCCCTGGGTTCATTCAGAACACCGCACCACAGAGGAGCTCTGCTCTGGGGTGGTATGCTGCTGGGGAAGAAGAAAAACCACCCTGGGCAGGCTCACCATGGAACAGCCTAAAGGGAGATCTGGCACGTACCCGGAATGTCTATTCCCTTCTGCTCTCCTGATGCTTCATCAATCACGTCACCTGTGTATCGTGATTCTCAGCATGGAGAAAAATATTTGGAGTATTCCAGTTTCCTCTTACACTGGCAGAGTGGTTTGTTACTGGAAAGAAAAGCCCTTCCAGGGATACTAGTTCCTTAACTCAGGAGCATCCACCTGGGAAGAGAGGCCACAGAAACAGACCCACTATGGTAAAAGCCTGTGAAGCTCTGCAATTTATACTGATACTTTTTACAGGAAGACAAATATGGATATGTTAATCCACATTATTGTGGTTGTATCAGACAAAAAGGCAAAACATATTCAGAATAATCTAATTTTCATATATGCAGACACCCAGACCTGCTCTGGGTGCTGGGTGACAGCGTGCTCTGCAGCTGTGAAAGCCAGGCTCCAGGAGAGTTGGTGGGACTCTTACAGCCCTGGTTACAAATGACTGCCACTCATACAAGAAACAAAACCTGCATTCTTGATACAAAAAGCCAGCGGAAAACAAACATGCCAGACTCCCGACTCTTGAAGCTGTCTTTAATACACCAAGAAGAAGCAAGGAAAGGGCACAAGCACCCTTTTTTTTTCTCCTCACAGGTCATCTTTAAACGCTTAGAGGCACTAGTAGAGGAAAAGTGCTTGAAGCAGTCAAGAGCAAGCTAGGGTAATTCAGTCTGCACCTTGTCTTAAACTGCCTTACCTCTAGAGCATCATGCTGATGCAGCCTGAATTGTCTGAGTCAAATGTGCGGCTACTTCAGCTTCAGCATCCTTCACCTTAAAACTACTGAACTGAGCGTCTTCACATGGGAATCTATTCTTCTTCCTCTGTGAGGCCTATGCCACACTTACTTTGATGTTAGGACACTTGACCATTTTTTCTGTTACACAAATGGACAAATTTTAGTTGGAATATATGGGAAATAGTATTTTCATCTTTTCAAATTTTTCATAAACATAATATTAGATAAGCCACCGCTTGGACTGAGGCCAAATGTAGAGCATTAATCATTCTGAAACATTTCAAATATCAGAAATGTGCAAAATGAAAATTGCATTCAAAGCTTTTTTCCACCTTTTTAGCCCCCCCCGCCCCGAGCCTTGAGCAAAGCAATAAGTGTAGCTTCAAATGGGAACTTCAGTAGAATTCAATTTTAAATTCAGCAGTCACTAACATTATTATATCCTTTCTGTGGTAAAGCTCAAATGCCTGGTGCTCTCTCCGTGATTCCCTGGCTGTAAGCAGCATTCACCATGTACTTTTCCAGAGATTAGAGATAGAGGCACTTTCGTAATACTGACTTGGTGCATCTTCCTTATTTCTTTCCTCCTTGAGGGCAAAAACCAGATTATCTTGTTCTGAGGACATCTGACAGTGACTATTGCATGTCTGGCAGTCACTACAATCTAATTCTGCTGGACTTAATTACCATAATTTATTCCCTGTAGGTGGTTTCCAAAAATAGAAGTAGGTATGATCCTTGCCCTACAAGGCTCACACAAAAGACAGAGAATTAAAAAGACTGGCAGATAGGGGAGAAAAAGTAAAAGGAGCAATGGCTACGGAAAGCACACAGAGAGAGATAAATTAAATCCAAATTACTCCTTTGGTGTGATAGTGAGACTTAATAAGCATGTTTATTAAAGGGAAAAAATATCATTCAACTAAAAGATAGAGATGCATGAATAGCGCTCAGAATAACATGCAGGATGGCAGCATCCTCATGGTAAAAACCCTACCCCACAACTGAAAAGGCCTTTTCTGCAGTTCAAATCACTTATCTCTGGTGTCATCCTGTCTGTGTGATCCAGCAAGTAACTCTGCCCTTCCTTAGTCACCCTGTCTCTTTCCTACAGCTGACTTCCAAATGCATCATTGTCTCATTTCGTTGTCACATCCCAAATTATCTTTAGAGACTGTCCTGCTCTCCACAAGCGATGAAGAAGCCCTGAGCACATGCCCTGGTGTCCAGACCCCTCAGAGGGACTTGGGTCGCACTTCACCCTCCAGGCTTGATGCTCTTGTTGCTTGAGGTTTTCCCGATAGTAAGGTAGCCCTTTTGTAAGGTAGGGATGGGGACGCTGCAAACCCCAAACCCACTGCTTCTCTCAAGGTTTTCATATCACTTAGTACCTGCCACTGCAGGCAGTGTGCTCCCATGTATTTGTCTTCACCCCATCCCTGTGATGTGTGGCCCCGCTGTTATGCCTCTCTGACAGATGACTGAAAAACTTGCTTGAGGTTTGCAGAGGAAACCTGTAGTGAAGCAGGCTTGAGCCTGGCTCTTCTGTGGTCTCATATGAGTGCCCTAAATACCGCAACCTACTTCCTCTCCTTTTAGTCTTCCCACAAAGTGGTGGCGAAATAATCCAGCAGTAGTCAATATATATAGGGTAGCAATGCCCAGAAATACTTGTGATTGTGTCCCAGAGCTGGCCAGATTTAGAAAGTGATGTTTACTGGGTCAGTGGCTCCACCAGCCTTTAGCGTGGCATGAATTGCCTGGAGAGGATGACACTGCTGATGAAGACTCACCAGATTGTACATAACTGACCCTCTTCCACAACAGCCTCTGGGGACCATACAGCCCCTTGTGTGAGGGGATGGTGAGCTGGGGCTAATGGTACCCTGCTGCCATCCCAAGACCATCTCTACCCTGGCAAGCTTTTTTTTCCTGGGGTTGAAGGAACCCCACTTGGACAGGGAAGCAGGTGCTGTGTTAGGAAAGAGGTTAGCAAATTAGAGATGCCCCTTGGTGGCAAGTGCCAGGCTCACCATGGCAGTGCCAGGACTGAAGGACATTGTCTGCTGTTGTCACCACTTGGTGACTGGGCTGGAGGGGAGATCGTGTCTGGCTGAAGCAGCCAAGTGGAAGAAGGGAGTAGCACAGGCGTGAAGGTACTCCGGTGGTCACCTAGCGGTCTTGTCCTCTTCAGCTCTGGGTGCCATCCCCTAGGCTTTGCTGGTTGCTCTTGTGTTTTGCATTTCTACATCCTGAGTGTTTTCTGCTATTTAGGGGATTTCAGGCTTTACCCATATCGTTGCTTCCTGCGAGGCTCTGTGGATGTGCCCTCGGTGGTGATACAGCCACCTGCCCACGCCACGCACAGCACTTTTTACCTGGTGGGACAGCTGGTGTCATCAGTGCAGGGAGTCTTGCTGTCTTCCTTGGCCTTTGGAACAGGCTGAATTTGGGGGAAAAATCTATATCGTAAGGAAGCCCCCATGGACAGGGAAAAGATATCAATAAAATAATTTATTGCTCCAATTCTGAAATCCCCCTGCATCCCGTACCCTAATATATCACTCTGCTTGCAAGTATGTCAGTGGTTGTCTCGTCCCATAAAGCCATGGAGTTTGCTCCTTTCCTTTGCACACAGGAGTTTCTGGAAGTTAGGTTTATCGTTGGACTCGATGATCTTAATGGTCTATTCCAGCCTAAATGATTGTATGATTCTGTGATAATCTGGGCACAAGAAAAGGTACAGCGCTGATTTTGCTCTTACATTGAGTCACTTGGTATATTTAGCGCTGTCTTTTGTGTGCTGATTTCGGAAGCAGTCTCCAGGCCTCCATATTAAAATGCTTCTCCCAATGTTTTTGTTCTTTGTTGCTTCATGGCTTCCAGGACAGTGAAACATCTGGCCCAAAGGTACAAGCTGCTACTCCATAGCGAGCATACCAATGAAGGCCAGATGGAAATGTGCCAGCTTGTCATTTTCCCTGCGTCCCCCTGCATACTTAGGAATGCCGCGTGAATTGCAACTACAGCGTAATTCATACCCCATAGCAGTGGGACGTAAGCTGCTGTGTTTGAGAAATGAGCTGAGGGCACTGCATCCCATGAGTGGCTACCTCGCAGGCACCCAGCAATGGGAAATAATGCATTCAGCAAATTCATGCTTTCCCTCGCTGTTGACTTAGCGTGTGTGTGGGTGTATACGCTGTAGGTGTCTCAGGCTTGTTAATAAGGCTAAGGATATGAATAATACTTAACTGCTATTGCATGATGCTTCTGCCACTGCAGTTCATTTGTAGCAGTAGTTGGGTGAGAGAAGGGATGCTATGGGTGCACAAAACCTTCATCCTCCTGCCATCTTTACTTGCTACTTCCATTCCTCTGGGGGTCAAACAATTACAGTGTTTTAGTCGGAGGATATTTTGACTAAAGTCTTTCTTCAAGAAACAATAAATCTGTGTGATTAAGTAGACACAATTAAGGAATTAAAGAATAAAATGGCTTTTAGGGTATGTTCCATTGATGGTAGTGCTGTTCATTATTCAGTTCAAGATTACGTCTTTCTCAATGTGGCACGTATTTTCTTGCCGCTTTTATATGCAAGAAGAATGTTCTTTTATTTATCTTTTAGATCAATAGATAAATATTTAGATAAATAAAAGAAGAGAATATCTACATTTGTAGTTTCTTACTGTATGTTTGCCATGATAGAAGACTATAAAACAGCTTTCTGGAGAAAAGAAGAGAGTGACCGAAAAATAGCTTTCGAGGAAAAGTAAACAGTGAGGAGAAAGGATGCGCTGAGCTAAGACCTCACCAAAATTAAAAAGCACCAGGGAGATGGATCTGGCTACAAGTACAAAGCACAAACACAAAGCAGTCTGATTAATCAACTAGTCTGCTTCTTAGGTTTATTAAACATGACAAGAAATTTAATAGAGAACAAAATCAAGGTATTTGTAAAACACTAAAGGTGAAACTGCTTGCTGGTTACAACCAGTAATTTTTATGTTGGGTTTCATAAGGATTGCCTGTCTCTGTCCAAAGCAGAACCAAAAAAGAATAAAATAAATATGAAATGGTGCATTGTGATCACAATCCTAGGCTGTTTATATGTATGCTTCAAATTAAGGGTTTGGTGTCATGGAAACAGCTTCTTCATTTGGAAAGCTCTGCGGCAGCGTGAGGAGGAAAAGACTGGAGAGAGTGAGAGGAAGAGGGAGCGAGGGAGCGCGCGAGTGTGGCCGCGTAGTCTTCCCAACATCACCAGCTCCCTCCTTTCCTCAGAGAAAATGGAGCGAACAGGAGGGCAGGGCTCCCAGGCTGCTTGCCTCACCTTGCTCTGGAATAATGCAATTCATTCCCCCATTGCTGTTTGTCATCTGCAAGAGTGGATGTGGCTTATTTTGTAGTTAATGCAAAGTGCAGTTCTAAATAATTCTTAAGGAGATTTTCTCTGCTGAAGGAATGTGTGCATATATATATGGACACATCATGTACGTTTGTATATGGACTTTACCTAAACCCAGTATTTATCCACTAAAGCAAATGAGTCCAGAATCTGTATAAATACTGTTTGTTCTGTTCTGCTTGTGTACATATATGCATAATATGTTTTGTATAATTTTAGTGCTAAAAAGACGTTTCCTGTTGCTCCGCATCAAAGGAAAGCAGTCATTTGTGTAAAGAGCTTTTAAATTTTACCAGGAGAGAAATCTCTTCAATGAATACAGGATTACAATAGATGGTTGGGAATTAACAACACCGCTTGCATTGTCCTAGCTTCGATGCCAATTTATGCTCATTTTGTGGGCACAGTTTAGATTACTCAGTAATTGATTACATTAAGCAGTAACACGAGAGCTTTACAGAGACTAAATTAAGGGCATGTACTATATTTCTGCTGTGTTGCTGTCATGCATATCACAAAGGAGCAGAAACAGACCAATCCTGTACAACGGATTTTTTTTTTAAAGCATAGTAAAGCTGGATCTAGGATCCTGAGGCGGGATCATGTGAAGCCAGTGGAGATGTTCCCCACTCCTTCATGAAGCTCAGGTTGGCATCACGGAAAGACCTCGTCACAGGGCAGTCTGAATGTTTTGCTTCTTTCACGGCGGGGCCAAACATGTCCCTTCCTTTGACTTCTGGATGAAAATGCTGCTCTGCTCTCCACCTAACTTTCTAATCTAGCTTGGTGGTGTAGCCAGGGCATTTTGTGATGGTGCCCAGACTCCGGGAGACTTGTTAGACAAGCGGTTTAAAGTTAAAACCAGAATTGAGCTATTTCCCCAGCCCAGGAGGAAAGAGCCACCCATGCCAAAGGGCGGTTGAGGTTGGGGCCACAGCATCTTTGGAAGCAAACTATAGTTCCTAAGGGAAGAGCCGCTGGGGAGCCGCTTGCCACCTACACAAGTGGGCAGCCCGGGGGAAGCGGGGGTGGCTGCAGGGCGCCCACAGCGTGGGCATGGTTTGTAACCAGCTTTTGCTCTGCTTGATCCCCTCCGTGCGCTCACCCCTGGCCAGCAGCCGGCCAGGCTGGAGGCATCTGCCTGTGGTTCAGCTTCCCGGCAGGGAGGAGTTTCTGTACCGACTGCCTGACCTCGCTCCACCAGTCCGGGCATGTGGAAGGGCAGGAAAGAAGTTTCAGGAAAAAAAGCAAATGTATTTGTCTGAAACAGGATCACTTTGGTTGAAAGCTGTCATTTACCTTCCCTATAGCTGCAAGAAATGGTGTTGCTGTGAGCATCTGGACTGAAAAGAGAGAAGTAGTCAGGGGTTTTGTTTGTTTGTTTGTTTGTTTGTTTTTGTGTTTTTTTTTTTTTTTTAATAATTCCCAGTTCAAGAAACGTGCAAAATGAAGTACCTGCCCTCACAACCAACCTGGGAGAGAGAGAGGCTGCAATTCTGCCCACCCTCATTACGGTTCCTGCACCAGAAAACGGGTCCCCCTGTTAATGCTGCAGAGAGGATGCTTCAGGAGCATTAATTCTGGCGCAGCAAAATCGATGTGCAACTTTGGCACTGAAGGTCCGTGAAGAAGAGTTCGGTGTTCCTGTGAGAGGTGCTCAGAACTGCAGCGGCAGCATCTACTGAAAAGACACTGCCTAACAAAAAGCAGCTCATTCTGTCTGCTGTGCAGAAATAGGTGTGTTAAAGAAACCAGAGGTGGAATGGTTATCTTAAGAAAACTGCTAAATTCTCAGAGAAAAATAAAATGAAAAATGTCCATTAATGCAGAGGAAAATTAAAAAAACCCTTTCAAATTATAGAAAATTGTCTGTCTTAGAATAACTCAATAGGTAAGGTAGAAAAGCTTGAAATTTCTTTCTTCAGAACCAGGCAATGGAGTGTAGTTTAGTTGAATAGCTCTGCCTCAGACTTTCGTTCTCTTTATTATCAAAGCAATGTGAAAGGTATAAGAGCTTGGGCAAAAGAGAGATGACTGTGCAACCTTTCTTCTCCTCGAGTTGTGCCTTTGTGCATGACTTATTTCAGTGTTTTCAAAGGTATTGAGGAACAGGATGAAGAAGTGTGCATTTACATTGGTGGTTTTGTTCAGATCAGGAATGCATTTTGAAACAGCTCTTCCAGTTGTCTGTACTAACGTCATTTGGTTTGCATTACAGGCTGGTCTCAGAGCTCATGAACTCAGCTCCTCCTGGATGAAACTGAGACAAGCACTCCCACCGCTAATGGCCATTCAGTCCATCAGATCAGACTAGAGCTTGTCTGAAGTAAATCCCCCCTCTCTGCCCTCCCTGTTTTTTTAATAACGTGGCATTAGGTCCTCAGCACCAACTGTTTATCTCCATATGTATCTTCTAATTGCAATGTAGAGGCAGCCTTAGGCTATGGAGATGGCTTCGGTTGCTACCCCACTGCTCCCTATCTGCATCTTTGGAAGATCTGTAGCTTTCCCTCATTCTGAGGATTGATAGTAGGTGCCTGTTAAGCTTTTTTGCAGAAGAAAACAGCTGTTTAAATAGCAATTATTATTGGCAAGCGTGCATGGTACAACCTATTGCCGTCTTTCTCCTGAATAAGCAATGCACAAAATTCCCCTGAGAGGCATAGTCATTAAGGAGCTATCTAGATACAGATGCTTTTGCAAGTCTTTCATCTAACTCAGAGGTGGGAATGCAAATTCTGAAACTTGGGGACATGCTGTGGCTTTGTAACACTCTCCGGGAGAGATGTGCTCATTGAGATGAATAGATCTCACTCATTCATATTCCTCGTTTACTCATGTAACATTTATAATATGGATAATGTTCCCCCTTTAATAAGTAATTAATAATAGCTCAGTGTGAGTTACAGATAGAACTTAAAATTATACTTCATTGTACTTAACTGTTTCAGATGAGGCTTTGCAGACCTGTGCAAGGGGCAGAGCAAAGCTGCTCAGCTGCAGTGGGAGCCCAGGGGATACTATGCCGCAGGCAGACGTGAACACTGGATTTCCTTCAGCAGGCACACAGGGATAACAGAGCAGGTGGGGACTCAGACCTGCCTGGTCTCCTGTCCCTGATCTCCCCACATGCTTTGGTTTGCTCTGGGAGCAGAGCTTCCTCGAGGTCCTGCCTCCTATCTCGTTCCCTTTCTGGGGTCCTGTCTTTTGGGTTGGGAGCCAGAAGAAGGTGCTCTGGTGATGCGGGGAGACCACGTCTGAGGAATGCTTGTGCCGTGGGCTTCTTGCTCCTACTTCACAGGAGTCTGGCTCCATGTTATTCTTGACATGTAGGGATACATGGTTTGCAAACTCATAACACGTGACAGGGTGGCTGCTAAAGAACTTAACATTTTTCATGCAAGAGGACACAATTGGCTTTCCTGCTGTCGTATCTCAAAGGACACCTCTCCTGTGCTGTGGAAAGGAGCCCCTACTGCAGTGTGGTGAGAAAGGTCTCCCAGGCTCCTGATCAAGAGCTGGGCTGCCCTGGTGTCTTGGGGCCTGGTTTAGGGCAATCCTTAAGTCTATGCTTAAAATAAAGGACTCTCTGTTTCTCTCTCAAGGGTCTGCACTACCATCCTTCATCTCACCAAAGACATGCATTTTTACATCAATACCAACAACAAACATCCTAGTAAATTTTATGTAGTCCTGAGTTTCTTCTTTGTTGGGATGTGAACTCTCCTTCAGGGTAGTGTTTTCTATATCATGTTTTTTCTTCTTTTTTTTTTTGTTGATTTGTCTCAAAGTATTTTTTTTTTGCCTGTCTGATCAGCACCTTTTGGAGGAAGATCATGGCTACTTCATGGAATCAAAGCCTGTGAAAAGATATCTTAGCAAGTCTTTGTTAGATATAACAATTTTAATAAGCACTTTTCACAGACATTTTGAGACTCCTGCTTGCTTCAATACTATAGCACAAAGACTTGAAGAAGATATATCTGAATAGCAGCGGTCATAAAAATAGTTTTTTAAACTATAGAACAAGAGCTTTCTTAAATTACAGTGTGATGTCAGGAGTGAAAATGGTTGGTGCTGGTGACAGAGACAGTGAGAGAGGAGAGAGAAAGGAAAAAGAAAGCACCAGGGATAAAACCAAGCAAGTTCGTTTAAGAACTGCTGCTCAGTCCTTACAGTAGATTTTTCAGTTCATCTCTAGGATTGTCAATATTGTGCATGTAAAAGTGATTTAAAAAAAAATAAAATCCCACCTTCTTCTTCTCAAGACAAAAGAGAATGACTTGGCCAGCTTCACTGCAAGGCCAGTATAAATTGGGCAGTAAATATAAGGAAAGTAAATAGAAAAAAATGTGGACAAGACTTTGAGCAATTGACTTGGGTCAGGAAGGAGTGAGGAGGAGCTTAGGACGGGACTCGTGTGGTGCTGTTGCTTGGGAAAAGGGCTTTTGGGTTCATCAGTATGCTGCATTATTAAGACACGCATGGGGAATGCTTCTGACATGACTGAATGTAGCGGTTTGACATATTGCTCTGGCCTTTGTCTTAGCAGAAATACAGGAACATTTTCTATTCTGAACCCAGCTCTTAGAGAAATGAAATCAATCCTTCTTTCCATCTACTCGAATAGGAGTTAGATTGGACCCTAAATATTTTAAATAGCTTTGTGTTGAATTTCAGCATGAGCTTGGTCAAAATTAAAATATTTAACTTGGAAACAGAAAAGAAAGCATGGGTGTGGGCATAAATGACAGCTGGGGAAAAAAAAACAGTCAACAAGTTATTATTCTCAGCTTCCCTTTCAGTTTTCATTACACATCACCTGATACCTAGAAGGGATCAGTTTGCTGTTGGGAACTGTAGGCACCACCTCAAAACAAAGAACAATAATTATGAAATGCAGAAACCCTCTAGCACATGAATTCAAGATCTTGCTGTAGCTGCGGTCTTTATTTTTTCTGTAAGTGGCTTGGATGATGGCACTGCTGTCAAATGCAGAATCTCAAGGTCTGTAGACTACAGTAAATAGAGAAGGATGATGCAGACAACTGTAGACACTTAGATGATCTACGTTTCACCAACTTAGGTCAAAAAGCATTCAAGGAAGACATTTCAGCAAAAAAAACCCCCAGCATGATGTGACAAAATACATCATTCAAAGAACATAACTCAATATTTTAGAAGATGAGCTGTTTTCTAGACTAAAGAGGCACTGATTAGCCTGCTGTACAGGGAAATTACCAGACCCAGTCTGAGTTAGTAAGGATAGCTCACATTGTTCCCCCCAAATAATAGAAGCATATTTGGAAAGTGTAAAGAATCTGTTGATTTAAGAAAATTAAATGTTTTGCTCAATTCCAATTTCTGTTGCTCCAATTCAAATGCAAAAAGCAACTTAAATCAATATATGCATATGAAAAAGGAAGGAAGTAGTTCAGAATAATTATGTTGGAAAAACTCAGATTCGGCTTGATTATAGATCTTAAAATGTCTAAAAAAGACTATCTCCTCCTGTACGTTGAATGTATAGAAAACTTATTGAGAGAAGGGCTTAATGTGATGTGCATTTTTCAGATTAAATTGAAAAGATGAGAAAATGATGAAAGAATTTTACTGTACTATGGTGGATTTTTCTAAAAACTGGCATTGTGTGGTTTTGGTGTTTTTTTTTTTTAAATCTGTGTTTTAATTTTGGGGGTGCTTTGTCAGACTGTGTGTGTGCATACAAATGACAGAAAGAAGGAACTTCCAGTGCCTAGAATTGGCAAGCTTAATTTAGGTTTCCTAAAACTATCAGTGCTGGTGGTGATGGTAGTAGTTCTCTTTCTGTGTACTCTTTCTAACATGATTCATTTGTTTGTGATTAAAAATTTAAAAAGCCACTTCAGGCATCCTGTGAGGATTTTCTGCAAATCCCTGCGTTTGTATCAATGAGCCCATATACAATTTTAGCTCAAAAAATACCTTTGTAAATCTGGCTTCTGGCACCTAGGATGTTAATAAAAGACGAGGTCATGGCCAAAATTTGCCTCTTCTGTCATTGCTGCCATAAATGTGAGACTAGCTTGTACTTTCAAAGCAGAATTTGGCCTTTAATTGGTGTTGGCTCATCCTGTGTGATCATGAAACATTATAGTAACACATGGAGTTTTTATTGTAATTCCTTTGCAATGGACATGCTTGCTTTTTTTCTTCCTTGTAGACTGCTGTTTACCAACTCTGCCCAAAGGAGAATACCATTTATTCTATAATGATAACTCTTTCTCTAGCCTGATCAGTGGATGCATAAAGATTTGCTAGTTCATGTTTATCTCAGCTAAACATTATTTGGTGAAACAGTGGAAACACTTTTTCTAAACCCAGACTCCCTATCCATATTTTTCGTTGGCTTTCTCTCCATAGGGCAATCTGAGATTTTTTCTATGTATTATAAAGGTTTTCAGTAAATCTTTTCCTTATAGCACTTCTAATACAAATCTGTCACTTCTCAGCCAAACCAACCATTTATGTTCATCACCTTGCTCTTATCTTTTGAAGGATGTGGAGATCTGAAGAGGTGACTTTAGTCAGCTGCTTTTTTGCCTACAGGTTCTCTGTGGGACTCCACAGAGGGTTTTTTGGTGTATATTTCAGACTAATGAGAGGGTTAAAAAGGGGCTGGTGTATTTGCAGTATGAAGGAGGAATAATTGATCTTTTAGGGAGGCTGAAGGCAAGGCTGCGAAGTCAAGGGGGATAAGCAGATAGTTTGATAGAAACTTGTCTGCTTCTCATCTGTGGTTATGTGGGCTATCTTGTACTTAATTTCACATCTGGTTCTGTTTACGGAGTCTGAGGTAAAAAGGCTGTTCTAGAGTGGAAATGTTTAAGAATGAGTTCCTCCCATTTTTTATTTTATTTTCTTCATTGTACAATGGTTGTGTGTGTTAATTTAGGATGAAGATTGTGCTAGCATGACTATGCTGAATTTTCTCAAGGGTAAACTACTGCATATACCTGAAGCCACACTGAAAATCAACGTGGAAATCAAAGTCAGAACAGGGCAATTTGCTTTATGAGCAGGGTGATTCACCAGAAGCAAATGAAAGATCCAGACGAATCAGTCTGATGTCAGCAGAAGATTAGTAACACATGAGGATTTCTCATAAAAATCCAGTTCTGACTAAATGTTTTTGTTGTAAACAACTGCTGCTGAAATGATACACAAGAAGAAATACCCTACTTCATGACAATGTTTGGAGGCTTTCTCTTTTCACAATATAAATGCACCAATTTTCTTCGGCTTTTATAGCTCTGGCAGATAAGTGTAGAGGGTAGCTTGAAGGGTCATCTAGTTTAACCTTTATTAGCACATGAATGCATGAAACAGTATTAAATAGAAAACAGAAACACCTCAATGTCATATCAAGTGCTCAGTTTGTATTTACAGTTTGGACTGTAATTTGTGAAGATACTGACTGACAGGTCTTTGTTTCCCTGGCTGTTAAATAGAAGAGGTTGGAATTCTAGAGGTAATAAATCCAGAAAAATCCTCTATTTCATTGTTTTGATTTCTTTACTTTTTTCTTAACTGTATTTTAACAGGTTCTCTCTCTCTCCTGGAAAAAAAATTTGTAAATTCTAAATGTGTCATTCGGCTTTCATGACATTTTATTCAGTGATAGAATGTGACAATGCTCATTTGTTTTTACCCATCGACATGATAAATATGAAGCTCTGAAGTATAAATCTTTTTCTGGAGATGCTGTTGAATTAAAACCCTATTCTAATTTTCCTTAAAATGGAAAGTTTAATTGGAAGCAAGTTGAACACTTGGGCAACATGCAGCAAATATGCATATTTTTTCCATTCATATCTTGTATATTGGGCTTTTGAAATCAACCTGTTTGGTTGCGTACGTATTCTTTATAGTGAGATTGGACTGGTGTGAGTAGGTTCTCTAGTCAGGATATTCACATACACGAATTCCAGTTATTTTGTAAAATGCACTGGTAAGCTTTTTCCTTCCTCTAATAACCCTAGAAGGCGGACGTATAACAGTAGAAAGGGCTCCCCCATCAGCCAAAGCACATTGGTCTGCAACTCATGCATAATCCAGAGGTGCTGAACAGAAGATTCCTGCTGTAGACACCAGGAACTCATTTTCCATGGGATATTAGGAGGCGTTTTCCCTTTCATTTCAAATTCCATTCGCTGCAAATAATTCAGCTCTCAGCACTTCATAATTGTGCATGAACAAAAATGAAAGGGTGGCCTATAAATAAACTTTACCAGAAGCTACAAGCAGATTGGCCAAATATAACTTTGCAGAGGCAATAGATGTGGATGAGTTTCCGTGCCAAACCAGGTTCAACTGCTTTTAATCCATATTCTGCTGCAATTTAATATCCATGTTCCCCTGCTCCATCAGAGTTGCTATATTCCTTGCCCCTGCTTTTCTTCCTTGTTTTGCAGGCTGCAGGGCGCAGGTCGGTGAGCTGTGAAGCCTCCTGCTGTTGCCGTTTCCAGAGCAAGGTGCGGGAGCGCTCTGCATTGGAGCGGGGAGGTGGACGAGGGGGTCCCAATGTGCGAAGGGGCAAAGGGGGCACAGCAGAACTGGGAGGAGAAGTGGGTCAGCTGGGACTTCTGAGGGGTCCCTGCTGGGACCACCAGTATTTTGAAAGGATTATGGTACCACGTCCTTGCCACGTACCGTGATTTCCCAAGTGGGTGCATCTAATCTTAACTGTCACTTACTCAGATAGGTGGAAAAGATTTGGGATTTTTTTCGCCCAATTTCCAATTTTCCTCATAGAGCCACATGGCTCATAGCAGACCTTTCTGTTTTGTGTAAAACAGTGTCTTTTGCTTTGTTAGAGCCTCTCCTGCTCACTGAGCTTTCTGGAAGGGTGACATGGACGAGGTTGCTTTTTGGTGGGTTTGCTTGGTGTTGTGGCAGGAGGGGAGGGAGCCCAGGGGGTGGTGGCGGTGGGCACCAGGGCCAGAGGGAGGGGGCTGGACCACCGGTGGCAGCCAGCGCTTGGGTTGACGTGGTCACCTCTGGGACTTCCACCTTCAGTGAGCTGAGCTCTCCGTCCTCTCGAGACTGCTCAGATGAAAAATGCTTTAGTGGGAACTTGACCTTTTCTTCCCTGGTCACCAAGAGTCTGGGAAAAACAATAAACTTTTATCAAAATCGTTATTTTCTCAAGAAAAGGTCACTATTGTTTAAAAAAGGGGATTTTTTTTGTTTGTTTTTATTGGCTGGTTTTATTGTTCAGTTATTTCAGGAGGGGAGTGCAAAGACCCAGCTGTTTCAAGGCACGAGTCGATGTGCTATAAATCAAAGGGATGTGGGGGTGGGCTGGGCATTCCATGGGAGTCGTAAGCTTTGATTAATGAACAGATTTCTTCGTTTCCATTAAATCAGTTGTTAGCCAGTTCAAGTCTTCCACCTTGTCTTCAACAAATCATCAGCGAATGCCCCCCCAAATATGTTTTGATATTAAAGAAAAAAGCCCAGCAGAGGTTATTTCTGTCTCCTTGGCTTTGGAGGCAGGGAGCCTTAGAGAGGGTCCTGTGTGAGTGCGTCCCATCATACTTCTCTCTTGACCTGGTTAAGATGGCTTCTCATACTGTGTTGAAGAATGGGAGAATCTGTCAGAAATTTTGTTTTCTATTGGTTGACTGCTGAAAGTCTGAATTTTGAAAGATGCTGTTAGTGAGTAAAATAAGCCCAGAGCCACTGAGAAGCCACAAAACGTTCAGTATTTGCATGTTTTCTCTTTCTCTGTTTTGACCTTGTCAATGTAGAAGGGCTTCAAAAAATCACAAAACTCAAAAGATGGGCTTTTTTGGACTAATTTTTAATTACTTAGCACTTAGAGCTAAATTACTGTTTTTCTTGAAACACCTCATAAATGTCAAGTTTTAAAAAGAGACTATGTGGTAAACATTTGAGGGTGACACCGCGTGTTTCGCATGTTAAACAACATGATTAAACATAATGCAGCTTAACTATGGCGTGGCAACAGGTCTTCCAAAATTAACTGTGCTAGTTGCAAATGAATCTCACCGATTTATTTCAAACTAGGCTGGAGCATGAACGTTTCTTAACCAAAGCCCAGAGAAGAGAACAACTCTTATATGAACTATAAATATGCAAGAAAAATATAGGATGATAGGAAGGTTTTTAAAATTTTTTTTTACTTTTTCAGAATTTTTCTTCTTTTAACTTGTCTATTAACAACTGTGTGGCTGCTTAGATGAGCATTTAGTCTCATCAGAGGAATCTTCACCAACATGAATGCCATTTCAGAAGCAGTACCAAACAGCTGCAGAGCACTGTCATTATTCAAACGTTTGTAAAAACGTCCTGGTTTTATGAGTGAATATAGTGAATCCTGTAGATGAAAAATGAATTGGAGAGTGACTAAGCAAATTCAAAGTCAGGTGGATCTTTTTGGTGCAGCACCATCTTATATTGCTTACGAATCTTATTTAGATAAACTCTTCAATGCTTATGGACTAACGCTGTGTGGTAGTAGGGCTGCAATAATAACAGTGCTTCCACAAGGATGAGCAGCACAGGCAGCCCAAAGCATTTAATGGCACCAGTGTTTCCTATAAATTGTGTGCAGCATTACGTTTTATTGACAGGAAACAGCTAATTTGTCTCAAGGCATCTGGCTCTTGATTTTATTAACCTGCAGGATGCCTAAACAAAGAAGCATATATATAACAGTATTTCAAAAAGATAATTATTTCCAGAAGGGCATCACTTACATATGAGACACTCTAGTGTTTCATATAACAAGCAGTGGAATAATTGTCGATGCTGTACCTAATCAGAAAGTAACTATATCTCAGAAGGGGATAAAAGCCAATAATTTTTCATTGGCTTCTTGAGAAAAAACATTATATATACATACATACATATATAAAATATATAAATATATAATTTTTTTTTATATATATATGCACTTCAGCCTCCCTTTAGTTATTTTGGTGCATTTAATAACAGTATTTCACGTTCTGTCAACTTCCATCCAAGCAGTTAACAGACGTTAATTGAGATCCATGGTCTCACACCTGTCATTTTGATGAGCGATGGTGGAGTAGAAATGGAAGAAGAGGGAAGGGCCTGACGGCCAGAGCGGTGGGTGTCCCTTGGTGAACAGCGTGCTGAGTCTGCCTGCGATGCCTTCCTGGTGCTGCCAGCCCTGGGAGCTTTACTGCGGGAGTCTCAGCTTTTGGTGTTTTCCTTGAAGGTCCCTCTCCGAAGTCATGTTACTATATTGCATTATTAGGAGGCTTTCACAGTCAAAGAGACCAGCTTGGACAGGGGGACTCAAAAGACTCAGAAATCAGAGCATAAAAGAAGAGGTATGCTTTCTATTTAAAAAATCCTGTAATTCTGAAGGACAATCTTATGTGGTCTGACATGTGATTTCTGCGAGTGCAGGGCTGTTGGGATGGTTTCCCTGAGCCATATGGGCAGTCACGAATCTCAGGAGAGCACCAGCAGCTCCAGATGCCTGCTCTTGACCCTCCATCGCTGTCAGGGCCGGGAGAGGCTGCCTGCACCGAAACCTCATGTGCCAAGCCAGGGCACGTGGGACACCCTCCCATGGCCACGGCTCGTCTTGGGCTTTGCTACTGCAATTGCGACAAAGTCCTCCTCCCCACCGTCCTCAGAAATGTGGCAGAGCCAGGGCTGGGCAGCCTTAAGGGACGTGTATTTGTTGCATAAAGTAAGCACAGACAAGGTGTCGTTATTTCTATTATTGGTTAGCTCTGTGGCTGTTACATTAATCATTCAGGGAACTATACACTGCAATTTTGCCCTGAATTCGGGAGCAGGCTCCAGACCCCACATCTGTTTTCCCATTGAGACTGCCAGCCCAAGCCTGCGGGTCTTTGCTGGATGGGTGAAGCCTTCAAGCTCCTGCTGGACCAGCCCCCATGGTAACACACAGGGAGTTTGAAATCTCTCCTTAAATACTGTGCCTGTAGTGCTGGGGCATTAACCACCAGCCGTGAATGAACCTGGGGCATGGGCACTGGCATTTGAAAGAGCTCGAAGCTATTTAAGAAGTTCGAGCTGTTTCAGTGGTGGTCACGGTGTCCCAGCTGAGTGAGAGGGAGCTCCTTGTTTAGACAGCAGCTCCTTCAACTTCTTACACGTTATTTTGCGAATGAACATCTGCCCAGCCTGAACCATTTTCCAGAGCTTCCCTTGTGCTTCTGGAGGCAACCTGAAGCTGCAGGCACACAGGGTCCAGCCGAAGCACCGGCTCGTCTTAAGCTGGGTGGGTCTTGATTAGTTTGGCTGTCACAGCAGCGAGGCAGGTCGGGAGCCTCACCAGGCTGGCTTCTGGTCCCAGACCTCAGGCTTGGGCCTAAATGACAATCTAGATGTGCTGCAGAAAGCCGGGTCTGTCTGCGTTTGAAAGGTGATGCTGCAACCCGGTTGGTGTAGGACTGTGAGCTGTGATCAGGCAGCATGGCTACCCGGCATTTTGTATCCAGCTGCAGTAATGGAGTCACTCAGCATCAGTATAACATCCTTTCTTCATTTGTTGGATTTGACAGATTTGACAAAACTCCTTCTAAAAATACACGGAGCATGCCCACACGAACCTCCTCCCCTCCCCAAGGCTATCTATGATCTCTGTAGCACTCACAGTATCCGTAACTATGACAGACGGTACCAGGTAGCCTATAGTTGCCCCATACTTCTGTATACACCTAAATCTGTAGTTGGGCTAACAGATTATGAATTGATTATATAAATAAATAAATATAAACACAATATAATTTATTATTATATTATTCAAATATATTATTATAAATAAATAAATAAATACATACATATAAAACAGATTATGTAAACAAATAGTATACAGTTGGGCTAACTTTATAAAAACAATGCTTGTCAGTCAGCCATAACCGCTTTTAGGTGTGGACAGCAGGTATGATGTTTGCAGAACAGATGCTGCTAATGTTGAGTGAAGCTATCTGTAAGTCCCTCCACAGTACAGACGGGCACAATCTTCTGATTCAGTTGGGATTAGGTCCATGTAATTTAGTATCGTAGAGAGAGATGAAAAGATTTTGGAGAGGGTGCTGCCTGTTAGTGGCACCTAAATTGGAAGTGCTGCTAAAAGGCTTTGGGTTTTACTTTCGGATACAGAGAAAGAACACTACAGAGAGAATTTACCCCGCAATCTCTGACTAGCAGAGGATTGGCCACCTGACGGAGAAAATTACACTAAACAGTGTGGTCATGTAGTTACTGTTTTGTCAGCTGTGGTTATGTGGTTATCCAGAGCCCACATGCATATTCTTTCTGTCTGTAAATGCTTTCCTTAAATAATGTAGCCAGGTAATCAAGCCTCACTCTAAGACAGAGCAATATTCATATAATTGTTTTTTTATGTTTTATAACTTTGCCAAAATTTAGGAGTTTATATTTAAAACTTTCACTGTCAAAATGTATGCACAATTTCTATTCTCTGAAACAATTTGGCTGTTTGCAAGAAAGAGATGACTGCTTTGCTCAAGTGAAAAATCTCCAAACATCATCCCCATACAGGTAGAGCTCTAGAGCAGAGCTGGAAAGGTGGGTGAGGAACTGGGCTGGAGTCAGGGTTTGTCCCTTACTCTCCCTGTGAAAATACCCCTGAAAGACTGTGGTTTCTGCTGTCTTTTAGTTCATTCTGCACGCATGGGGCTGTGCATGCTCACTGTGTGTGTGTCCGTGGTGGAGCGGGACGTGGGAGCGGGTAAGGGATGGGTGGGAATGAGGAGGCAGGAGCAGGAGGCAGGACTGAGCCCTGCAGGCTGGGGAGGGGGCTCAGGCGGGACCCAGCCGGAGGCATCAGGAATCACAGACTGCCAGGAGGGTTGAACCTGGCCTGAGGAATAGAAGAGGTCAGGGTAAGGGGTGAAAGCGTAAAAATTCACTTACTGCCATTGCAGAGCGTCGCTCCTTTTGCTAAGAAACTAGAGTGGCCATTTCCTGTTGGCATCTTTGTGACACCTGAGCAGGGGATTATTCCTGCCTCATTGGGCAGTTTGGGTCTGCAACCATGCAACCTGGGAACTTCCTAGCTCCTTCCTCACTTGTCATAAGGGGTTGCTTACAGCACCAGAGGGAGACAAGGGACAAGAAAAAAAAATCAGTTTTCAAGTTGCCTGTGTGAACCTGACTTTACTATCCTGGATGGTAACAAGTGCAGTCTTGGGTTACCTGCTCACACACAGCATTTTCCAGACTGAAAATAGTTCAGGTTACATGGGCCAGGGGATGTATCACAGCTATGGGGAGAAAGAGGCTGTCGCCTCCAGGACCTCTGCATTGTTTACTGCAGGAACTGGGAAAGTGTGCAGTGAATAAGATGGAGCAAGGGGAAGTCTCCTGGGATGGGCTGTTAAATACTGCCCCGGACAACTTGATTTTCTTCCTGACGCTGCTCAAATTCCACAAGGATTTAAATCACATCACTTCACTGACATTTTTCACAGGTGATGCCTGTGTGTTCTTCAATTTCTGGTTTTCTTATCTGAGCCCTTCAGTCTGACTTGTTGAAATGAAATGAAGAACACTTGGAATTTCCAGTGGAGACCAGGAGAGGTCTGCTTTGCTCTGGAGAAATATAGTGCAATAAAATGCCACGTTCCCTAAGAAAGTCAAACTGTAAACCTTTCAAATGAGTTAGCCCTGTTGACATTAATATCTCTGTGCCGCAAGCCTCTATTTGTAAAATGGACGTAAGGAAGTCTCCTCATCTCACAGGACATTTGGGAGAACAAAGTCATCATTTTTGGGAAAATGCTTATCTGCTGAGGAGTATGTAGTGAGATGGATAATTCTGTCTCTACAACGGAATTTGAGTAACTTGTAATAAGTGTAATAAGGGAGGCATTGGTGGAGCACCGAACAAAGATGGAAACAATACAGGGAATTAACTCGAACAGTGTTGGATGCTCTTTTGCCATTCCCCCAGTGAGGAATATCAGGTGAGCAGTTATGCCCCGTCTATTCTGTGTAAAAAGAGGAAGGACAGGAGCGTTGCGGAGAGGATAGTGTATGACCAGGCAGTTAAAGGGTACCACAACACACATGTGATGGAGCTAAGCTAGGTTTGCAAAGGCAGCCTTGCCTTGGGAGCCCTATGCTCGGCACTACCAGCTGCTCCTTGGGTTATGGGTGCGCTGCACAACGCAGCACCGAGTTAAAGGCACCGAAAGAAAGCACAAGGAAGGCAACTGACAAAATGCCATGCAGCCGTTCTCACTTACTTCTGCCAAGCAGTGCCAAGTGTCCTCGCCCTTGGGTGCTCTCTGCACTGAAACACATTTGCCCAAAGGTGCTTGTGCACCTTAGAGATTGCAGCCAGCGAGAGCTCAGTGTACCGGTAGGTACGAACATATGAGGCAGGGCTGAGTTGGAGAACTAATTTGCAATTCAAATGTAGTTACTGAGGTAGATAAATTTAATTATTTAGAGACATTCAAGCCAGATTTCTGAGTGCCACACTCATGTGTATTTGTCAAAAACGATCATTTGCTTCATTTACTCTGCAATGATTTTCATATTTTGAATTGTCACCTCAGCTCTTAAAGTTGTGATGTATGGCTGGCACCGAAATATCTGAGGAACTCCAGACAAAGAGTAAAAGCTTGGGAACATGGCCGAGGCTGTTCCTGCTCCAGTATGCAACAAGCAGGCTTTATTGCTTAGTGCTTGCCTTCAGAGCTAATACACACCACCATCTGGCAGGTGTACACGAAGAGAAAGCAGTGCATCAAAAAGTCAGATTGTCATCGTGCCTAGGTGTGTAACCACGTGGAGGAGGCCGGGAACAGAAGCTGTATGTTTCAGAGAATGAAGCCTCAGCAGATGAATTCCCCATGAGATAAGAGCAAAATCTTGCTTGCCTTATTCACCTTGGTAATTTCACTGAGGTGAACTTGCATGAGAAATGCAGGCAGGACCCGTGTAGATCTGGTGAAAGACACAGGAGGAGCACGCTTAAGAGAGAGATTGAAATTACAAGGCTTTGGTAGTGCAGAAATGGAAAGAAATTGGGACTAGACACGCAGCAAATTTTCCGAGAGCATACAACTGATTTTACTCTTTTCAGATGCAACATTATGAACAGTGCGTAATTTTCAGCGCAAGCAGATCTGGCACTAGCATATTTTAGAGGTTTTTCATGTGGAGTGGCACACTACAGCTCCAGGCCCTCCATTCCTCATGATTAATGTATACTGCTTTCTGTGTACGAGAAACCTCGAGCTGCGCAGGTACCTAATGGGCACATAAACGGGAAGAATTCAGAAAGGGTTTTTCTCACAAGCCCGGTGACTGAAAAATCCAGAGAATTTTGCTTACTCATTTCACCTGACCTCGTAGCTTTGGTGAACTCGATCCCTCTCTGAATAAGAAACCTGCTTGTTCTGCTTTTTGATGGATGATTCTGCTTTACTACCTGGCATTTTACAACTAATGCAGTATTTCTGGAAAGGCTCATATCGTGCAAATCAAAGATATACTTTTGCATCATAACCAAAAATATTATGGGACAGTGTCCTTAAAAATAATCTTTATTCAGTATTTTTATTCTATCAAATTTGTTTTCTTGCCCTACCTGCTGTACATCATTGTGACACATTCTTTTGCTAAAAGACTTCTGGAGGGAAATATTAAGTTTTCTCTCCTTCAATATTATGTGCTTGGGGACCTTGATTTTTAAAAGGGAGACAAATCCTCCTCCTGTTTTAGGGCCTAGATATAGATATGTTTGATTGTATAGGCCACTCAGGAACATATCTGAATTTGTTCCCTTGCTTAGCTGTGGTCAGAATTCAAAGCACACAGTACACGAGACTGTAAGTCACTTCTTCTGGCTAATTAACATGATTGTATATTATCTGTCTTCCCATCCCAAATGAGACACATAGAGAAGCCTACAAGCCTGATGGCTCCCTATGGATTGTCGTGGCTCTGGTATCTAGACTAACGTTAAAATGAAGAATCATTAGGCTTTTGCACTGACAAGATGGTCTTGAAGACCCAAGCCCATTACATTTTCGGGTGTGCTTTCAAATGTCAGTGTTTCTCACTCATGCTGATGCACGGGGTGTAATGTGCTGATCTCCTTGTGTGCCAGCAGACAGGCAGGGTGATTGGGCAGCCTGCCGGTAGCGGTGCCTGCAGTGCTCCTGCCCATCCCCTTCTCAGTGTGGAGCACCTAGGCTGATTTGGTGGAAACCATATGTCTGGGAAGAAGCGGGGCTCCCCTCCGCCAGCTGTGCCGTTGGGATGGGGCAATGCAAGGGCAGCCTGGCAGCCTGACCCCCTCCACCGGAGGGCATAGGTTGAGGTCCCCGAGGGAGCAGGGCTGGCAGGCTGGTGCTGTGCTGTGCCTCTATTATAGACCAGAGCCCCACCAGAGAGATAAAATAAGCTGGGAGATTGTGCGTTTGTGTTTGCGAGGTCAATGGGAAGGTGGGAAGCGGGCATCCCCACAAACTCCAGAAACCCTCTGGCCACCTGCCAGCCCCTCCAGATTGCCACGGACCTCATCGGCTCCCTGCCCATAGCCCCCGTGACCCTGTGCCCCGCTGTGCTTGCCCACAGCCCTCCACCACCAACACCTGAGATTCACTGCTGTCTGAAAGGAGACCTACTTGCTCATTTGCTCTTATGATAGCGATGTTCAGTTTTTGTCTAAACTGCCAAGAAATCTTTGAACTGGTGCCACCAGTGAAGCATTTCTCTAACTCTTATGTGACATTATTGCTACCTTGTCTGGCCCTGTTTGCAGGTTGTCTTATCAGACCCCTCAGGTAGGTGGATGGAAACATCAACGGTCCAAGAAACCTGGTCTCACTGTGATGATTCAAGCATTTGAATACTGACTTTATGTGGTATGTTGTAAGTCTGAAGAGGATGAAATGATTGAGTAAGTTTTGGCTACTCATAGATTTTTCAGCGTCCTTTGCAAAGGGGGTGGGGGAGGCTAGGCCGGCCTGGGGAGCAGTCAAAAGAAGCAGCAAAAGAAGAACTATTGATGGGTAGTGGAGAGGTCTCGGTTTACTCATTTATTTGATTTTCCTGTACCGCTTCCTGGCTAGTTTGCATTAGGCCCAGTGTGGATTCATGAAATTTGAATGAGTTTACAATATTTTTCAGATAGGAGCAGTCCTTGTGCAGAAAAAAAAAAGGTAAGATGTAGTATTCAATTATGCAAGAATAGGGAGAAAGTACAGAGCAGCTGACTCAAGGCAAATAGACTAAGTGTTGGAGAACGCTGTGGTGCTGCCGATCTATCTTTTAATGATTATTTATTAAGAACAGACAATACATGAGCTCTCCCTTTCTGGCTTCTCTTCAGCTGGATGCCATCAATAGAGGAAGGCTAACAACAGTGGTTTTGGGATAGACATATATTAGGAGTGCGTTAGAGGCTACAAAGAGACGGAGAAATGGTGCAGGTATGAAAAAAGTATTGTGTTTACATTTTCTATGATGAAAACAACATAGATTTGAATGCTGCTGTTGCTATTGATTCTCGTTGACTTCACTGAGAAATACAAGCAGAGTCATGGAGTTTGATTTTATGTGGCTAAACATTTAAGCAAAGCTGTCTGGTTTTTCAAGGCAAAAATTCAGTTATTGGGATTTTGACATAATTTTCTATTTTCTCAGCATCATTTTAAGATCTGGTATCATCCCTGCATTTTCCCAATATCCTTTTTTTTCTTCACTGTTTTTTCCTTTCTACTGAGGGCATCTCTAAGGTATATTTTGCTTTCTTTTTCTGCTTTTTTTCCCATTCCACTTATTTCTTTGCCTCTCTTTTTCCCTCTTCTGTTAATCTCCTTTCTCTCCTTGCACGCTTTCTGCTCTGTCATTTGCCTCTTTTTATCTCCACCATGCAAGCTCTCCCACTTCTACATTAATAGGTCAGCCACAAACAGTCAGCAGTTTTAGATGGCCTATCTTTTGCAGTAAAGAAAATGAGCCTTTCCATTTGTGAATAAAAATGTTTCTTTGAATGACTTTTTCTAGCAGTCTGAAATGGTGAAAGAGGAAGTCTGAGGTGGGCTTATGAGGAAGATGATTCTGCAAAGGCAAACACTGTGGTGTACGTGACATTCTCCATTCTGAAAAAGTTAGAGAAGACATGCTTAAAGAAGGCATTTAATGGAGCTGGATGCATTCAACATCTAATACAGTGGGTCTTGCTATCAAGTGCTGCTTGCAACACAAATATTTCATAGGGTTCAGTTCCTGAACCCCTCAATTGTCTCCACTGAAGTCACAGGGAAATTTATAGAACTACTTCCATGCAATGCGATCATCAAAAGATCTGAGTACATCTGGAAAAACAACTGTAGTCCTGTTTAAGCTTTCCTTCCCCTTCAAAATTTGCTTGCCGAAGGACCTGGCTGGTTCTCTGCCATCGGTTGGCATCCTCAGTGTGTTACATGACAGAAACAATGCCTGCTGTGTTAGCTGGTCTGTCTGGCATTCCTAAATTTCATGACAGAGGTGAATTGAAAGTTTTCCACACAAGCATTTAATTCTTTGTTCCAAGGAGCAGAAGGAGAGTTCCTCCTGTTGGTCTGTATACTGTACCCTACCATCCTCTTTGACCTGAAATGGGGGTGACTTCCAGTACGGTGGTAGTTTCCTTCGGGTAGGGACTATTAAAATGAGATTTGAGACTAATAATCCTTTTCCTACCACTTGTGTGCAAACCAAGTGTAAGCATATACATAATACACAGTTGGACTCAATGATCTTAAAGGTCTTTTCCAACCTAAATGATTCTATGATTCTATGATAATGGTGAATGAGAATAACTCAGCCAAAACTGTGGAAGATATGGGGGACATAAGTGGCAGAAATGGGATGCCTGGAGGAGTGCTTCTTCTGTTTCCCTGGTTAATCTTGCTTCTTTTCAGCCAGCTAATTTGGAAAGTGGAGCCCAAGAGGGTCCCTAGTTTGGCACCAGCAGTAATTCCCACCGACCAACTTAATCCAGATGCCCGCATCTGATTCAGGTGCTCAAGTTAGGAGGTTAGCCCCCTCCACTGCATCAGTGGAGAGAGAGATCCTGAAGAGCCTGTTGAAAGCAGGACCTTAATTCATCTTGAAGGAATCTTTGTGTTGAGGATAAAAGGAATCTCGTGGGACACTTGCCTCAGGTAGCTGGTATGAATACTCAATTGTGGAGCAAAGCAATGGCAGCGAAAATGCACTCACCTAAAGCTGTGCTAACATAATTTTGAATAATGAATATGTGAGAGGAAACCAATTTGCTTTTAGATATCCCACAAACAGAAAAAAATCATCAGATAAATTATTCATTGTGAATTATTTGCATAGGCTGATAGGAACTCATTAAACACTGAAAGACTGATTTGCAAGAAAGAAATGGAGAAAGTCTTTAATCTGGTATTTCTCTTCTTCTAAACTTCCAATAATTGTCTATCCAGCAAATGAATTTGTCTCTTTCTTCTGCTGTTATTCTGTACTTCCTGGACCATCCTTACTGAATGTTTTATGGTAGAGTTTTTCTGTGAGACAGAGAGTTTGAATTTCACAGCGACATATTACAGTGCATCAGAAAACAGTAGAAGACATCACATTTTCTCCACTTACTTGTGGCTGAATTGCTACAAATTTTTAAATTGCCATACTTAAAAGTATTAGCTACAGATACATAAATCTCCCATTTTTTTAAATACATCCCAGCCTCTACAGGCCAAGACTCCAGCTTTTACATTAAGTAATATGACAAGCAATTCTAGGTGCCTCTGTTTCTGAATACCCAATCAGAGCCAATTTAAAGGGACATAGCTTGGGGCAACCTAAATTGCTATACCATACTCGAGTTGGAAAATGTTGGATTCTTGTAGAAAAAGGGCTGAATCAGTATCTAGGTTATTTCAAGCAGTTTTTTGTGTAACCTGTTCTTTAAACCCTGCTAAAGATGGTTCCACAGCCAGCCTAGGCAGCATATTCCCAGTGCATGCCTATTCTTGGAATTAGGATATGCAAATTGAATTATATTGCTGCAAATTAAGCTGATTTTGTCTTGTTCCACCTTCAGGGGACACGAGAAACATTTGATACCTGTCCTTCTTATATATCCTTTTCTTACAGAAAAGCGTTACTGTGGTTCTCCTCAAATTCATCTCTCCTAGACTAAGTAGGCTTTCCTGCAGAAGGTGTATTTTCCTGACTCCTCATTCTCATTCAATTATGTACTCTTTCCAAGTGTCATGCCCACAGTGTTCAGCTGAAGACTCATCAGCTCCAAGGAGAACAGGAAAAAAAAGTCTTCCATGTCTTCTGTATGTCATTCTTTTAATAAATTGGGTAAGGATTAGATGTGGTGGCTTTGTAGCATTGCCATAGTTTTTACTCATGGTGAAGCAGTGACCAAGTGCAACCTCAGATACTCTTCTGCAGAACTGCTGTTTAACCAGTTTTTCCACATCTTGTGTTTGCATCACTGATTTCTCTTTCCCCTGTGGATTTGCCTTTTCTGAATTTCTTATTGTTGATTTCACATCATTCTTCCAATGGGTCAAGTGCATTTTGAATTCTGTTCTCAGCCTTTGAAATTCTGCAGTCTTTCCTGACTTAGACAATATTTTATTAATATACTCTCCCTTCCACTATCCATGCTCATAGTAGTGAAAACATTGAATAGAGCTGTCCCTGGACAGCCCGTGTGGGATCTCCCTTTCACATGTCTGCTAAGGGTAACATTGAGTGTGCAAAATATATGCATACACACACATACAGTGCAAATGTGTAGTGGTAGAGTACAGAGATGGAGTTGAAATTTGACAGGATAATTCCTATTGTGCCACAATAACTCTGGGATTTGAACACAATTAGATTTCATTGTCACTTTTTTTTTTCCAAATAGTGCCATTTGACACTGTAATTGCTTTGTATTCAAAGCACGGATCAAAACTGCTACCACAAAAAATACTATGATTCTTTAACTATTGAAAAAAATAATGATATGGCCTCTCCACATATGATTTAATTCTAGCACTCATTGTACTTACACTAGACTCACAGTACATTTTTTATAAAAATGAGTAGCATGCTTGCCCCTTGCTCCCTCAGTAGTATTTTGGATATCAGTCGTTAGATCATCTTTCTCTGTTTCTGTGGTTTAGTGAGGAAAGCAGAAAGTTGTTCATTTTGTCAGAATTACAGATTGCTTTCCTTTGCCAATGGAAGTTGTGTTGGCTTAGGCTGGAGGGGAATGGGCTGAGATCACCCTTTTGCACTGGAATATCTTATGTGCGTGTGTGTGAGGTAAATGAGGATGAGAACAAATGAGGAGAGAGAAGGAGGATGGCAGTGCGGGAGGGCAAGGTGCCAGGAAAATCTTTCTCTAAAGAAAGACAGAGCTGTCTGCAAATGTGCGTTGTCACTCCCAGAGAGAGGGGGGACAGTCCTGCTGGAGGTCTGCGAAGCAGTGCCTTTGCATGTCAGGGAGACTTGGTGGGACAATCTGTGGATCCTTGGGCAAACTGGCAGGAGCCTGGCTTTCTGCAGAGCTGCGCGTCTCCTCCCTGTTTTTAGGGCATGCTGGAGATTTACCTGTTCTCCAGCCACACGTGGAAGAGTTTTTTCCGTTTTCCTTTTCCCGTGGGCTTTGTGGCCGAGAAGAGAGCCCAGGCGTTAGAAACCGTTCGGTGTTTCATTACTGGCACAATGGGCTGTAAACACATTGCTGGAAAAATGCAGTCCTTTAAGCAGTGACCTAGTTAAGGCTCCTATGTCTGCAGAAATTTGGTTTTTCCACCTAGGCAGCTCCTAGCTAACCTCTGGTAAGCTGTTCCTTTTCTCTCCCACTCTCTCTGGAAAGCTGTAGCTCTCTCTTTGCAGGTGTAGTTCAATCAAACAGGCATTCCACATTCCTCACTAGTCATCGCCTAGTCCCCCAGGCACTGACCGAGTCATTGCCTACCCATCGGCCTCACCGGGAAGTTGCAAAATGCTGCAGAGACACAATGGAGAAAGGGATATTTTTAAATGTGTGCTTTATTTTTTTTTTAAACCTGTATAAATAAATACAAAATGACAAAGAAGTTCATGTTTACTAAACATTGCATTTGATTGTATGACATTACACAGTGTGTGTCACAATAGTTCACCTTGTAATTGTGTCCTTTTAGCTGTTGGTGCATAATTCTATAACTCATAGGATACAATTAGTCCTGAAGCTGCATCCAGCCACCCTTTTAGTGGAACCCCTGAGTGCTTACAATTGCAAGAGTGTATTAGGGGAGCGCTTGAGCCAATTGGCCGAAATTGGGGAATTTCATAAGAGAGGTCTGGCATAGCAAAAGAAGAAGCTAATGGGAGGGGTAGGACAGATTCTCAAGAAAAGAAGAAGTATTAAAGCTTTGGAGTATTTTTATTTCTGATTTTCTTCCCCTTAGCGGTTAACAGAAATATATCTGAAGTAATCAAAGTCAGCAGAGATCACAGGTTCATTTAGGAATATGATTTTTTTCACGCTCACCGAGAGCAGGCAAATGGACAAACCTTGCATGATCAGTTTTTACCTGAAGAGCTGGTTCATATTTTCAAAAGGGTAAAAATATACTCAACCACTTGATGAAATGCTGATTCTCCAAACCACTTACCATCCTCACCCAGTGAAGGTCAACTGCCAAGGTTTTATAGACATGCTCTGGTCATGATTTGCTTGCTTGCTTCTTTAAATTGCACTCCATGTGCTTTTTCACATTCATTCTCTCTAATTCTCTTCAGAAGGCTTGAATAGAGCTACTTTATCTTCACATTTAGAGCTTATAAAAGTATTTGCTGGAAACAATTTTGCCTTCTGTTTGGCCTGTTTAAAGCAAATTGTTGTTTTCAGGTAGGTTAGAATTTTGTATAGATTTTTCCCATTATTCTGTGAAATACATATATTTCATATGTATTTTAGGATTGGGGGTAGCTGTAAAGGATGACCCTTGACTACTTGAGATCTATGACTGGCCACCTAAGTATGGTTTATATTTGCTCACTCGCTGACTTAGTGTATATTAATGGGAACTATGTCTAAAGAAACAATTATGGATCTGAATGGTATGTGAGCACCAGGGAAAGGGTGACATTACACATAAGCCATAACAAGAAGTTAAAAACTGTAGAGAGGTTTTGGACTTTGACGATCTTTCCCTGACTTTATTTTTCTTGGATCAGGGGATTTTTGGTAACATTTAGCCAACTCTGCATTCAGATCTCTGTTTCCATACAAGTACCCCATTTGCTATTGTTTGCATTTGCTATTGCCTTCCTGTGAAGTGCTGCTTGCTTGCGGTTCATCTGCCCCATCTTCCCTGGCTGGTGGAGTTAGAGCTCAGTACCTTCCTTCCCTTTGGCAGCAGTTTGAAACAAGCTTGGCGGGTATCTGCCTTACCAGGGAACTATTTACCACTTTAGTGTTCCATAAAACGATTGTAACCAAACACAGGTACCCCATTGCTTTGATACTGGACATACTGCTGTTACCTGGGTCTGTGACAAGGCTGAGACATTATAGAAGTAAGTCAGAAAAGATATGTCTTTTCTCAGCTCACCTTCTGCCTCTACCCTCCTGCACAGAAGTTTTTGTAAATGATTTTATATGCTCTGAATTTGTCAGACTCAGTAAGACTTTCCTATCAGAACAAAGGTAAAAATGTGAACTTTTTTTAAAAAAAGAAAAACCAATATTTTCTGCTGAAAATCTCAAATCCAGCAACTCTATCCTCTTCTCCTCCCCTTTCCAATGTTTTATTTCCAGTGGGCAACGTGTTTTGAAGCCAGCTGTTATACTCTGCTTGGGGGATACTGAAAACCCATAGTTCTTCCTGGCTTAGGAGTGGAATATTGAGCACCTTTTGAAAATTTGGTAGTGGAAAATGAGGCTCACAAAATCACTGGTAATTGAGCCTCATAAAATCAGCTGCCACTTAGCAAAAATAATGGGACTTTTACTTGCTTTCCAATACTCTCCTTCCCGCTGTGGCCACCTTCATCTCCAAATGTACTAACAGAGGATAGAAATGGCAGGTGCGGAAAACCTTCTGGGGCGAATAAAACAGTTCATATTTAAAAAGATTTGTTTGATCTAAACAAAGTCTTTTTCACCAAACAGTTATCTCAATAAAACCTGCAATATGAATCTCAGATGGGCTGCGTGGCCTGAAGCCAAATTCTGAGGGCTACCAAGCCCTGGAAAAACGCAAGCATAAGTATGCCTGGATGGCATCCATAGCACATCTACATCTTAGCGCATCTACAGAGTACCACAGAGGCCAATTTTTCTTATAAGCTTTTAAAGAACAGTAAAAATATGAATGCCCTCTTTTGCACGGCTCTCTGATGGAGTAATAAAGCTTTGCCCTGCAGTGGCTCGGGTATGGGTTGCTTCCCATGACACCTGTGCTGGTCCGTGCTTGCCTCTGTGTCCCGGGTCCTCGGTCACTCGGGCAGTGTCAGGGACCGTCTGCCTTAGAAAGTGGACTGACAAAATGAAACTCAGCCTTTGGCTTCAAGGGGAAGAGGAAAACAGTCGTCAGGAACGTGATGGGCTGTGCTTTAAACAAGTGTTATTAGCAATAACTCCCGTGATGTCTGTGGAGAGGTGCTGATGTACACAAGGAGTACATCATTAAAGTATTTTTCCCATCATTTTTTCCATTTCTCCCTTACCCAGGCTCCACAGTTTAAAGCTCTGTTGGTTGCAGCTGTCAATAATTTAAAACTCTTACCTTATTTTCAGCCTGGTGCTGGAACAGACCACCTGAAGAGCTCTCCAGGGCTGTGAGTACATTTGGGAGTTTTTCTGTGCAGGTTTTTATGGAGTTCTCTACAATAAATTTAGGCATTTCTTCTCTGAGTTGACTTTTTGTCTCCCTTGACTTTCCAGTTTCCAATATGTGTTTGTCATTTCTACCTGTGAAATGTTCTCCATAAATTTATTATTTGCTTCTCACTTCAAACATTTTGTATTCCGAGATCTTGGCTTTTGAAGCACACGCTGGGCAAAAAAGGGAACTCACTGATGTTAGCAATCCTTTCCATAATTCTGAAGTCATGTATCTCAGCTCCAGGTTTCCCCTTTCTAAGCCCAATTCTTTTAACCTTTTCCTGTAAATTAGATTCTTCAGGCTTGGTGTCACCACTGACTGCGAGGCAATAACTCTTCCTTTGATGGAGAGGTTTGGAGAGTGCCGAATGAGTAACTTAAATGGTATTCTCTCTCTCTCTTTCCTCTCCCCATTTCTTCAATTTCCGTATTATAAATCTGCTGTATAACATCCACACAGATGGTGACATTAAATATAATGTGATGTTCTAACACTGAGCTTTGAATGCTTCTCCTTTCTACATCTAATAATATATGTTATATGTCACTCGTATATATCAGAGGTATGCCAGAGCAGCAAAATGTTGTTGGCTTTCCTGTGATAGCTGCTGTAGCCACCCTTCCAGTAAGATCCAAGCTATTGACAGAAATGGCTCCCATCAGAGGGGCTAATGAGCAGGAATAATCCTGAAATTATAATGTGGCCACTGCCTCTGGAGCCAACACCAGGAGATGCTCGGCAGAATCCCACCTCTCTTGCAGCCAGGGGTATGGTATACTGATTGGTAAAACTGTCAATAGGCAAGCCTGGAACAGCTTGCAATAGCATGCTGAGAGGAAAAAAAAGAGAGAAATTCAATTGCAGATGTTCTTGACTTAGGAATCACCTTAAGAGAGCCGGCATTTCCCACTTCTCGCTGTAGGTAGTGTGCCTGAGGGCTCACTTTGTCCAGAAAGAAAATTGATCGCATCTTCAAAAGAAAAGAAAAAAATTCCCTCTAACACATGAGTATTTTATGAGGAAGGTATGGCTATTTCAGAAACATTAAAAGTCAGCTGCTCTTCTCTAAGTAAGAGTTGTAGTAAAAAAGAGTGAGGCTCCATTTGTTATTTTTCAGGAAGTTATGAGCTGGAATCCATCTGACTGATCTCTTTTTCTGTATGATATTGTATATATATCATGCTAAAGTCTCCAGCTCTGGGCTCCAGATTAGATTATGAATGATATCCACCTTTTATTCCAAAGCAATGAGGTACTGAATCTATATTTGAATTCATATAATTAGGCAGCTGTGAATTTTTATTTTCCATACATGGACATTACAGCTGCAAATCTTACATATGCTCATATAATTTTGCTCACTCCTCATTCTACCTTAGACCTTCTTTCCCTTTGCAACTCAGAAGTTTTTATATCATTTCTCTCCCATCCACCTGACACAATAAACCCTGAGTATTTTCCTTTCTCAACAGCTCTGCATTTCTGCAGCTAGCTTCTTTGTTCCTAAACTCCTTACCAACTTCTCTGTTCCTCCTCCACTGCTGATTCATTACTAATTTCAGGACAGCTAAACCATTCCTTCCTTCCTACAGCTAAACATCTTCCTACCACCTTTGAACTATGTTTCTGGGTTGGCTTTTCCTCCTCTTTATATGGAGCCAACTTGAGCTGGGTGTATAAAAAATACATAATTGGTAAGGGGGTGTATGCACTATATATACATTAGTGGGGCATCTCATTTTTCTGAATATAGCTGACAAATATAAAATCATTTTTACTTGTAGCATCAGTGAACAGATTGCTTATTATGAAATATAATCAGTATGTGAAGGCATATGTTTTGCAAATTGTGTTTTCTGGCATCAATTTGTTTGTATACATTTAAAATTTTGTTTCCAGCAAACTTCACCGGCACAAATCGGTAATTTCTAGGAAGATAAGTGTCAGTCTTGCTCAAAAGTATGCCTGCTCACAGAATAGAGCATATTTAAGGGGACTGAGTGCGGCCGAAGAGAATCAGAATAGAATAGTCTGCATTCATTTATAAGATACTCTATTGTATGTAGTCTGGATACTCAGCTACTAAGGTCTTTAACATGATTCTTACATTTCCCATATGTATAAATTTTCAAGTGGACTTTTATTTCTGCTGATGGACTGTTAGATGTCTTACTCCCTGGTTCTTTCTAGCTAGGTGCTTGGCATATATTTCAGTTATTCTCTGCCAGTAAACTGAAATCAGCAAAACAAATCCTGTTCTCCTCAATAAGTTCTATACTGTCATTAACCTTTACATGTTTAAGTGATATTTACAGGATGAATGTAAACATGAGCACACTTCACTGTTTTGAGTCCATGATCCTGCCTAGTTTCTGTGTGCAAATTAGTTGTACCAATAAGGAAATGTGGTATTTTGGAATGACAATATTCTGATTTGGATGCAGCAGTGTAAGAATTGCACGTGGAATTCAGACATGCTGTTTGTGAATGTTTGTTGGGCTCAACTGTATTCCTTGATAACCTAAAAATCAGACTTAACATGCCTCTATTTTGAAGGTACACATACAGATGAATTTTCAGAATAAAACGTACTGATTACACATTCGGAAAGCCTGATTTTTGTAAATTAGATCTATGGAGAATTGCATGAAGGAGCTCTTGCTAACATAGACAAATGAGGCACACCAGCCTCGTACAGGAGTTTTGCTCTTTGAGTTCCTGTGCGATGCTTAGACGTAGCCTCTCTTACATTAGATTAGCAATTAGAAAATGGATGTAATCTGATTTTCTGTTTCAGCCAGAATTTTTGCCAACAGCGCTTGTGAATCCTGAATTTAAGGCAACGCGAGAAAGAACGACAGGAAGGGACACGGCCAGGAGCCGTAACAGGTGACGAGTCACCTTTAAATTGCAGATTCAAACTTCCCATTAAACTAAAGTGGTTGAAATCCCTTGGCAGCCAAAACCCACCAGCTTTCACGCCTGCTACTGTTTGCAGTGACTCGGGCTTGGGTCTGACTCACCTACTTTTTATAGTAAACTGATTCTTATCTCATTGCTGCAACCAGGTGCGACAGAGCGGCCCTAACTATCGCCCTTGTCCCTTGGCGTGGTGGTTTACTTCTCCATCGAAGCTGTTGGTCCAGGTGGACCTATAGGGGTGCTGCTCTCCTTCCCCAAAACATTGGGAAAAGGCATAAATGGGTGGTCTACCTGGCTGTGGGAAGAGGATGATGGACCACAGTCATTGGAAGATCTTGGGGCAGCGGCCACAGTTCTACTGGGAAGCAGGAGAGGTGGGTCTCTCAGTGATGATGGGGTTTCCTAAGTTTGTGGATGCTAAGGTGTTGATAAGAAAATTTTTAATAGTAATAATTCTGTTCAATAGTAATACTTCAGGTCTACATACCAAATCTCAGTAGGTCTAGTTCTTGTCTGAGCAGATAACCCTAGATTTTTGATCAAATCAGTTTGAGAGTTTTACATTAGCTGTTGGTTTGCTTGCTCGGGCTGGGTGTTCTGCTGCTGGATTAGCTAGGACCCCCTCCCAAAGGACGTGGATCCCAATAACATGGAAATGAATAGACGTGAAATGAATGCATTTTCCCTGTGCTTGCTGCTAAGCAGTGTGCAGCCCGGGACAAGAGGGGCTACTGGAGAAGCAGTGCGCCCTTTGTCTTTGGGATGTTGCTGGCTCCGTGCTGCAGCAGGTGCCCCTGAACTGGTCCACCGCCCCTCTCTGATGGCAGCTGGAGAGGACACACAGCCTGATTATTTGGGTTAGGCCAGTTAAATCAGTTTGTTAGGTTGGTGATGGCATGGGACTTCTGTAGCAGTTTGGGAGCACAGGAAGCAAAGAGAGAGACAGCCATTTTATTTTAGGCTTATGCTATACATTGAGATTCATTATACAACTTTTTTCCCTAAATTAATACAAAAATAGTAAAAATAGGTTAAAAAAAGCCCAAACAAAAACCCCTGACATCTTGCAAGCCATTTATTTGACGCACAGATTAAGACTTCTCGGAGCTTAAATAACCTAGAATTATTTATGCTGATTTTTTTTTCCTTTTCCCAAACTAAAAAAAGGTGATGACTTGCAGAACGCCAATGACATCAGACCAATTCATGCCTGAGAAGCGGCTGCCCCAGGCAGCCGCAGGTGATGCTGAGGTGCTCTCTCTCCAAGCAGCAAGCTGTGCCAGGACCACAGTGGGGCGAGTGGTGGCACGGTGGGGCACGCCGCTCTGCCCCAACCTATGTGCCATGGGCAGGAATACATGTTCGAATCCCCTCCTGGGATGCCTTTGCCATGGCTTTCTCAAAAAAAAACAACCCCCAAAAGTCCTCCCTTGCACTTTCCTGGCAGTGGATGGGTTTCGCAAGGGCTCCCTGGCGGCCCATCCCTGCCACAATTTGGAGCTAAAGCTCCTCCCTGTTCTCTAACAAGATTGGGGATGGGGTGAGGGGGGATAAGGTTTCCCCCACCCCTGCACTGGGCTGGGGTCTCTGGGGGTGCCTTGCGATGATGGTGTGGTGCCTGGCCATGGGTGGAAGATGCTGCCCACCTTCGAAGAGGGGAAGGGGCTCTCTCCCCTCCACGCCCCCTTCTCATCAGACCTGTGTGTACCCCAGGAAGGCTTACTTATTTCAAAATATTTATAAGAAAATAAATGACAAGTAATTTTAGTGATAAATGTAGGGATAAAGCCATGGAAGAAGTACTTTGCCCCTACGTAGCTAATTGTACAATTTCACTTGTATGGATTGGGGTTTTAACATCCGTGAAGGCAGGGGAGGAGAAGGCTCTGGGTAATCCTTTCTGACCAGAGTCTTCCAACAAGTGGCCGCCCACGGGGCTCGTGCCTTACCACGCAAGCTTTGGTTCAGCAAACCGCAGCAGCGCTGTCATAACGCGAGGCACGCGAGGAGCTATCTGTGCGCGCACGCTGCGGGCTGCGCACGCCCCCGGGAGCCGCCGTGCCGGGCTGTGGGACGGGGACATGGGAAATGACCCCGCCGCAGCGCCTGGTCGGGCATCCCCAACGCCCACGCAGCAGAGCCGTCCCTGCCCCTCCTGCTCTCCCGTCCTGCCGCCAGCTCCCGACCACGCGAGAGTAGCTACAGCAACTGGGGGTCCACAGCGAACCCAAAGCTAACTCCCGTTAACTCTGCTTCCCTTCCCCGCATCTCCTTGAACACGCCATCTGCTTCCAGAGTTAACAAATAGGAGAAACACCAGTTTGCTAAGTTTTGAAGCAACCAGTTCTTCTCCCACAAAACCCACTTGCTAAAGAGCTGTTTCCGGCTTTCTCACTGTTTTTAAGAGAAGTCACGGTCTTCCTTCTGACTCCCCTGAACCCTGCCCAGTTGCACTGCCACTCTGTTTTGTTTTCTCTTTGAATAAAAATAAACAAGGTCTTGGCTGAGGTGGGATTTGGTAGCTCACAGGAGGACAGTCAGCCTAGAGAAAAGCATTTAGAAGTACACCTTTCAATTTACAGTACACGTTTTACCTGAATTCAGCGCTGGCTCAGAAAGCTTCTGAGAGCAGATGCGAATCCTCACGCGGCTCAACATAACCTCAGGCTACTTTGGTACTGTTTTCCCTCCAGGTTCATGCAGTTGACCATGATAAGCATGTTTGCTTGTCTTTGGAAAAGAAGCTCTTTTTCTTTGCCAGACAGGTTTTTCTCAACCTTCACAGCTCTAATTTTAATCTAACTAGAACATTTTCACTTAAAGCTTTGGGCAGAAAATTCTGGCTTCATCAATTAATTTTTATAGCGTAGTTATTACAGCTATACCAACTTTTCTCTCTTCATTATTTCCTCCAATTAGAATACTTGTAAATTGAAAATGAACTCGTGCTAAGACAACATTAGGAATTATGTTACAAGAAAACTGGACTGATCTTGATGGTCATATGCACTTAGGTTGGTTCTTTTTCCCCACGCTTACCCCGTAGTAAAAATAGACTGTACACCATACCTTACTGTATGGAAATTTTCATGTTTGTAGAAGATATATGTGCTCAGTGAGCCACAGTCCTATATAGTCTTGTTAGCCTTAGCTAAAATTTTTGCTGTTAGATTTTAGTCAGTGCCTGACAGTGTATAATACTCTGTTCTACTCACTGAATTTATACAAAAATTGGGTCATCTATATTGCAAACAAAACCACAGTGATACCTGGGCTAGAAAGCCACTTAAGAGTATGACAAAAATCTGCTTAAGCCTAGGTAGTCTTCCAAAACGGAGGTTCACCAGAAAGAGTAAAATCTTATGCACAGGTAGCCACTGGGAGTGCTTTGGACTGAGAACAGAGCACAGCATCTGCACCTATTAATCAATTGGTGCAGTGAGGACCAATTGACTTTGGTGAAGATAATTGCTCCAGAGGAAAAAGTCAAAGGGAAGGAAGGCCAAAATGGCTTAGCATAGTCTGAAACCTTGAGAACATGCCATTTCTGGTTCATGTTGAGGTATTCAAGCTAACTGTAGAGAAGGAGTATTTGGTGCATCTCTCAGACACATCAGGATTCACGCAGAAATCTCACGGACCTGGGCTGAGTATGCCTTGGACATTTTCATGGCTTTACCTTGCCAAGCCTGGAGGTGGGGAGTGGAGTGGCGGCTTGAGGTGAAACACAGTGAAAAATGTAGGTAAGTTGTTTTTGGCTCTGTTTTGGGTTTCCTCTGTTTTGGGGATGCTTCAGAGACTGTCTTCTGCCTGTCCTGTCCTTCCCTGTGTGGAGAGGGGCACGGCTGCTCTTCCCCCTCCCAGTTCTGGGTGGCCAACAGGAGTTACTAGTGACTGGTGGGGTAACATGGCACTGGGGGGAACTGCTAGGGGAAGAATCTGCCCTTATAAAGATTTTTAGGAATGGGCTGGACAAACATCCTTCAGAAATGATTTAAATGCCATTGGCTCTGCCTTGGGGCAAGGGGGTGGGCTGCATGACTTCTCACCCTCTCTCCTGTGGACACCCAAGCACGTCCTGCGGCACTTTGCCATAGGAGTGCCTCCACATCCTTTTTCTGACAGGTTTGGAGATAGAGGAGTAATTTTATCACTGGTTTTATCACCTTCCTTGAAGATCTCTGAAGGCCTCACATACTGAGATTTAATGAGACATCTGTGAAACTGCAAGCTTGTCTTTGGACATCTCTTTAAAGACGCTCCTATCTACGCCCTTCAATTAGATGTGAAGAGGTTTATGGCAGCCATCTTGGCATCTGGTGTTTGCAAGTGATAGCATCAGGGATAGCAGAGGTGTAAAATCAGTGTTTGCTGTGTATTTCTCTCTGCAGTGTACAAACAACCTCTTTCACACACCTCCCATTTCCAGGTGTCCCACAAGCCAGTAGATTGCTGCTGCCAAAAGTGGTTTGCAATTCCTCTGTAACTCTCAACTGATTTGCTAATGCGCTCAGAAGTTTAACAGCCACTGCAGCTGCCTGTTGAACAGCCAGGAAACAGGGTGATTGTTATTTAAATGACATCATGACAGTCACAGAAACTCTACAGTGAAGTATATTTAAGGAATGATTTTTGGCTGGAAAACGTAGCCCCAAGCCTGAGTCTAAAGAAAACAGGGGGAACAGATCTTTCCCCTAGCCTCACATTCATTTGGCTGTCTTCAAGGTGTCCGCCTGATTTCTGCCAAGGCTGAAGTTGTTGTTACAGCTTCCCAGCTGCTACTGCAGCAAATGTTGTTTGTTCAAGCAAAGAGCCTGTGCATTCCTGGACACAGCTTCCTTTCCTTCTGGTCAGAGAAGGGACTTATCCAGGGGAAAGTAAACGTTGCCAGCTGCACTGCCGACTTGTTTTGCTAGTCAGTATGTAACATTTTGCTTCAGGGCAAAATACATCCGGTTATCTTATTTTCTGGTAGGGAGGAAGCTTCAGAAGTATCTCTTTGCTTGAAAATTAATAGCCACTAGGCGGCATTTGTGGGTTTTGCACAGGGCATTTGGGGGGTCACTGGGACTGGATGCTAAAGAGAAGTTTCATGCAATGAAGCATACCCCAGCCTTGTGACTACAGATGTGCTAATCACCGTATGGGTAACACAGGCAGCCTCCCGAGCCACAGCGCTCCCAGTGGTCCAAGCCCCATGGCTCCTGCAATATCTCTTTGACCTCCAGATACTGTCATTGAGGCAGACACTCTACCGACTGCTGAAAACTTTTCAAGTACTCTTACTTTCTGGACGAGCTGTAAAAAGGAGTCCGGTTGCAATACATTCACCTTGCATCACAAAGCAATAGTCCATATATTCATGAGACCACTCGACACACCAGCCAGCTTCCTGCAACTGGATTTTCTCGGGCAATGTATAGTTGGAATGCTCTCAGCAAAACCTACAGAACTGGCTTACATATCCCCACTGGGGTTCAACTGCATGATAAAACCTTACAGTAATGAGCCTGTCGCCCTTAAGGGTGGAGGGGGTGGAGGCAGAAAGAGATGCTGCTTTATCTGTATTACTCCACATCACAGATGCTGACAGAATTATTGATTTAGAACTCAAAGCTCCAAAAAGACTCAGTAATGTAATCTTTTCAAGTTTATTTTTTTGTTCCCTCAGATGTGATGTTTTCAACAGGCCCCTTAGATATGGGCTCTTTGGGGATGTTGTTAAACTTGCTGCCGCTAAACAGCAGTCCCAACCTTCGGTTTGTTGCATACAACTCTCATGGTCTACTGTCTCTTGGAAGAGCCCATAGCTGCAAGGTCTATTGCTTTACAGGTACTCTAGGAAGATTGAGGGATTAAGTTATACATTATGTAAAACTACCCATTAATCCTCTTAGTGTGCATTACCAGTGAATGGCCTGAAATAGGCTCTCACTAAAAGAGCCCTAACATTCACTTTCTTGATGACATTTTAGTATTTGAGGTTTGTGTCATGGATCTTGGTGCTGAAATATTCAGTACACCATCTTCTGTCTGCTGCTAGATCCACTCACATGTGTTAGTTGAGTGCTAACAAAATTACAGTTGGTAAAGCAGATTACATGTTTAACTAGTAGCGAGACATGTATAAAATAGAATTATATATTTTCTAGAGTGACAGAGTCACTGGGATTTTTTTTGGTGGTTTTTTTTGTTTTTATAAGAAAAGGAAACAGCTATAAAACCATGATTAAAAATGTTACAAGGGATGATTTACATTTTAAAATAATGATATTTTTAGAAAAAAAAAGTGATTTATAACATAAAAGTGTTTGGAAAGCATTTGGTTGCCATGTACTGCCTTCTTTCCCAGTACAGTTTGCTATCTGTTATACAGTCTTGCATAAATGTTTAGATTAGGGGAGAAAAGAAAAATTAAATGTGATGGCTAAGACCTATAAGAGCTGACTCACTGACTTGAGTTATTGCTGTGCAGAAAGTTTGTAAAGCCTTTACATCCAGCGAACGTTTAGTGCTACTTCAGCCTTGACAGTTGACCTTTCAATCTGATTGGGTTTAGCCACAATAATTGCAGCATCTGCAGTACAGGCAATGCAGACGGCTGCTTAGGAACCCAACTTCTCTCATTAGATCTTACTTCATGCGTCTAAAATTCAACCCCTCTTTGCATGTGTGTGCAAATTCTCTCGTAATACCTGTTATAGAAGCTGAGCAAGGTACAATCCCCTGGCTCTTTTTTAAAATTTATTTTTAATTTCTCCCATCATTTTGAATATTCCTGGATTTAGCTTAGAGGGGGGAGGGAAAACCTCCAAACCCCTTCCTCTCCCCAGATACTTAGTCAGTACTGGTTTCTTTTTTTTTTCTCAGTAAGACCTAGTGTAAAAAAGCAACAACCAAACAAGTTAGACTGTTGTAATTTGGTCAACCACTCGGGTGCTATCCATATCCACCATTTCAACACACTCTATTTCCTCACGGTTTTCGGGATTCTTCTTCTCTTTCCTCTTCTTCTTGGACGGTGGCAGGAAAGTCAGTATCACAGGTAAAATGGCAAAGCAGTGAAAGAAGGTGACTAATGCTATTAAAAACAAGCACCTGAACAGTGTACGGGTCAGATTTGAAGGCACAGCTGCAAGAGGAATCAGACCAACAATATAGCAGAGGTAGCTCTGCAAAATAGCTACCCCATGCACTTCCAGGGCATTTTTCACCCATTTAGTTCTTGTGAACTCTTTGCCCAGGACAAAGGTTGATAACAGTGGAGCACAGTTATCAATTGTATAATTAATTCCGTAAATTAAGCACAACACAGAAATACAATCTAGTTCCACTTTCCACAAGGTCATAAAACCTATAACTCCAAATTCAACCGAGGCAACAGTTAGAGTGAGCCAGACATTGATCAGAGAGTCTGCCACCAGGAATGCAGAGAAGAAGAGCAGAAATAAAGCACTAATGCAGGAGTTTTGTAAGGGGGCTCCCACTGAAGAGGCATAACGATCCATGTACACAAACGATGGATTGAAAACGATGAATTTCACCTTGGAGGTGAGAGAGAGCTTCCTCAGGGTCTCCAGGAGGTCATAAAGTTCTTCCCTCTTGGTTTCCATTGTCTTGGCCACCAAGAACATCCTGGAGGCCACGACATCGACTTCGTTGTTGTATTTCTTGGAAAAGATGATATCCTCTGAAAAATGGGCAAACTGAGGGGTCTTCAGGAAGGAGTTCCTCAACATATCAGTGAAGTTCTTCTTGGGCAATCCAGTAGATATGTTGAGTTTCCTAAGGTAATTTAAGTAGCTTTCAAACCAAGATATCCTCACAAAGCCCTTGGTATACTCCAGCACGTCCTCCTGGACACTGGTGTTCCAGTACTCGATTGACTCGTAGATGTAGAACCCAATCACCGGGCTGTAGTTACTGAAATACTTCTGCTGGGCAGTTGTATACTCAATGGTCCGTGTCGCGGTCGCTACGATGTTGCTCAGGTCTGATCCTTCACTGACCTGCAGGTAGCCCATTAAGGCAAAGGAAATATAAACAAGGTAAAAGAGAACTACAAAAGGCTTGACGTAAGTGTTTGTTATCCAGTCACAATAATAGCGTTTCAGGAACCACACCAAAAGATGACTCTCGTAAGTGTTTGTTTCCTCTGAATCCGCCGTGTCCTCGCTGAATTTGGCTGTCAGAAGAAACCTATACCATGCAGGCTTCTCTTGCAATACCTCCGGCTTTGGTACCTTTCTGCAGAAGATACTATGCTGGTAGTTGTTTTCTATGTAGCCAGTAAACACCAAGCTGGAACCATAAAAGGAGAGTACATAGAGGTAGTTGAAGAAAATTGCAATACAGGAATTGCAGCAGAAAATCCTGGCTGCTTCAATGTTAGTGAAGGGACTGGCACCTATTCCAAAAGTGACCAGGTACATGGCAGTGGTGAGAGAAAACGAGAGCATGGAGTCTGCAAATACGGCTGCAGTCCTCTCTTTAACGTGTTGGTCTTCTCTAGTTTTTCTCCAGGAGGACAACATTTCAAAAGTCCCATATAACCCATGACCTACAATAGAGAACAAAGCGAGTGTTTAAAGTACTCGAATCAACATGCGGAAAAACGTAACGTGGACATGCTAAAAGACTCAAAGGAGACACAGCTGGCCGTTACCAATGCTTGAAGTAAATGTCCTGCAGAAGAGAGAAATGATTATGGAGGTCTAAGCCACAGGAGCACGTTCGCTACATGACTAGCAAACCTTACTGCCAGAGCTTGAGGAGAGTTGTGCATCGCTGGCGCAGGGTTGATGGGTTAAAGAAAAAGGATTTTTTTTCTGGTTGGCTGTTTCATTTCATTATTTCGGAGTGCCTGTGATGGAAGATGCTTTGAAATTAGTTTTTCCTGGTGATGGGATCTGACCTGTGGTGAAAACAAAGAAATACGACCTTGAAGTGCCTATGCTGGAAGCAGAGCATCAGTTGGCTGCTTTGTAGAAAATCTGTAAAAAATGAAACTTCTGTATAAGCTGAAAATTGTCAATTAAATCAGTCACTGATTTCTCCAATACACTGATTTCTTCCTATACAAATTTTCCATCAGGAAAAAGAAATCCTAGAAATGGAACAAACAAAAAAAGCACAAATAAATTTTAGAGATGCAGAATGGCAGAACTGATACAGAACTGCTTAAGGCATTGGTCTTCTTACTTTAATATATCTAAGGGCTTGTAAAACCAAATACAGCTCTATTCTCCTTGGCAGTTCCTACATTTTGTAATGTATTTAATTAACTCTTAAAATGGATATAGCATTCATGAAAGGAGATGAAGACCTGCAGACCTAAAATCTTGTGTTTAACCCCTAAGTGCAGGTAAATCGGGAAAAGTACATGGTTTTATCTTAATCCCTGGTTGGTCATCTTCCTCTTACCGTTTCTATTTTGTGATTGATAACCAAGGTGCATTCGGAGGACACAGACCTCTGCTCTCTCATAGTGGACCTGAGCTGGGAATGCAGCCATTGACCAGCTATCAGGTGAGAGTGGCGGAGATAAAAGGAGGTTGATATTCTACACAGAGATGAATGGAAAAATACAGTCTTTGTATCACACCTAAAATGTAAGACTGTAATATTTTCTCATAATAATTCATATCATGTTCATCTTTACTTAATAGATCCTTTCCATCTAATCCCACCCTCTTTGCTGCCTTTTAATTACTCCTCCTCCTCCTCTTTCTTTTGCTGTTTTTGCTGTCCCCTGTCTACCTCTCTGGTCTGCTCTTGCATTATCTCCAGAAATTCCCAAAAGCCAGTCCATGGTGTTTTGCTCTTACCTATTCCCTGATAACATTAGATAAAACAATCAGTGCTGAATTAGTTGCTGATGACACTGAAGTGTAATCATTGGACTTTTGAAGCTGATGCTCCAGTCAGGCAGGTCAAGGTAATTCACAGATCTCTCTTAGAATTTCAGGTTGCCTGCAGGGTACCAAAATTGCTGTATTGGCTCTGTTCTCTCCACCTGTAGGTGATTATCACTTTTGCCACATGGGCTATGAATATCAGTCAAGAAACCCCCAAACAAATGAGGTATTCTGAAGAACCAGAAAACCAGAAAATATATTAGGGGGGTTGGAACTAGATGATCTTTAAGGTCCCTTCCAATGCAAACCATTCTATGATTCCATGATTCTATGATCATGTTTATTCTTAAATGCCTCATGCAGGCTAAATATGTAATTAACTTGACACAATAACCCTTTTGTGGTTAGTACCTTTTACTGTAGGGGTAGCTGTAGCTGATTCACTCCACCCTTCCTGCAAGGAATATCCTATCCATATTTTAACAGATGTCAGAGCTGGTCACTCTGTTAATGCTGAAAAGAATAGGTATGGGGTATTTTATAAAGAATTCAAAATACAGAGCTCATAAGATGAGATAATAGGACAGCTGGTGTATCTCCTTATCACGGTCACCTGGCATTTAGGGTAACAAAGTCCGTGCTCTCATGTATATCAGATATCTTAACTACATTGTTATTTGGAGTCACAGCATGGACCACGAATGCCCAATATGTAGCAATATTACGGTCCTGGTTTTGGTATGGCATTTGGCATTCATCTTAATTTTCCCAAACAATGTTTTACAGCTGCTTTCAGAGGCCAAGACTGTCAATTTGATAACTAGCACCGTGCCCCCTCTTAAACCTAATGGGGAATACTGGAACTCCCCAGACGTAAAATCAAGCAAAAAGCACAATCAGTGACTGGCACCCCATTGCTAATTATGCTTCCAATAGTTATGTTCTAGGCTCAGTAGGGAAAGCTATTAAGCTTGCTTTCAGTGTGTTCTTTGTAAAGACAGACTGACCTTTATTTAAATGTAACTGATCACTTGCCAAAGCAGGGAGTGAGAGGTTTAATCCATTTATGGCTCCCATAAGTCCTGCAGACAGGCTCGTCTGAGAATTTCACATGGCATCATATGCATTAGCTTCGAGTGAGCAAAACAGAATAAAATGAGGTCATTGAATATTACAAATTACTTCCGTCATGAGCTTTAGATATAGCATGTTTTTGTAAAAAAATATTTCAGCATTAATAGGCTCTTGCCTAAAAATACTCAAATAGCCACATTAATTTGGGAAGCCTTTGACTTTGCAATGAAGAAAAGAATTTAGAGCTAATTAAATATGATGCTGAGCATGACTTTTTAACAGGTATAAGATTTTGGATAATGTCCAATAACATGACTCCTGGTACCACATATTTTCTTTAAGTAGGAAACATAAAACCACAATTTGCTCTTTACATAATCTTCAAGACTGCCCTAAAATGGAATCTGATTTAGAGAACTGCTCAAGTAAATGCACAAAGAGGTGTCACTGCATGTGCTCCACAAAGCCAACAGAAAAACATTTAGATACTCTTCTGTTTTAGGATAGGTTCCTTTTGTTGTTTGCTACACAATCTCTGTGCTAGGAATTGGTATTTTCCTTCAGTTGTACAATTTGTGATTCCTCTGTGCATTTGTATAATAGCTACAAAATTCTCATTTACCTTTAGGAAGACAAGCCTAAATGACAAACTTGCACACTTTTTGCATCAGTGGAACTACTGACCTGATCCAGTATCCTCTGAGGAAAAGATTAAGCCCAAACTCGTGCACAAATTAGGCATGGCAGTCCAAAGATTAGCCTTATTTAGCTAGAATGGGATTTACCTAACCTAATTTACTCCTCTAAATACTGACTACAAGCACAACTTGGGGTGACGATCTCCAATGTTGTCTAACTCACTGATGCTCATATAAGTCTAACCCACAGAGATTAGGGTAGATAGCTCCACAGAAGCGTTTTGTGAGAATTTCTTTCACTTCTCTGTCATTTCAGAGTTTCCATTTTTTGCATCCCTAACTGATTTGCACCGATTACCTCTATTCCTCTTGCTAGTGCTATGTCTACTCTACATAGTATTAACGAGAAGAAGGCAAATTTTTCCTTGCAAATGAATTCTGTAATTGCTTTAACCGATTTTCCCTTTTTAATAGAGATTTAGCCACAAACTTGTAATGATTTAGAGCAATTTGTTCATTATTCACACTCATTCAGTAAATAATAAATATGAACTCAAACAGCTAATGGGCTACTGGAGATCTTTTCCTGTTGACATCTGCTATTATGATTCACTGGTCGTGCCCTACAGTCAGGCTGTACAACCATGAGCTAAGAAGGAGGAGTACACGGAAAGATGGGATTTTTTTAAGGAAAAGAGGTTCCGAAAGGGCAAAGGAAAGTGTTAGGGGAATAGGAGAAAGGTATAGGACAAAATGGGGACCAAACTCTTTTTTCCTTATTCTCTTTTTCTGCTACTTTGCATTGTAGGAGATACTCCTACCACATGTCTTGGATGACTGAGGACAGAAATTCTGACTTTTGTAGCCAAAGAAAATGAAGAAGATATAGTCACTGTTCTTTCTGAGGAGCTTAAATTTTTTACAGGCTGAGGTGGGCTACCTTAATTTTAGAAGATAATAACAATACCAGCAATAAAAACAGTAAATTATGCCTAGCTTAAATACAGCGCTTTTATGAGTAGCCTGAAAATGCTATAAAAAGTTTCATTTGCCTCCTTCAGGATCAAGTCTTGCAATTACACATGCTCTGCAAAATCAATGCAGAGCATGCATGAGAGAAAAAAAACACCTGTAGGAAGTTGTGAAAACTAAGGCAAAATTTTCTGTTGCTTAAAATTATCAAATTATGTACCTAATTTTAAACACTACTTATGTGCAGGCACTTAAATTGTTCTTTTTAGTACCATTTTAAAATCTCAAAAAAGAAATGCATCTTTTTCCCTGCTAAGAGGTTGTTCAAGCAAGAGGCCTTTACGAATGGGCATCGGCAGCCTAGGCTTAAAGTTGCCTCCGCTCCTGCCTGGCAAACAGCGAGACCGAAGCAGAGAGGGGTGAAGGGATTTAAAGCAGCCCCAGAGCCTGTGGGAGGGCAGTGAAGTGACCTCCTGGTCACCGGAGTCACAGACCAGCTCTCTATTCGCTTGGCTTAATTGCTTCCCTGAAACAAAGGCTGCTGCCTGCTTTTATCGTTTAAAGATTAAGGGATATGTTCAATTTTGCACTAAAATCATGTGAGGTTTTGATCTTACCGTGATAAAATGAGGTTTGGGTATTCAAATAGACTTCTTCTGTAAGAGAAAGTAAGGGGAATGACTGAGAACAAGGTTTTGGTTCCTCTTGCAGTTTTACCCATCTATGAAAGTAGAGAATAATAGTACGCTGTGGGTCTCATTTTTTTGTTCTTACTGTTTTGAAGGTTGTATGTCTCTGTGTGTGTTTGATACTTGAGTAAAATCTCTCTGAATAAAGTACCACTTACAGGTTGTGAAGTTCCAGCCTTCTGTGTGGAAGGTCGCATTTCAGGGGTAATTAATTTTATTCATCCCATTTTAACGCAGTGGCACACAGAACGCTAATAATGATTGATCTCCACCTCAGTGAGGCAGAATGCTGCGCCAGTACGTATGTTGCCCGTTAACTGCCAGAATTAAGACTAATAAAGCACCAAACTGTCTTCCTAAGTGAGCAGACTTCTCTAGCAGCAAAGCTGGGTTAAGTGGTGTTTCCCCCTTCTCAGGCACTGGTTCCCCTCCCCTACAAAAGTTTGCTGCTCCCTCATTGCTACTAATTCAGTTGTTTCTAGTCTAAATTGGACTAAAGGAATGGTTGGGATTAGAAACATTAGCAACCTTTTTTTTTTGAGGGTTACTTTTTAATCTGAAATCTTTTCCTGACACTGATGGCACAAAAGACTGGCTGAAATTGGAAATGAGTCATGGTAGGATGTATGGGAGCCTTGTAAACTGTGGAGGCAAAAACTTGAAGTGGAAGCATGCTCTGACAGTTACTGAGGTTAAGTCTGGATTTTGATTTAAGGTTTTTGCTTGTATTGTAATGGCTGCATCCTTGCAACACTATCGGTTCAGCTGGATGAATGCTGTCTCACTTAGGTTGATTTAAGCCTGAAATCATCCCACTGAATAGGAGCACTTGTCTGCAAGAGGAATTTAGTGTGCTGTGAAAAAGTGTGTGAATTTACAGAGGGCTAGCTATGTTGCACTAGCTTTCTTTGTGGAAATCTGTGAAGGACAGCTTGATTGACATTCAAAGTGGAGTGAAATATCATCCGCAGAGACAAACACCACATGAATTAACATGAAATAGCTAGGATGCTATAAATTCATATCCCAGCTTTGCTGCCAATGCAGGCAAGGTCTGAAGAACTGCACTTGTGCAAAATTAGTACATGGGAGCTCAGAATCATACTGCAGGAATTGCCCTTTCCAAAACGATACCTGTAATAACATATGATATAATGAAGGTGCAATGAATTTTCCTAGCTGACAGTATTAAAAATAACAATGTACACTGCTCAACTCTGGGATTGCTTTCCACAGTAATGTCAACAAAGAGGCTGAGATAATTTCCCCCTGCTGACTTATTTTTTCCAGCTAGATCAGTGAGCTCATCAGCTCCCATCTTCCAAAAAGCCAAGTGAAACTGCTAATATGGACTCCCTTTGTCACAGGAGTTGCAGTCAACCAGTTGTTGACTAAATATGTGATCTGCCTCATATGGCCTCTCCCAGCAAGCACGATTTTAACTCAGAACATCTAGCAGGTTCAAAATGCTACTGAATATGCAGGCAGAGCAAGAGAATTTGCATCCAGTTGAAGCAAACATCTGGCTTCATACCCTCTTCTCACTAAAATAATAAAATACTACAGCTAACCGAGATCCTTCAGCACGCAGACAGAATTAGCACCAAGCCTAACTTATACAACAGTTTTCATTGAGTTTATAGCAATTTAGGGGCATGGGTTGAGCCAAACAGTTAAATCATCGTTAGCATGCTCTTGCAACAAAGTGTGGGTTATTCTAACCAATGTCCACCTTTGTGGTCCATAAATGGCGCTGCAATACTACAGTTTTGCTGCACGAATATCAGACCTCAAAGAGGGTGTGTATCGTTGGACACCCCACCGCATGCAGACTTGCCCGTCCCAAACATTTCTGCTGAGCAAAGAAGATGCACTGCAAATCCTACTTGCTTTTCCTACACTTGCCTGAGTATTTCTGGGAGCCCAGTTCACAGTGTAGAGTAAAATCCAATAGGATACTAACATCCTGTAAGGTACTCATCTGATCAACTGTGCTTCCAGGCAGCAGTGTTCGTCTCAGGAGAACTGTGGCAAGGGGACTGAGGGCTGTAGACAGTTGAGTAGTCTTAAATGCATCCTCATTTGCAAAGTGAGTGAAGTCCTAGCCACCCAAGCACAGCCTGACTTCATTTCATACCTCCAAGCACACGTTCAAAGGCCAAGTAAGCCTGAACACTATGTGCAGGCATGGTAGCTGGATTAAGAAGAACACATGAAGAGCAATACGGGATGGGACGTACTGGTATAAGCGTAGGCTGTACATATTGCAATGCTTCCTTTACCGCCTGTCACACAGACCCTACACGGCTGTATTGTAACTGAATTACAGGTATGACAACATACCTCAAAAATATGACGACAATGCTGTCGGGTAGGTTCAGTATTTGCAATTATTGTTTTAAAGACTACTAAATTTTATACATATATCACTAAGGTGTACTATGCCTGCAAATGCTAACATCCGACTTGGGATCTTCCCAAAAGAGAAACATACTGAAATTAGATATGTCAGTCTGTCAGCAGATCAATCTCTGGGCTTGCTTTACATTTGAATATTAGTCATCCACCCTCAACTGTCAGGCTGATCTCTCCAACCGTGCTTACAGCAGCACCGGCTATCCCAGTCAGAAAGCACCAGGCATGCCCATGTATTCCTCAACTTACTACCGGGATCAAAAACACGAGCGTCTTGGCGCATTCACACCAGATAAAAATCTGCCTCAGTCTCCGGAGAGAGAGCTGTGTTTTGTGCTGTATCTACTTGGCAACAAAATAAGAGAAACCGAAATGTTTAATAATATGCTCCCAGTATCTGCTGTGTTTCACAGCTGTGGGCGGCTGTGCCCACAGAAGCGCATTGCTGAAGAGAAAGTGTCCCTGTACAACACACTGTGTTGGTTGGTGCATGCAGAGAAGAAATCTTCAACTGGTGCTCAGTGCTTCATGCTATGAGACCACAATGTTATTTTTAGTCGTAGATCCTGCAGAAAGACTCTCTGGGCCGTTAAGCCTGCGCTCAAATTGTTTAATGCACAGGCAGGAAAACAGGGTGCGTCTGGAAATCCAGCACAAGGTTTATGCCTCATTTAGGTCTCATGCAGCGCTGCCAAGCACAGCTTAAAACGGGGCTACGTTCCTCATAAGACTCATACGGATCTGCTGCACCGGAGTCATTTTGATCCCAGTCTTCTGGCAATGAGTGTCTGCCATAATATCCTACATTTTCTACGTTTCTAAACTTAACTTTTGGAAATGCAGCATAGGATTAGCGCTCTGTTCTCCTGTGAAAGGTCTGTTTGGTCAGGCGTAGCCCTTTCTGAGTTATACTAAAGAGTACACATTTGCACAAAGAATGGACTGACAAAAAGAAATCACCCTCATGCGCTTGGTCTCACCCTAAATGGTCGGGACACAGTCAGCAATGCTTGGGGTACATGATGCATCCCAATTATAAACTCCCCAGTACTATCTTTTATCGGGGCAAACAAGCAACAATGAGCCAATGTTTTAGAAAACGGTACAAATCACAAGCTAATTTTAAGAGCATGATCTACATATTACTATTGAAATGAAAATCCTTCTACATATAAATCCCTAGCTCTGAAGAAATACATACACATACACAAGACACATGTAGACATTCCTGTCATTTTTCTACCTATATAAGGGGAAAAGAAACAAAGAGAAGAAGTATTTTAAATAAGTAGAATTAAACAATGCCTCAGTATTCATAGTCCTAGTCTTCACCACGATCCCTAATCAGCAATGGCAGTAACATGGTTCGCCACTTTTTATTTTTGGAGTATGTGTATTTTAAAGCTATTCATTATCAAAAAACATCTCGCTTAATACTGCACTTTCGAATTATTTTTTTTAAACCATACCAAATTCAATTCAAATTAATAGCCTCTTATTATAATGATTATATGGGTAATTCAGCATGTATGTGGTTAATCTTGAATAGTCCCACTGATTTCAATAGAGTAAAAATTACTTATTTAGGCTTTGGGAAAATGTTGGGTTTTTCGCTTGGATAAGCCTTTTTTAGTATTGAACCAATGTAATATTTCAGATTTTGTTGTTATAGTGATAGCAAGAATGTCAGATAAGCACATTTTAAAAACAGAAATACATTTGAGAGAAAACTTGAGTGGCTCTTTTGAGAAAGACAGATAAGCAAAGTAAGTTATAGTTCAAAATCTACTTTTACATATAAAGTGAATATTTAATTCCACTTAAGAATCGGTAAAGGCTTGTTTTGGCATTTAAATAGCAGGCTGTCAACTCTGTTTAAACGTGTGACTTGCTTTCCTCTGTTTTCATGAAAGACCTGGCAAAAGTTAAGTCATATTTTGTTCAGTGCAACAGAAGGAGCTGAGCGTTAGCGAAATCTGGTTTTAGCTGCTGGAATATTTATGTCTGCACGGCGTGCTCATCTACCGACTACCCGGACCTTGTGCAGATCCAAACCGAAAACATTTCAGCCAAACCTACGGCGTACGTGCAAGCCTGCGGTCCTGGGGCAAACAGCAAGGGAGCACCTAACTCCCGCTGGCCTTCAAAGGGTCTCCCTACCCAGGAGTCCCCCACTCCTCCCAGTAATGCCTCTTCGCCGTCTTTAACTTGGGAACATCAGAACCCCCCCCCAGGAAGCACAGTGCCCTGCCTAAGCTGTTATTTGAAGAGACAGGGAGAAAGGCTTAGTTTTGCGGCATGGAGGATGACAAGAGGAGGAGGGCACAGGGCTGCGGCTGCCCACCACTGCTGCTGGCACGGGGTATGGACCCTGGGGTGCGCGGGGGGAGCCAGGACCACCCTCTGCACCCGGGGAGCCACAGAGGACAGGATGCCAGGAGAGTAAAGGAATGACAGATGTGGCCGGCAAGACGAATTTCCCCGTGATGTATGTACCTCAAGCCTCACTGGCCAGGGAGGTGGTTAGATGTAGTTATATGTTAAGTACTACTGGGCTTGTCTCGCATATGACATGCTTAGATTCCTATCAGCAGACAAAACTGCAAACTGATTTTCCCAATGAAGTGAGTTTTTGACAGTTTTTATGCGTGCTGTGTAAAAAAAATTACTTAAAGGTAAATGAAAGCTACCTGCAACCATCTGTGCAAGGTTAATGTTTACCATGTTACAGAATAGCCAAGTGACATACAGTACATGACAGTTCCTGAAGACAGAGTAAGACACAGTGTGTACGTCTGGGGCAAAGTCATGTTTTAAATCTGTTTTAAATTTCTAAGCCCACAAGCCAAAATATCAGTTGCTGCTAGGAGTGTTTTCCTAGTGGAATATGGATTAGTTTACCACACTTCAAGTTCCTCTTTTCTGGTGAGAAAGCTGCAACCAAAACATCTCAGGCATACCCTTAAATTCTCCTGTTTAAGCGACGTTTGTCATTACTCTTACTCATAATATATAGATCAACCATATGTGAAACACAATGTTCAAAAAGTTGCAAAACTTCAGTTAAAGCACGTAAGACCTATTATTTTTACCGACCAAAAAAAAAAAAGAAAAATCATTGCAAGTTTGGAACTCAGCTTGGGCTTTCCACCAAGCAACCAGACTTAACTTATTCCAATTTAACTTAATCCATCTCTGTCAGTGTCCTCTGCCAGAATGCAGAGGTGTCATGACCTGAAAATGGGAGGCCCCCTCCCTGCCACACGGGCCTCTCGGCTTTTGCCTGTTTGGGGGATGTCATTTATTAGACGCAAAAAATGTGCACCATCTCTCTCACAGAAAGACCTAAATTGAAGTCACTTCAGTTCCTGCTGACCTTCCCCAGGTCTTCATTGACCATCTGAGTCCAGTATGCAAAGTATACCACAAACATATATATATATATATATATATTTCCTACATGTATATATAAAGATAGTAAAAGGTTTCTTTCCTCTAACCTGTGAACTTCCAATATATTTTCATATATGTGGAAGTTTCTCTTGAGGGACTTGACTACTTGAAAAAAATCAAGATGTCAGAGCCAAACTCACAGTACCTTTGACTGTTTGGGACTTGACAAGCCCGTCCATTAAACCATCGCATGCACTGACTTCTCTGCAGTTAGAAGAATGCAGACAGTAAAAATATAATATCTCTCTGCTACTGTTCACATAAATGAATGCTCATTAAATGCACTGCATCACCTGTAACACACTTTTCATATGAAATAAGTCTATATTGGAGCACCACCAGTCAAGAGGCAATGCCTGATCTTACTCAATGATTGTACAGTATTTGGTTTCAATATTAAACTGTTCTCCGGACTGACTTCCTACAGATACGGCTCCTCTTTTCCAAAAAGTATTATATTTACTGAGTTATCGACACTCTTCTGAAGCCAAGAAGCATGTATGCGTGCAAGGATTTCACTGAGGTTTGTGGTGGTAAGGGGGGAACATGGACATGTTGGCTGTGTCACCATCACATGTAGCCGGCTGCATGCTCTACTTGCCGCTTTTGCACTGCATGGGAAAGGGCTGGTACAAGTGTCTAAAATACTCTGCCACCATTTGTATTTTAAGCCTATTTCCTTCCCATGCATTAGTGGCTTCTTGGTGTTTGCGTTCTTCAAGGGGCTTGGGGCATCATCTTTCAGGAGAACTGGAGAGAGGGAGACCAGCAGGTGGGAGGAGGTGGTTAATCACCTTGCATTCGGGTGGAAAACACTGACTTTGGTGAGCGGACTTGTTGGTACATTGAGTGAGGAGGGGTGGCCTGGGGGCCTACTTCTGCTCTTCTCCATGAGGAACAGAAATGCTGGGTGATGCCTGAGGGACTGCAGAAGATGCATGGCTGCTTAGAGAGCTCAGGAAGAGACTGAGGGACTGAGGAGAAAAAAAGTAGAGGAAAAAGGAATGACTAGGAAAATGACATGCCTGGGATTCTGCTCAGGGTAGATAAAACCAGATAATTTTATTTATTTCTTAGAAGGGGAATGAAAGGAACGAAACACAAGATGTTTTAGGAGTATAACTGAGCTGCGCAGGGTTGAACTGGGAAAGCTGAGCAGATGGAGTGACAAAAAACCAAGTGTACTTCCAGGGCACTCTTGGTGTCATTTGGCAGCATGAAAAAAACAAAGGATGAATGGTGGAAATCAGTGGGAAATCTGAAGCAGCTGAGATATGACTGCAGGGTATGGTGGGGACCTGTTTGGGAGCCAAGGAAGTTATTCAAGAATATAGGGGAAAGGGTAGGAGCAATGGGCCCAGCTGTGGCTGAGGAGAGGGGAGGATGGGAGAGAAGAGAAATTAAAAAAAACCCAACAAAACGGCAGAGGGGACACACTGGCAGGAGTGGGGAAAACAGGAGAAAAGATGAAGGAAGCTTAGGGAGACCAAAAGATGCTGAGAGCTTTGCAGGCATCAGGAAGGAGATGCCATGGCCTGGAGCAGGGAGATGGGTGAGACCTGCTGGAAGAGGCTGCCAGAGATTGCAAACAAGATGGAGGAGATGGGAGAAAGGGGCAGGGGGGCAGCAAGCTGAGGTAACCAGCTGAGGGAGGACATGCTTCTTCCCAGCATGAAGAGACGACAGAGGGGCAGTTGGACAGGGAGAGCGAGAAAGGTTAGCTCGGGGAATAAAAACAAGAGAGACTCAGAAGCTTCACATTTTTATTAACTGACAACAGGAAAATTGGTGGAAAAGTACTACACAAAGTCAAACATTTGTGTGTGTGTGTTACCTTTGTGTGTGGACTGAAGGGCACCGGGGAGACCTGTGGAGGGGCTGGTTCTCTTTGAAACTCTCTATATGTAACCAATGTTGACACTTCAGTTTTATTGAATATAGCAAACACTTGGGTGCTTGATAGGAAGGATAATGAATGCTTTTAGGGTGTAAAAATTTGGCATATGTTGCAATTCCCTACCAGCATGTTCTTCCAGAAAACTGAAGAAGGAGCCGGGCTGGGTGCCTTACTGGCACTGAGGCGCAGCTCCAGCGAGCCACATGTGCTGGCACGTGCTGGCCCGAGCGCCCTCATCCTCTCAGGGTTTTCGCGCTGGTTGTTAGCTGCCCTGCTTGGCTTAGCTACCTGTTGCCTTCGTGGCCCCTAACCTTCAGCAATCCCCTCACTTGCCCTCCTGTGCTTTTCACTCCCATCACCAAACACACTGATCTCCCCTCTTCTTCTGTTTCCTTACGTCTCCCTTCCGACCTTCTTTCCCAACTGTCTCTGACCTCAGATCCCATCTTTGCTGCTCCAACTTTTTGCATCCACAAAGCCCCTGTACAGGTATCTCGGCTCACTCCTCCACCAGCACAGCTCTCCGCCAGGGAAGCCACGTGGAAGGTGTGCGTCCAACAAATTTGTGTTTCCGAGAAGCGATCGGCACTCCTCTGCATCTGTGAGGTGCTCCTATGAGCCCTGGTACCTCCGGGTACCTCCCAAAGCGTCCTGCACTTCTCCTGCTCCTGTGCCCCCTCCTGCCAGACGCATCCCTGTGCAGTCTCCTTCTCCCCCCGATTTTCCCCCCACCCGTGACTGAACCTCAGGAGGACCCTGCCTGGGTCCTGCCCGACACTTCCACCTGCTCCTTCCCAGTCGTCCCTCCCTGGACCTGCTCTGTTAACTGTTCTCCCCTTCTCTCTTCCCAGAAAGGGCGTACCGACAGGGCGGGACGTGATGGGAGGACGGAGGGAGGCGGGAAGAAGAGGTATTTGCATTCGTCCCTGTTTTGCTGAGTGTCACACAAGGCTGGCTACCGTTTCTGTTTACAGCACGCTGCAAGCTCAAGCCGCTCTCGTAACTGCTAACTGGTTTTCCCCTGCCAGCATCGGTGGCTAAATATAAGCCTGTGGAGCCGGCCCTGCGTCCCTGCCCGTATCTGGCAGTGCCTGGCATTCCACCGCGATTTCATAGAGCCGATGCTTTTCACGAACTTGGCAGCTGAAGAGAGCCGCCTCTCCCTGAATAAGCTGTAGGAGTTTCTGAAGGAAAAGGAAACAGATTGCTAGTTTTCTCTTCAGTGCAAAGGGCAATGTTGCAATTTGCTTTTGAGTCCCTAAGTTAAATGTTGCGTTCCACCTCTGGGAAGTAAAAAAAGTCAAGCCAAAAACTTGTTCAGCCAGGGCTGCTTGTTGTCCAATGGTTTGTTCGGTAACACTGGTTTTTTTGAGGAAACTGGTATCTTTAAAGGATTGGCAGTTATTAAACAGCATTTAGTGCGTAAGGGAAACTTATGACGAATGCGTTAGCATCTGTGCCAGACCAAACATCTGTAGTTTTTAATGGAGCAGGCAATAGGAAATCAGAATTTTAATTCTGCTTTTCAGCTGACACTATAAATCAGCTATTTTAAATTCAACCAAATTGAAGAATTTAATTTTTTGGTTCTTAGGCTCAAAAATGAATAGCCTTACTTCAGCAAAGTATTCCACATGAACTAGACATGTGAGTAATCTTGTCCTTAAATTACTTGTTTACACACTGATAAATGCAGATGATCGTTTTAAAAACCCAAGGAGGCATATGCTAATCCAAAATATGCCCAGATGAATGGCGGGAGCCTGCCAAGTTTCACAGGTTTTAGGCTTCACTTTCATGTTAGAAGCACCTGTATAAATCCAGAGGTGAAGAAGAAAAGTTCCCAGTTTGACTTGACAAGATATCCCTAGAGAAGAGAGCGGCTGCAGCCAGCCTGCCCTGCTCTGCTAGCTCGCCCCCAGCGCAGCCCCTCCGCGGGGGCTCGGGCCAGCCCCCGGCACTGCCTCCTGCCTTGCTCTCACAGCTGGACCTCTGGTGACCAAAGGGGACCTCTGCTCTTTTGGTACCTGCTGGGGAAGGAGGTCTCTGGCAACATCTCTCCTGGCTTCAATTTTTGCCATTCAGTTAGCAACCAGTGAGGGCTAAAAAGAAACTTGCCACAACATAAAAATCGTCACGGTAGTGACATACTCAGGCTATGTGCAGTCATCAATGACTGAGTTATTCTGACTTAATGAGTTACTTTTTGTGAGCCGAGTTACAGTAACCTGCCTTAATTAAAGAGTAAAACAAATTAGAATAAACTACCATGAAGGTGATTAAACCCAAAGTATGAAGTGTTTAAACCAGTATGTCATATTTAACAGGTGGGGTAGGCAAAAGATGTTCCTGTCTGCACTTACACAGTCTGAGCTTAGGAGTGCAACGTGGTAAGCATGGTAATTTAGTAACTTAAAATTGTCCTATTGATGCAAAAGCTAAGGATTCAACACCTACAGAGGCTGGTACCCTTCACTATAGCTTGTTCTTGGAAATGGCTGATGCAGAAAGGATGTCACAGAAAACACAATGAATGAAATCAACTATTACAGAGCACGTTGAAAAGAGTATTTTGCAGACATACTGCCTAAATTACTAGAATGGGCTTGTGACTGGACAAACTACTTAAACTATTCAGAAAGTAATTCTTGAAAATATGAAAAAGTTGGTAATTGCAAAACATTGCTGACCAGCTTCAGTTAATACATCTTGGAAGGGCAGTGATGGTCTCAAGATGAACTTAATGAAGAGGAGACATGGTGTGAGATAAACAAGCTATAATTCAGCAAGGACAAGGGCAAACTTCTACATGTTGGTTGGAATAACTGATTGTGCAAACAGGGTAGAAAGTGACATGAAGGATCTGTGAATTACCATGTGCCACCAACCAAATGCCAACCACTTCATACTGCTGAGAAAAAAATGAATGTCATATGGGGATGTATGAACAGGAGTGCCATACGCAAGATGTGTGAAATCATCTTCCTACTCTACTTGCTGCTCAAAGCCTCAGCCTGAATCCTGCACCTGGATTTAGGCACCGCACTCCACGGAAGATGTGGAGCGGCCAAAAGCAAGAAGATTGCTGGAAGTCTGGCAAGCACAGTCTGAGGAAACCTGGGATGAAAGGGAAGAGGCCTGGGCAAGTGAGAGCGGTCCCAAATATGCGAAGAAAAAGAAAAGAAATTGTTTTCCAGATGCAGTGGATAAACAAGGAGGACAGCTGAGTTGCAAAAGGGGAATTCAGGTTAGACATGGCACAAATGCCGCAGCGGTAGTGCAGTGAAACACAGGGGGAAGAGGCCCAAGGAGGAGCCAAAGTGCAGGGCGAGAAGTATCTGTTAGGAAAGACGTAATCTTGTCCTGTGGCAGAGGGCAGATGATGTCTGGAGAGTCGTCCTCCCCCCGGCTCTGCAATGCTGACAAAAAGTTAAAAATCCTCAGCTGCTGTAAACCGGGGAAACTTCATTAATGATTTATACCAGTAAAGGGGCCTTGCCTGAAATGTGTCCAGTGCAATCATTTTTTCTATCTAATTTTTGCTTTTAGCCATGAGATTATGAGTAATAGCTACAGGGCTACACTGTTAGCCAGAAATCCTTTAGCTTTCTAAAGGTCAGTTAATCTATGATCTAATCTGCTGGTCACTGAAATGAAGTGGAAGCAGTTCAGTGGGCTATAATGGAGGGTGGTTTGTGTCTCTAGCCTTCAGTAACCTTGAGTTAAACCACCCTTTATAAGCAAAACAACATAGAGGCATGAAATAAAATTTGAAATGCATGCCGAATCTTTCTGTTGTACTGCAGGAAAAAAAAGGAAACTCTGCCTTTCTAGCTATCTGCTGGTTTTAAACAGTTCTCATTAAAAACTCCAGAGTGTCTTTAGGGCCTTCTGTTCACCTGTTGATGTTCCTGTCCCTCAGGAGATTTTATGCAGCTGGGGAAGCAGGCATGAACTTGGCTGCTCTGTCTTGACTTGTTCACAGTGAGAGCTGAGCTGCATATTTGAAACTTACTCCTTTTAAGAGTGGAATACTTCAACTAAGCAAGACCAAAAAAAAACCCAGGGAAAAAAAAAAAGAAAAGTAAAGCAGAGTTGGCTATACAGCTCGGCAGTTAAAGGACCACTAAAATAGAAGTGTGAAACTTTTCATAGTTATCTGTAAGTCTTCAAGGATTTCAAGTCTCAGCATAGTCACTATTAGTGAATTAAAGATCTGAAAGGTTGTCCCAGAGAGCAGATGCTTTGATCCCTAAACAGAGCTCATATTTCATATTTTTGAGTTGCTTTCCCCAGGTACTTTCATTTCACATGGCTGGACTTCAGACTGCTTTTCTACTACCCTTGCAATACATCCTGAAATCCCCTCCTATGTAATATTATATGTAATATACACTACTTAGTTTGAGGAATTGAATTTTATAATACATGCACAGGCATAAAAACCCACCAAAGAAACCAACAACTCAGGTCAGAAAGCTAGCCTTCTTTTGACTCTGACTTTCTCGTGCTGCATTTCCTCTAGATTATGATACAGTTTAATTTTCATGGATGTCATCTGAAAATGAGAGCCAACGTAATGTAGCTGAATTCTCTTTGTCACTGAATATATTCTGTACGTTAACCGGTAGTGCAATGCACTGAAGGATAGTCTTTAATTAAAGTGCAACAATACCACAGCTACAGTACAGGCATGGCATAGGAACCTGGCGCTGGATATAAAAATAGCTGTGCTAAAACGTGTCATATCACTACACGATGTGACTAAGTCAGTGGAGACACTCTTACACTTGAAACCTGAAGTATTACTGAGCACTGATTTTCAGCTGGGGAAGCTGTGATCAAATCAATGCATGTATTATTCTGCACAAATGAATAATGGTGTGAACGAGGACATATTAAACACCTACAGCGCACAAAGCTTTTCACACTGGTTATGAACCAACCACAAACAAAGAGGCTGTGAACTCTCCAGAGCTCTTGTTTTGTCTCCCGTGAAGTCCTCCTGCCTGTTTGGATACAACGCGCGGCATCCTCACAAATACCCTGGTGCCAACAGGAGAGGGCACTGATTTTGGGTCGGGAGCAACCTGACCGCCCTTCTCTCCTCCTCTTTCCTACCCTTGAGGAAAACAAAACAAAACCAAACCACTCTGTACCCCAAAGTGAGTGAAGGCAGTACGAAAACCGGGGAGATGAAGACGCCTCTGCCAGCACGAGAGCCAGGGAGCAGCCAATGCCGCTTCCCTCTGTAGCCCTCCGCCACGGGATATGCTGGCACTAACCGGACGGCTCTGTCCCTGACCGGGGGAGGCGAAGCTCTCCACCCCAGGGCTGTGAAACCCTCCCTACGCTCGCTCAGCCAACACAGGGGCTTCAGGAGAAACACAACCCAGAACTGACCGCTGCCCTTATCCCACGGACAGGCGCCTGCCAAGCCACGACAGCACCGCTCTGCTCTCTGAAGGAGCCAGCGCTCTCTAAATGCCCAACGCGCGCACCCCCTTTGATCTGCCAGCACAGCCGACGCTGTCATTGCGGCATGGGGACCTCTGCAAAGGTTTCCCTCCAACGCTGGCCACCAAAACCAGAATCAAACATCCAGGGAAAAGCAGCAGCTGGGCTCCCTCTCTGCACAAGGCGCACCATTCGCACATCCTCGTTCCTCGCTACTGCGCCGGCACTGCATCCTACGGCAGGGCGCCACGCCACACCGGAGCCCCAGGCATGATTTTAATGTCCCGGCGCGGTACAAACAGTTTAGGAAAAGAGGCCACGTGGATTTGGCACAGGGCAGCGTTGCAGGGAGGAGGCACTGGGAGCCATGCAGTGATGCTTCTCTGCTTGCTGGGAAATGCGTCAGGGAGGCACAAACACACAAAAGAGAGAGGAGATAGGAGATAGTTACCTAACATGACGAAGGGGATTCCCAGGAAGGTGGAATTGTATTTCCCACCAGTGAGATTGATGATCCCAGCTGCAGTCAGGGTGGCAAGGGTCACGGTCAGCAATCCCAGCAGGCCAAGCCAGGGTTTGCTGCGGACACAATCCTGCATGGAGCAGCAGAGAATGGCCAAGGTGACCACAAGGACCAAGCTTGTGATCAGGTAGCGTTCTGACACCCTGCTCGTCTTCTGGAAATCCTCCTTCAGCGAAGAAGAAGTGAAAGGATACATTTTGACCTTCCTGTTGGATTTCTGGAAAAGTTCAACAGTGTCACAAAAAATGGATTCCCACTTCTCTGCCACCATGTCATTCAAGGAGTTGATTGCCTGCAAGTAGTAGGTGAGCTGAATGGCTTCTGCAGACTTCACCCGGTCTTTGCTGTGCACAGTAACCCCACCAAGCTGATGCCCGTTATACACTTCCCTGCCATCCTTTAAGTGAGTAATCGGATAAGTGATTGCAAAATTAGTTCGATTAGAAGAACGAGCAGCCTTTAATTCCTCCAGTACATGCACTATGTCGTCCACTATGCATGTCTTGTCATTGTTCAGGATACATATATGGGCAAACGTGTAATTGAAACCAGGTCTTTGAACTTGGATCCTGGTCACAGCAGAGTGCAACTACAAGGGAAAGAGAAATCACACACGTTATTCATCAGTTCATCTCGCACAGTAGCAGCCAGAACAACAGCGGCTCCTCACCTCCGTCCCTTTCCTATTTGATCTAAGCAACAACAAAAGTTCTGGTGACTGCAGTATTAATAGCACACTCATTGCAAAAAAAGGAAACATGCATTAAAATAGCAGTATTATTCCCCTACGTCCTTTGCTGGTAACTCGGGCGTGTTGTGACTTGCATCTGTGCCATGTGCATCTGCCGTTTGGCCTCTCTAAATAAGCAAACTCAAAAGGCCTGGACCTCCACTTCCAAGTGATCTGGCCGAACATAAAACAGAGAGCTACAGCCCGGCCATGTCCGGGGACACTGTCGTGCTCGGGATTGCCAAAATACACTCTCAACAGATAAACTTCAGGTACAGAAGGCAGAAGAGCAACATGACCAGGGGTGCCACCTGTGTGGGATGCGCCGGCAGCCTGGCAGCTGGCAGCGGCAGGGGACTAGCACTCGCTTGGAGTAAAGGACAGGCCACAGCTGCATGTCCTAAGTGTAGAGATTGTTGGCATAGCAGGGATAGCTGTCATTAATTAATTTGCCCTCTTTTTCCCTCCCTCCTTCCCCCATCAAATCCTCAGCACATCTGAGAGCAGGAAGCAATGGCAGAGACTGACACTGGTTTTCTCTTTCTCTCTCTGAGAGGTTCTGTTAATCAGGGAAGGCCCCCTAATTTTAGGGCCTGCAGGTTATTACCACTTATTGTTTGGTCTAGCAGCTCTTAGTGCAGCCTCCTTTGTAAGTTGTTTTGCATCCTTCTGAAATTTGCTGTGCCTGAGCCCTGACCCAAAGTGCATTCAGTTATTTTTGAGCATCAGAAGGGCAGAAAAATTACCCTCTCTTCTTGAAAAAATAGAGAAAACTCTTGCAACCTTTTCTGAATCCATTTTAGTCAACACAGAAGCAGCAAGAAATCTAAAAGATGGCAAGGGAATAGCCCTAATAGGCTGCGGTTGCGATATTTTTCAAAAGTAAAATATTGAGTTTGCTAATGATGGGAGCCTTAGCAAAGCACAAGCTGGTTTTTTGCACATTTTCCTTGCAAAATGTGCAGGCCGCGCCCACCACCATCACTGTTTAACTCCTGTGCCACTCTAGTTGTGTAGAGAGTGCCAAGACCTCCTGTAAGGACGCTGCTGAGGCCAAGACTATGTTACCCACCGCCAGAAGTCTGAGCAGACTTTCCCTGCGGCTGTGATGTCCTTCATGGTGGGTGGCCATGAAGTTCAGGAAGGGGCTCCCTCTGCTCTTTTCTAGGTGGCGCAGGGGGCACCCAACATCCCAAATGCTGGGGGCCCCTGCATGCCACTGCTTACATGCTTTGTGCACGGCTCGGTGAGGTATGTGATTCTCTTGAGGTGTGAGCAGGGACAATGCAGAGGGGCGTGCACCCCTTGTGCTGCCTGGTCCCAATGACCCCATGGACGTGGCAGTCTGCACAGCCCGGTTGCTCGGGCGGCCACGTCTGCTGCCGTGCAGGGAGCAAATCACCGGATTTGCTCTGAGGAACTGCACAGATTCACCCTTCGGTCCCTTTTACACCGAGGGAAATGGTTGTAGGAGCATTGCAAAGGTGTGGCGACAAAAGCAGGGCTGATAAAAGAGAAGGAGAAGCCCTCCTGCACCTGCAAAGCAGGGAGACCACAGCTCTTCCAGGGAGCTGAACAGCCAAATTAAGAATGACTCTAATTTCTTTTCCTTAAAGGGGGAATAGTTATTTTCTGCCTTCAGATTTTGAGCAAGACACAGAGAAGTGGCTACAGGGACACGATTCCTTTTTTTCCTACTTGCATGTGCTGTTTTCCGCCATCCATGTTTCCGTAATCCAAAGAAGGCAGGAGGCTCTTATGCCCAGTAAAGAGGCTGGGATTAGGTGATATTTAACGGAACTGGCTCCTTTCTGAAGACAAACACTGATTAAAAAAATAGAAGATAGGGTACATGAGAGCAGTAGAGCTTATATACTTATCTGGTGGCAATGGACAAAATGCCTAATAATCATGGCTAAAATCCTGCATCTGTTGAAATTAAATAGTCATAGTGACTTTTGTGTGGTATTTCAGACCTATTTGCAGAAAAAAACACATTTATGTGATACTATGAATCTCATTGTTTTGTGATTACATTGCATAATCTATGACGGGTATAAATTTAGTTATGTTGCCTCTGTTCCTCAGGATGATGTGACAACATATACGCAAAGATTACAAAACTCCTATATTCGCAACTTGTTTCTCTAGCAGCTTGGGGGTTTGTTTTTCCACATTTGAGTAGTTTTTATTTTCGACAGAACAACAGTTCAATATTGACATTAGAAAGATAGGTTTGAGAAACGAACTGAACTAACAAATCTTTTCACAGTACTGTGAAAACACAATACCTGGCCACAGTGAGAAGCAAAATTCTCAGTCGCGGTGGGAGAACAAATAACTGTCTGTGCAATAAATTAGGGGCTTTTGCACAACCTTCTTCTAAAACGAAACAAATTAAAAGATTTGCAGGAACATGCCAAAGAAATGAACCTGTATGGGGAATTCTTCCCGTCTTTCAGTTTGTGTCTGCAAAGTTCCGCTTTGCAAGAGCTGTTTTGGGGTATGAATTCAAATGTATGTCATCACAGTTTGGTGAAAATGCCCTGATTTACCGAATCAAAGACAGATAACTGATTTTAAATTTTTCACAATGGCAGGTACTGTATGGTTTTCATTGACAACGGTTGTAAAATCAGATGTCATATAAAGAAGCGCAGCTGAGGACAACTAGGAGGAATAGAAGGAATTTCCTGCCTATATTAGATTGACAATACAGCTCCTTCAGAGAGGATCCATCAAGTGACACAATGCAGAAGAAACTAAACTGTCATGCAACTTTTATTACACGATGTGTGTTGCTATTTACCTACCCTGCCTCACTGCTGCATTTGCTTCCTTCTACATCTGAAGCACTTTCTTTTAATATTTAGGTTATAAAATAACCTCATCTGTCACAGCTGTTACTTCATCTTTAGCGAAAGGCTAGAAGCTAAATGTCATATCTAAAATACTCATTTCTTCTTGGAAATGATCATTTCAGACTCAGGAGCCCATTCTGCGGCGGTGGCCCAGTGCTTCCTGCGAGGCTGTGCTGGGCTGGACCAGGCACCGCGTGGGGGGGACCTGCCCGTTGCACTTCCCAGCGATGGGACTTCGGGGAGGAGAGCGGAGCAGGCAGCCAGCTCTGCATCCTGGCACATCCCGGCAGCCGAGCAGCCCCCAGAGCCGGCTGCAAGCTCGTGCAGTTTAGAGCAGCTATGAGATGCACTCCGAGCTTTGCCAGTGCCACAACATTTGGTCTTGAACTGGAGGGAAACAGCCAAAGAGGAGGAAAACCTGCCATCCCTGCACCCCAGCAAAGTGTGCCGAGCACTGCCCCAGCGCGCCCAAGGATTCAGCTCTGGGAAGCCCAACTTAGACTTTCATCCTCAAGACAAACACATCACTTTACTTGCACTTTGCTTTTTAAGACCAGATCCTAGGAAAAAAACCTCTGTTGCCTCAGTGCAGGGCAGGGGTGTGCTGCAGCATGGCTGCAGGCTGTCTCTCTCTCTTTGCTTGCCCGTGGCAGCCTGCGTGCTGCGGGGCTGCCGCCTCTTCCCCGCCGAGAGCTGCAGTCCCACGGCACTCTCCCCTCTGCTGCCACGCTAGGGATTCAACTGCGGCCACGCAGATTTTTCCACTCGCATCCAGAGCCCACACCCATAGCCCCGGGCAACTGGCTTCCACAGAAAACAGAAGGTCCAAGAGGTTGCAAGCGCACGTCCTACGAGTTCAAGGCATTACTCGGTCTGCAATTTGGCTTGCCTATGGTACACCAGGAGGTCCCTCAGGAAACTTCAGTTTCTTAACAGGAGATGGTAAAGGCTGTTGTGTGATGGGGACAACATTAGCAATATGCTAATGCATAATGCATATTGCACTCCTCAGTGCAGCATATTTTAATAGCAAGTAACCATATTCTGAATAAACCTGGCACCTAGTACTGGGACAAACGACTGACCACTAGATTCTTATTTATCCAGCCGTTTTCTTATCCTTACCAATCCTATTACGAGAAAGGGAGATTTAAAGGAATAACAAAAGCTGAATGAATGGTTTTTCTTGAAGGGAGACATGCACTGCTTGCTCATCGCTCACAGCTTTTTCAGCTAGCTAACAGTGCAAGGAACCAAAAAGCAGTTTACTGCTGAGATGCCAGAGCACTGCAGCATGAGAGCTGCACAGCATCGCCTAAGCTCCCTTGCCACGGTGGCACACTGTTCCTGAAAGCGCTCAGGCATGAAATAGTAACTTCCACCTCCCCCTTTCATCGTTGTTTAAACAGTGACCATCACTTGCAATTCCCCTCTCCCTTCCAAAAATGGTGTTTATGTGTATCCCGTACCACACCAGAGATTTCTAGAACAGCATTTTCTCTTCCTTCAGCCTTTAGCCATTTGCATTTGGTAACATGTTGGTCTTCATCTTTGTTTACTCTAAGTCCCATGCTCACTCAGTTATTTATTTTAGACAGAGGGGAAAGATGGCTTCAACCGAGAGACAAATCCCTTTCCGCAAATACCTCCAGTTGAGGGCTGTACTGCTGTCACGCCTCCACACCAAGCCACGTTTCAGCCTGTGGCACAGCTGACAGATGAGAGGTGGCAAAATCGCACTGCCCCGCCGGCTGGTTTTGCCCGCGGGCCCAGGAGGGGATGCCAGGAAGCAAAAGCTAAAATCCTTTCACTTATCCTGGGCTAAACCATTTGCTCCGAGGCCTCAGAGAGCCGTGGCTGCAAAGATTTCTTCAAGCTGTTTTTGGCTGCCGGTCCTCCTACCTCTGCCATCAGCACAGGAAGGCAGGCACCGGGAACCAGAGGCTCCCCAGTAGGCTCAGTTTGGCTGCCCTGGGATGGCCAAGCCCCACACTGGGCTCTGTGAGACAGTTCTTCCCCGTACAGAGCTTGGCACAACTTTCAGTAGCAGCAGCAAAGCTGAACCTGAAAGCAAAGGCATTGTACTTAAAAGATGTATATTCTGGACAGAAAGGGAAGCTTGATTTTATTCTTAAGTCCATGCAAAAGATGCAGGGAGCTACAAGAAGGGACGAGGAAAACCTCTAGCCCCTTTGCTTTGTTGAGAAGTCCTTTCTTTAATTCAAAACTGAGCAGGTATTACCAGAATTTTGTCAATTTAATCAGGTAACAAAAAAGTCTGCAGCCTACCTGTGAAGCAGACAGATCCCATCCCAGCAGGGAGGGGTTAGAAACTGCTGATTCATTTGCAAAATGGTCCAATTCCAGAAATCCTTTAAGCCCATGTTACATAACCTGCTACCCCGATCAAAGCTATGGGCAAAGGGGATGAGGCACGACGTCCCAGCAATGGCCACTGGTGTCCCACATGGGTCTCGCCTCGTGGGTGGCACAGCTTTGCTCCCAGGGAAACTCCATGGTGAGAGCAACAGCAACATGCAACAGGACGCTTCAGTCTTGCCAAGCTCCTATTCCCAGCTCATGGAAAAACATCCTGACTCCCGTGGGAGCTGGATCAGAGTCGCAGCCACCATTTTTAATATTAAGGATGTGTACAACTACCTCCTGCTTATCATATATACCGCAAAAATGTGTTTGGTTTTGCTGCTGAGCGGTGACATGCAGTGTTTTATAGGGCACATCACTCATTGTAAGGTCTTGACTATGCTTTGTCACTTGACATACAGTCAATGAACGCCCAACTAGACAAAACTAGCCAGATATATGGATGTCCTCCTGTACTTCGAATGATCTGGCACATACAGAGACATGTTTTATGCACAGGAGTAACATCTTTGCAATGCCATATTACTTTTTTTCGTTGTTGTTGCTATTATTTGACTCTATTTAGTCTTTCAGTCTATGTCTGATGGTTCAAATTAAAAATGAGCTTCACTCTGGTCAGTGTTGCCAACTCCTGCAATTTTTTTACTGTCATTTTCACCAAGTCTGGTTTTTGTCTGAGCCTTGGAGCCTGAAATATTGTGATTTTTTTTAAAAAAAATCTCAGCTTTCATTAAAAAAAAAAAAAAAAGTCTGATCTCATGGTTATGGAGGAAAGCCTGAGAAGGCTCAAAAATAAAGTGAAGAATGAACTCATTATCTATTACTGCTTAAAATCTCATCACTGTTTTGGGTTCCAGACTGAAAAACTAGAAAGCAAGATGAAGACAACTATTTTAAATATAGGCTTAATTTTCATGTGAAGCTGGTTTACTCTTTTGGTAATTTTTACAGGTAACTTGTGCCAAGGAAAACGAAGAGGAGAAAAAGCCTTTAATGGATAGCTATAAATTTCTCCACTTTTTCTATGATCTCAGTAATCTCTGGCATTTCATATCTTTGCAGAGTGCTTTTTTATTCACTTCAAGAGACGGTCTCAGTCAAAATGTAAAAGGGTTATGAGAGGGAAAAGACTTGCACAGCTCCCAGCTTAATTCACGAAAGAAAACACCGTGGGCTCTGCAGACATGGGCAGAATTAAACTATTACGAGTGTATTTTCATCAGAAGAAGGTGCAGAGAGGGAAGGCAAGGGAGCCCCCGAAGGGGGCTGTGCCCTGCTGCCAGTCTGAGACCATGGGTCCAGGGCAGAGGTTCAAAGTGGGCTGGCGGGCAGCAGCCTCCTGACCAAGCCGGTGTGGCCGAGGGATGGAGAGTGTGTGCACAGCCAACGGAGGAAGCCAACAGATCCTAACGGCTCAGGATAAACATTAGATGTTGCAGCTGGCGAGCGTGCAGCGAGGATCGCTACGGGTAGCTGGGCTCTTTTTCCAGCAGTCCTACAATCAGGTTTCCTGAAGAGATGCTAAGATACTAATTATGCAAGCTATGTATTTTTGCAACTAATTTTTTCAGCTGTCCAAACCACGGTGAATTATATTTTCTCCAAACAATTTTCATGTAAATAAAATCTAAAAATTGTTCAAACAACAAGTCATCAACTGAGGGACAACTATTAGTGCTCAAAGTGGCAGATGTGCGTGCATTTACACTTCCATCTGCCTTCTTGGTAGCTACAGAAAATTGCTAGATACGATTTTTCTCCTCTAATCTGAAGTGGAGAAGCTTTTCTAACCAATTCTGTCTTAATTCTGACAATCGCCCTGGTAATTCTGCCTGAATTTGTCCCACCGAGAGAAGCCCGCTCTGGTTTTCGGGCTGACCGCTACCGGAGGATGGGATGCCTGGGCAGCAAAAACCCCTCTGCACAGCCTGGTGCGTGGCTCCAAGATTGATTTTTCATGATGGGGAAAAAAAAGATGAAAACTTCGCTCCTGCGGCTGATCTTGCATCAGCTCCACCACCGGTGGCCTTCTCCACATGCCCCGCACCTCTCCATAAACACCCCTCCATCCTTACACTGCTTCTCAGGGGGCTGGAGACACAGTGCAGGCTCTTGCCAGGGCCTCCTCCAGCAGAAGTGAGACGAACTGTCCCTTCCTTGCTGCAGGGAAGCCTCAACAGCTGCAAGTTCACAGCCCATCGCGTTAATTAACGACTCTGCTCCTCATTCTCCCTTCCAACAGGAGACAGGGGGTTCTCATGCTGTAAACCCCAACTTAAAGGCAGGGCCCAGTCATAGCTTTTGGAAAGCCCAAACATGGTTGCTGGGAAGCCCTGGCAGCTCTCCTCAAGCCTTGCGGCACTGCCTGGGGCGCTGGTGGCCTGGCCTTGGTGGCTGTGACGCACAGAGGTCCCCGGCCTCCGATGCCTGCTCGCCCGCTTGCTGCGCTTTCCCGGAGGGCTGACGTCCCCCGTCACACATGTCCAGCCACGTATGGAGAAAATCTGTCTGCCACGCACTCTGTTTGCTAGATGGGAGGCGAGGTCTGACATTCCAAGGCAGGAAAGGTGATGCAACATGGGGCGCTGGGCGCTCCCAGCACGGGCTGCCCGGCTGGCAGCAGCTCGGGGTGCAGGGTTGTCGGGGAGCATCGCACTACGGCTGAGGCAGGAGGGAGAGTGGAGGGGCCCCGTCCCAGCTGGCGCTGCTGGAGCAGGGCAGGGGGGCGGCAGGGACCAGTGGGATGTGGTCGTCCTCCCAGGCACAGGCAACTTCAGGACTTCTGCTCCAGCCGCTGACCGGTGCCTGCAGGAGAGATCAAACCCTCTCGCCCGCAGGAACCACGCCAAGGAGCTGCTGCTGCTGACACCGGGAGCTCAGGGGGGTTTCTGCACATGCTTCCACGCTGTCCTTGCAGTGTGCTATTTATCTTCCCTCTTCCCTGGCTGTGCCCAGATCTTACCTGCGTATCTTAATTCTCATCTGTTTTCGCATAAGATACATTTTAGCCCTGCAGCATTGTGCTGCTATGACAACAGGCTTGCACTTCTGCTGCTTTCACACCCTTGTTTTTCTTGTATTAGGACTCTTCCCCTCATCTTACAGCCTTGCTCTAAAAAAAACATGACTTCATCCTTTGGTTTTTTTTATTAGCAGAATTCACTATTTGTTCTGTTGACTGTTTCCCTAGAAGTGTTTTTAGTGCCAGAGCTACCTAGAGAAGGTGGAGACCTACTATATCCATTGCTAGATCCACAGTTGACTGCCTGTGTCCAGGCATTCAGAAGTAGTCGAAGTTTTAAAATAAAGGATACCTTGCGTTAGCTAGCATCGCAACAGACCCAGCTTTCGGCTCTGCTGAACCACCAGAACCCACTTCCACCGACTTTGAAAATAATGGCATAAGTGCGCCATGTTTGTACAGCAAAGCAATCGAAATACCACAGACACGGGAACATAAATATGGTTATTTCCTCCATGAGTTTCCTCACACGTACAAAATAAGTGAGGAAATCTGGGAAGACCGTAGACAGGGCATGCAGGCACACACATTAACAGGGACATAATAAGTAAGGAGCAGAGAGAGGAAATAAAACCCCAACAAGTATGAGGTCTACAAAATTTTGAAGTTAAACTGTTTTGTTCTGCAGTAATCAGAAGTTATGCATTCTTAAATAAATGTGTCCTTAAACAGAAATACCTGATTTTACTATTTGCTTGCATGTTCAAATAGATATTTAATCAGTTATCTAGATCTATTGATGGCCAGTTTATATGAGAGGGGCGATGTATAACCACTGTCTGAAAACACGTAGTTAGGAGAGGTTTCCTTAAAAAAAATAAACCCTCATCTACAGATTTTCATAGCGGCAAACTGCAAATACAATCCCCTTCAGTAAGGCATGTTACATTTCAATCCCTTTTCATCTTTACGTCTTGTCATCTTAAGTGGAGTTTTTGCCAAAAAAAATATTAGTACTGTGTTATTGTTATAAACACAATAACCTAAGTGGAAGAGAGAATATTCTTCTGAAAAAAAAGGAAACCTTTCATTTAAAAAAAAAAAAAGTCTTTTGTAGTATAATGCAGTTAACTCACTGTAAGTATAGAGGAATGAACAGGCTCAAAAGGATGGGTGTCTCAAATTCTGGCTAAATCAGAATATATTTTCTGGGGTTCAAAAATCTGGCTAGGTCTGTATTTCCAGTGAGTCTGTATGCCTTCAACCTACCAAGTTTCTAGCTGCAAGTGGAAATACCACCATGAAATGGTAGGGGGCTGCTCTAACACTATTTTTAGGTGGGATTCTAGGCTTAGACGATTTCTACAGACTTTATATAATCATCTGAACTTCTGCACAATGGTCCACATTAAATATCCCAATTATTTTTGTTTCTCCAAGCACTTCTTGGAAATACAGGGGTAAAAGCACACTTTATTCAGTTAGGTGTTGTTACTTCCTACCTCTCTCTCTCTCAAAAGTGAAATCTTGAGGAAAAAAGGTCCTGCACACCGACAGCACAGGATGCCAGTGCCCTGTGCTCAGCTATAGAGCAGGTACCGCAGCGAGTAAAATTTCATTATTGCCCTCCCACAGTATCTAGGTCTCAGGATGCATCTCTTGCATATCTGAGACTCTACCGAGGCTTTTTGTTGGATCATCTATTCAAGGCCAGAAATTCAGGATATGTTTAGGTTTCTCCCTTTCTTCTGAAAATGACTATGCTAGCTGGAAACGCAACACTGGGATGGTAGGCCTAGAATGGTTTAAGCATTTATGGGGAGTTATGAGACTATGGATGGAGATTTATACAAAAACAATAAAAAAAAAGGGGTACTCGGCATCATCTCCAAGTCAAAACTATTATATAAGGCAGCCACATGCCTCCCTGCTAATGAGCAGGAGAGACCTTGCGTGGAGCAGCTTGTACATTCAGCAAGACCTGCCACTGTCATGTGAGCAGCCAGCGCCGCGCTGGCAGATGCATGCTGTCAGCGGGGAGTCCTACGGCAGCTCCTGCTCTGGGAGCGCTGCTTGAGATCTGGGCCCGAGACAGTCGCGAGGCTGAGCCCTTCCCTAAATCTCTTCCCAGCCAGCCAACAGGGTATCATGCAGTAGTGGTAACGGCGAGTTTCTCGGGCTGATAATGTGCCCATGAAGAACTGCACTAAGCCAACCAGAGTATTTTAGAGATGCCACCAAAGAAGTTATTTCATTAACTAATTAATTGATTAGGATGTTAGAGTGATTAACTTTTGACAGTACCAGCTATGTTTCAATTTCAACTGCTCAGACCCCAAAACTTTGTATCCCTTTACCAAGGGGACAATAATGGAAGCTGGCTTCCTCCTCTGCTGAAACTAGAGGAAATCTTCTCCTTCCCTTGCCTTGTGACGGGGGTAGCTGTAGCTGTTCAAGGCTCATTCCCTTCTCTCCTTGGCTGATGAGGTGGGACACGGCTGGTAAGGAAACCGAGAAGAGGTGCTGCAAGAGCCGCTGGCGGCTGCCTGGGGCAACCATCCTCCTGGGTCTCCCGTCCTCCCGCTAGTGGGTGGAGATGCAGCAACAGCCATGCGGGAGGAGCCAGTGTCCAACCTGACGCCTCTTCTAAAGCAAAACCTCTCCCTTGGGGAGGTCATCCTTCTCCAGAAAAGGAAAGATAAGCAAATGCTGCCGTATAGCTTCTCTGCGCTGACCGTGCCTACACGGCAGCATTTTCAGGAATGTAGATGGGATTACTTTGTGGTTTCACCCAGGACACTTATTTACAAGCACAGCACTTTGAGTTGGTTGGCTCTGGGCTGGGGATGCCTTTGCTCCCTTCTCCCCTTCATGCAACTGCATATATATAGGAAAACCTTGATGGCCACCTTTCCCTTTCTCCTTCCCCTGGCGAGCCCTGTTGACACAAAATGAGGTAGCCCTGCACCACCACAGATATAACAATATTGGGAGCTAGCAGCCCTCCCTCCTGTTTTGCTGTGCTTTGACCCACGGGGCTGTCCACAGGGTTGGACAGGCAGCTGCCTGAGCCTGGCTCTGCCCACAAACAGAAGAATAATTAGGACAAAGGGTGTAATCTATTCTGCACAAGACATACTGGAATTAATTAGATAAGTAAAGAGTTGGAAATCATGCATCAAATATGCCTAACAATGTCAGATTAACAGTAAGAGTAAACAGTCAAATGGCAATAGTGTTCATTATCTCACTAAATGAAAAATAATCATTTTGTTGGCAAATTCTGTCTATTAAAAATGAGGCAGTGTTAAATACTGACAGAACTTTCTAAGTTATAGCTCTTTTGCTGATGTGATAAATCTTATGCAGAACTTTGCTTGCAGAAAGATTCTGAGTACCATTTATTTGTGTCACTATGCTATCGATAAAACTACAGATCTCTAGAGAAAGCAGTACAGAGAAAAAAGCCATTATGATTATTATCCTATGACTGAGTAAATGTGCACATACTGGATGCGAATGCAATTCATGGTACAAGAAAATGAAGGAAGGAAATCGTCTCTCTGGAGTTTTCTCGTTCGCCAGTAACATTCCTGTTACTGTACTTAGTGAGTCGATGCTCATTAAATCTGTTTGCTGATTACCGTTGGGTAATATGTCAACAGCAAAAAAAAGGAAAACATAAAATACTGAATGTGTCTGTACTATAGTTCTGTATGTGGCTACAGTGGAAATAAAATATAAATAAATTCACTGTAACAGTTATTTCCTTGTTTAGTAAAGAGTGAAGTCTCCCCAAATGCAATAGGTATTTGCATCTATCTTCTGATTTTAGAAGAGACACTCCCTGAAGCTATTAAAAAGAATTAACATTGGCTTTTGTAGGGGCTGACAGTCTGACATTCAAGGGGAAAAAAAAAAAAAAAGCAATGCTGAGTCTCCGGGGTTTCCATAAGGCAACAGTGAAAACGTGGAGGACTGAGCTTGCCACACCTCTGGTTATTTGTAAATGTTCGTTTCCTTTTTCTTGGGTGAACTTGACCCTCTTAACACACAGTTTTTGCATCTGTCCTCCCTGTTTTTCCTTCCAAGATTGTTTGAAACTACTGGGGTGTAAACTAGAGTACCAGCTTCAACAAATGCAGATTTCCGACATGTTACGACCTATAATACGGTGAGATGTCCTGTTAAGATTGTGACTCGCACGCTCCATGCTGCTCAAGTGACAGGGAAAGATGCTGTCCGCTCTAACTTGAACCGGCAGCACAGGCTGCACCATGCCTGCAATCTACAGCTGAGCTGGATTGTTCTTCATCTACGAGACCAGCATTTTCTGTGATGGTGGGTTGGGAGTGAAGGGGAAAAAAATATTACCCGCTAAAAATAAGCAGCTGAGTTATGTCATTTGCCTTCATGAGCAGTGAGAAGGAGGTTTTGTGCTACTCCTCTCCAGGCAGAAGTGCAGTCCAGACACAGCAGCAGCCCCCAAAAGCATTCTCGGCACCTTAGCAGATTAGTACCTAACTGTTTTTGAAGTTTGAGTTTATCAAAGCCCGAGTCGCCTTAACTCGGGAGCACGACTGCAAGGCGAGTACAGAGGCACCGAAAAATTATTTAAGCCAGCAGCCTGCCCTTCTCGCTCACCCAAAGCAAATAAAGCCAAAACAGGGGAAAAAAAGCAAGAGAGAAAGAAAAAAGGGGAGGAAGACAGTGGAGCCCGCGGCGCTGGCAGGGAGAGCGCTGCCGGCTCCCCGCGGCGGGCAGGCATCCCAACTGTTGCAGGGAGGTGACCGGGTAGCTGCGGCGGCAGCGCCCGTGGCTGGGCGGGCAGGCAGAGGCCGGCACGCACCGGTGGCTCCGTGCGGGCGGGCAGGTGCGGGGACCGGGCTCGGGGCTGGCAGGGAGCGGGGCGGGATGCGGGGCGCCGGGCCAGGCGGGGTGGCGGTGCCCGGGGCCGGGGACCCGCCGCGGTTACCTTGAGGATGAGATCGGTGTGGTGCTGGTCCAGCATGTTGGCCTTGCGGAAGGAGGTGATGATCACCCTGCCGTACCTCCCCGGCGTCTGCAGGTCGGAGTAGAGCCGGTGCTTGGAGCGGTTCACCGGGAAGAGGCTGTCCACCAGGTTCCTCTCGATCTTGGCCAGGCTGTGCGTGGGGGCCAGGAGGTGCTCCACGCTCTCCTCCACCTGGTAGCGGCTGAAGCTGGCGCCCAGCAGGATGGAGATGAGCACGGGCGCCGAGGCGAAGAACACCGGGTGGCTGGCGACGAAGTGGCCGAGCCGGGAGAAGGACGTCCCCAGCCCCCTGTGCAAGACCTGCCGCAACATCCTAGTGCGGAGGGCGCGCAGGAGGGCGAGCGCCGCGCCGGGGCCCCCGCAGCTCCCCCACGGCCCCCGCAAGACCATGGGCAGCCCCGCCGGGCGCCGCCTCCCCGCCGGCCGCGGCTGCGGGGGGCCGGGGGCCGCCGCCGCGCGTGTGCGTGTGTGTGCGGTGTGTGTGCGCGCCTGCCCGCCTGTGTGCGTGCGGGGGGCGGCTCGGGCGCTCGTCCTCCTGCAACGCCGCCGTGCCCGAGAGGAGTTTCCCAGCGCCTCGTTGCCTGACTTGCCAACCCGCCGCCCCTCGCCGCGGCCGCGGCGCGGCGGCGCGGACCGCCGGGGGGGGCAGCCCCGCCGCCGCCGCCGCGGCCCCGCCGCCCCTCGCCGCGGGAAGGGGAAGGGGCAGGGGCAGGCGCCGCTCGCCGCTCCCCGCCCCCGCCGCGGAGTTTGCGCGGGAGCGGGGCTGCCCGCAGACTGCTGACTAATACCCCGGCCGCGGCAGGCGGGGCGGGCGCGGAAAGCCCTCCGCGGCGCCCCCGCCGCCGCCGCCCTCCGCCCAGGGGCGCGGGGCCACGCCGGGCGGCGCCTAGCACGGGGCGGCGGGGCGCAGCGCGGCGCCTCCCGCCGGGGCCGCCCCGCGGGCCGCGCTCGGGACGCCGCGGCGCGCCCCGCCCCGCCCGGCTGCCGGCCGGCTCCGCCCGCCGCCGCCGCCGCCGCTGCCGCCGGCACCGCCGCGCCGCCACATCCCCGCCCCGCCCGGGCCGCCGCCCCCGGGACGGCCGGGTAGCGCAGGCTGCCCGCACCCCCGACGGGCGGGCGGCGGGGGCGCGGAGCGGCCGCCCCCCGTGGAGGGGGAGGTGGGTGTGTTTCGTGGGGGGCCTTGGCTCGGGGACCCGCTGCCAGAAACGTCTGGGCGCTTCCCCCGGCGGCGGGGGCGGGCTGCCTCCCGGGGTGCCCGACGGCGCGCCCCGCGCTCCCGGCGCGCAGCCTACCGCGGCGGCGGCGCCGCCAGCGCGGCACAGCCCTCCGGCTCCGCGCCGCCCGAGTGGGCATGTGCGGGAGGCGCCGCACATGCCCATTAGGGAAGCCGGCCGCCGGCGCCGGGGCTGCCCCTGCCCGCCTCGCGGTCCCCGACCGCCCGGCATCGTCCCCGGAGTCGCCCCGGCCTGCCCCGGCAGCGCCCCGCGCGGGAAGCCCCGGCCGCCCGCCGGCCCCGCCGCTGCTGCCGGGACCGTGCCGTGCCGTGCCGTGCCGGGGGAGCGCGCTGCCGCTTCCCTAACCGCAAGCCGGCAGCCCCGGCGGCGTGTGGCTGAGCGCGCTGCCCACCTGTGCGTAGGTACACCCCGTCCCCGCGGGGTGCGATCTCGGGGGGGGACGGGGGGGACGGACACGGCCTCGTTTTTGAACACAAATTGCCATTAAATAACAGAAGCGAGCAGAAATGCTCGTGCCGGTCGCGTCAGCTCTGGCTATTGGCATGTTCGGGCACACTGATTCCTACCGCTGTCAGCTGGCCCTAGCTGCTCTTTCTCAAACCAGAGGTGTTGGTATCCGGAGTGCCGTTCGTACCCAGGCCGGCGGTTTTACAAATCGGTGAAAAGGAAGTTTCTGTTTGACAGCTGTTACACCTGTTGCTGCATGAAACAGCAGCAGCTCCCTGTTTTGGTTATTGATAGACTGACAGTCATCCTTCCTTTTACATTTCAGTAGTGTCTGACCTAAGCTAATGTTTTGTCATGGACGCTTCATGCACAAAACCTCCTTGACATCATTCCTGTCTCCTCGCTCACAGCTGGGCCACACAGCTTGAATGCTAAACTCTTTCCATGTTTCACCGCTTCTAATATGGCGAGCGAGCGAGCGGCTTGATTGTGCAGTGCCGAGTTACGGCCGGTAAGGTCCCCACGTCCCCTGGTTCTTCTGGGTTTTGTCCTCCCCAAGTCCAGGAGATGCTCCAGGCAGCACTCTGCCTGCAGGGCCAGCGTGGCTGCATCCAGGGTGCCCAGCCCAGGGATGCTGGGGTTTGTAATGCGATCGTGCCCCTGCTCGGTTCCACTCCCATGGAGGTGGGTCCCCACTGCTTGTATCAGTCCTACATCTGTTTAAGAAAAAAGTTTAATTGAGTATAATTTGATGAAAACCTCAAAGCTGGAAATAGAAGCAGCAGCGCGGACGTGGGAGAGGATGGGGCCCAAGTTTGGGTGAAGTTCAGTATCAGGTCAGGCCTCAGAGCCCAGGTCTCTTGTCTCCCAGTCCAGTGCTCTCCCCTCGCTGCCCATTTCCAGCTGTACGCAGATCACAGCATAGGCTTAGTCACGTTACTGTAACATCGGGGGGAAACATCGGGATGTGCCTAGCACTCTATGTCTTTAGCAACAAGTAAAGAGCTTTTGTCATTGCCGCTGACAGTATCATCTGCGCCGATTTTTTTTTTTTTTGGCTGTCCATTAAACATTTTATCATTATTAAAAATGAAGGGGATTATTAATTATTTCAGTAACCATCCAGTGGCTGATTCGCAGTTCTCCAGGGTACCTCAGGAAAACTAGTTCGAGGACCTGACACCCAGCCCAGTTCTCAGCACATTAACATTGGGTAAGCTATAGGTGACCCCAGGAAGAATATATCCGTTTTGCGGGGGCAGAGAGGAAAACCGACATATCAGCAGTTCTGCTGGATGTTCCTCTGTCTTCCCAGACCAGCGTCTGTTTTATTGCCTATTGTAACCAGCATCAGACTGCACTGTTAGCTGCAGTGGAAATGTTGTCTTTCCGAAGGTAGTCATGGGTTTTCACCCCACAAAATTCTGCTTGCCCTTGGCCCAGAGAGTCGCCCTGCCTTTGACTACAGGGTTGCCCATAGGGGAGGGACATATAGGGGTGGGATGTGAGGCAGCTTGACACGTGCTGCTGGAAACACAGGTCAGGTGTGTGTGCTGTAATCGCACTGAGTGAGACGCACACAGTGCTGCAAGCGTCCTGTGGATGTTACCAAAGCAGAGGGGAAACCTTCTGTGTACTCCTGACTCTGCAGATAGTGAAATCACCTTGTTACTGACCATCACTGCTCTGGCACTCCAAAAATTGCCATCAAAATATGGCAATTCTGTGGTAATATGGTTTTCAGGAGCGGAGCAGCAGGAGGCCTCCCACAGTACTCTGTGAAGAGCAAAGCATGGCTGAGCTTTCACCTCTGTTGTAGGGGAAAGCTCCAGTAACTGGAGCTCTTGCTGGTAACATGTGCCGGGCAGTGTGCATTAACCTGCTGAGCACTAACCAGCCCTGCCTGTCTTTTGGAGGAAATGGAAGGGTAGGATTTCTATCATGTATACGTGCTACTCTGCTACAGCTCTGAATGGCACTTTACAAAATAGATAACGACGCCTCATTGCTCTAGAGAGTTTCCAAACTAAATTAAGAAGAGAACGATGGGAAGAGATGACCATACAATGAGGTGCAGATGCTGGGAAGAGGAATAATGAGGGGGAGGACAATATGATTATGTCCTTTCAAAGCAAACGCCTCAGGGCAGCTACTTTTGGGGACAGAGTGTAAAAGGGAGATGGGGAAGACGTGACTCATAAAGACGGCATCTGCACAGGGTTCAAGTCTGCTCTCAAGAGCAGACCTGTCTGCTGTGAAACATTTGTTGACTCTCCGACCTGTGCAAAGAGACTGCCTCGACCCGTGCTCAGGAGTTCTCAAGGCCAAACAGGTCCGGTGGCTTAGCATGACGCCGTGCTGTCGTTCCCAGGGTCTGCAAGGCCTGTGTGGGTCAAGCACCCCACAGCCCAGGCCATGGGGCTTTAGCTCTTCGCGAGCACAAGCAGGATGCTTTGAACATCCAGAAATGAGCATCTCTCTATGCATCTGCTCAAATCTTGTTATGATGGCAAGTTTTAAAACTAGTGTGAGAGAAAGAAGTGGACAAGGTTGTATTTAAAGTAACCTCTTCCTCCTACCTCCCCAAAAGGGGTCCAATGAAAGAAAAAGCTGAGAGAAGTGATGGAGGAGGGGATTCCTGATGAGTAACTTCAGATGAGTGAAGAGGACCTAGGGGAAAGGAAAGGTGGCAGGAGCAGCTGGGATGGCTGTGGGAGGTATGCAGAGAATCAGGATTTTGCGTTGTTTAGTTAGGCATGAGGAACCAGAGAAGATATTTTAGGAGTGTGTGCAGGGGATTTAGTGCTGCGAACAGGGAATGGTTTTTGCAACAGAGCACTGAGCAATGTGTGATGCAGGTTCCAGCTGGAGCTTGGAGAGAATGAGGTTACCCACAGTGAGGAGATGGGTAACAAAGACTTTTTTTTTTTTCAAAGGGAACTAAAAAAAATTTCAAGGAGAGTTTAATAATTATGGCTAGATTCTTAAGGGATGCAAAACCCTTTTCACTGAAGTTCTCTGTGTTACGCTCATTTATACCTGCTGAAAGTCTGGCTGGTGACGTGCAAAGACATTGTGCTTTGTGCCAAGGGATCAAAACGACATGTAGCCAGCCCAGGATGGCTGGGGAGAGCAGTAGCTCTCACTGCATCACCCGACCGAGCTCTGCTCTGTATTTCTTGGCCTTAGGTCTGGGACCTGGGCCAATGCCAATTAAATTGGTGAGGGCACAGACAAGGTTAACGATAAAGTTAATCTCCCATTGCTGATTGGTGAGGGAACATCATAACTTGTAGCTTTTGTCCGTTTGCAGTTAACAGAAAAGCGAAGCAGAAGGAGGCCTCCTCCTTATTTCCAGCCTGGGTCCCATCACAGTAGGAAGATTATCCAAAAGTATCACTCTTTTCACTGATACATGCAGCACTTCTCCCACAAGGATGGCAATTTGCTTATACTGAAAAGGGCTTTCTAGAAGCAACCATGGGAAATTGTAAGCCAGTCTCAGTGCAGTTAATAGTTTATATTTAATCAATGAAACTGTTCACTTTTCTCTTTTCGTCTCCTCAGTCCCACCTTCTCTCGGCTGGCACCAAAGAGTGGAGCATCATGGGCACGAACAGCATGATCTCAGTTTGAGAACCCCAAAACTAAGGTCATTTTTTAAACTCTGCAACCAGAGAAAGCAGAAATGAAACAGAGGATAAAAGCAGAATTTTTAGCATGTGTGATCTCTCTGAACAAGTCCTTTGGGGCATGAAGGATGGGGCGATCTGAACAACAGCTGCCTTCTCAACCCTGCCAAGGGATGGCCACACATTTTGCAATCTGCATCCACAGATTTCATTGCCAGAATTCAAGATGGCTGATTTCTTACCTCCTGAAACAGGCTACTGACAAAATCAATTGTGTTGAAATTTTTCCTTCAGCATGTGTAAGCCCCTAGTGTTCACCAAACAGAATGGAAGAGAGCATTAAAGAAGAAGAAAAGCTATGGCTGTGCACGCACTTCGGTGTTGCACTCCCCAGTGCCCTGACGTTCTGCCACCCGTGACAGGACATACATACTCTAACTGGACTTGCTAATGCAGATCTTGGGAGAAGTCACAGGAACTGGAGTATCTTTTTGCATCAGCTAAAAGGAAAGAAATCCTCTCTCTTGCTCCTGCATGACAACATCTCTTTTTTGCAGCCTGTCCTGCAAAATGCAAATACGTAAATGCTCCTTGCTGGCCTGTTCCTCCTACTGGATACAGAGATATATAAAAAGAATGTAAATCACCAAGAAATACTTTGACAGCTGGCACCTGATTCTTTCCCGAGCGTCCTGATGGTCACTCTTCGGCAACTCTTTGCTGATTCATGAGGACTGCTAAGTGAAAGCGTGTGTGACATCTTTTATAGAGTGTAATAAAAAGAGGGAAGTGCCCTGTGTGGCTGGAGTTGCAGTTCTGTGGTCTGTCTCTGAGATGGTCCATTAGCCTGCTGCTCGCAGTGATGACACAAAAATTGGAGATCCCCGATTGTACCATTAACATGAACAGATTGAAAAAACAAACTGGAATGTAACAGGGAGCCTGTGCTTTTTTTCCTCTGCTTGTATGAAAACTCAGTAGAGGGGAAGGATGGTTCTGTTCCATCGCATATTGGCATAGGCTGCACAAAACCACAGCTCTGCTTTTATTAGGGTTCTTCCATTTTATGTTAGATGTAGATTTAATTCTTAAGCTGAAACCTTTGGATCATCGCCCTCTGGCTATATTTTTGGCTAGGCCATCTGATATTTGTGATTGACCAGATTATTAATCATGACCTTTCACCTGTTTATTTTAAAACAGTGACTGCTGACACTTCTGTCAGCCGTAGGGAAGGGTCTTTCCTTCGCCATAAACAATAATGGCCTGAAAAAAAGTCCTTCCTTGCAGAAAGATGGATTAAGTTCTTATTTTGAAATGCAGTGTAAATGGTCCTGATGTACTGAAATGTTACAGCTAATATAAGCAGACGAGTCAATTTACAGCTTTCATACTACATTTTAAGAAACAAAACAAGCAGACAAGACAGCACAATAAATCTGCCTGGTGTCCCAGTCTGGTTGATGTTAATTGAACGCAGTTGTATCAGATAACTGGATGATGCAGCTTCCTAAAAAAATAGGAAATGCACAAATTTTGTCAAGATCAGGAATTTGTCCAAAGAAGGAGAGGACAGACTTAAACGATATATTCTCTGGGAAAAAAGTCCGTGAGCCAATGAAGAAGCATAGCTGTGTATGTGCTATCCTGTGTACACAATACAAAGTTCTTATTAGAATAACCCTGATAATACTAGAAAAACAATTATATTATTCAGGATTCAAGGGACCAAAAAAGAGGTATAATTTGCAGATAAATTATTTTAGGAAGATAGGAATTTATAATTTAACTATCACAGTTAAGTGTATAAAATGTATGGCTTCTTTGCTTTAAGAGTAAAGCACTGCTTTAAGAGACAAACAAGTTTTAGTATAAACCAAAACATTAACTGGGAGTTCAGTAAATATGTCTGCAGATACTGGGATTTTGTCAGAGTGTAACTCCTAGAACAGTGTGAATGTTTCTTTTCTGTTTATGTGCCTTCATACAAAACTGGGCAAAACAAGTAGGTTGCAAGTGAAAGCAGAAGAAAACACATGGAGC